>NC_045769.1:38285151-38588181 GCF_008692025.1 Phocoena sinus
GAGTGGAACGGTATGTCTCATGCCTTTCCTAAGAATCATCCCTTTCCTTGTCACTTTCTCTTTATGGTAATGCCATAACAATTGTTCTCTCTCCCATCTCTTTATTTCTTTCCACTTTCAAAGCATTTTTCACATACATTTTGTCATATTGTTCTGTAAAATATTGAGGACAGACATTCTTAGCCTTATTTGACCAGCCATAAACTAAGGTTTAGTTAGGTTAAACAATTTACCCAAAGTTGCATTCATTGAAAAGTATTTACTTTGTATCTACCATGTGCCAGACTCTGTACAATGAACTAGAGACACAAAAGTGAGTAAAACACAGTCCCTGCTCTAAAAGAGGAGTCCAGAAAGTAAACAGACAATTATAGGATCAAGGGATAAGTACAAAAATAGGATTTAAGCAGAGGGCACTAAACATAAGCCTTAGGGAAATTCCTATTCCAAAACCGGGAGACAGTGTGAGTAAGGGAGAGCTTTCTTGGTAAGTGATATCTAAATTGAGATCTAAAGGATGAGTACAATTAACCAGAGGAAGACGACATGGAGTTGGACGAAATTATAAATGGGAAACAGCGATATGCAAAGGCTCAGAGTGAGGGGAAATACGATGTGTCAGGGAAGCTGCTTTTAGCACAGTGTACGAAGTGTGAGAAAGAGGCGAGGCTGCCATGTTTAATCTCACAGGTTGCGCACTGCACTACTCCAGCAGTCATCATTCACATAGACCAGGATGGAAATGGCGGCTCCAGAATTGAGCAGCCTGGCTTCCCTGCAAGAAGAAGGGTGGGTGGGGAGAGTGCAGGACTTTGAAAACCAAGCATGCTAAGGTGTTTGCCAATAGCCTGAAGGTAATGGAAAGCCATTGAAGGAGAGTGACTTGATCAGGCTTGCAGTTTAGAAAGATTGTACTGCCTGTGGGATGGAGAATAGATCCAGGGAAACCAGCTAGGAGGCTGCTCCAATAAGGTGGGTATACATGGAGACTGTCCTGAAGTGAAGGCCTGGAGATTGGGATCAGAATAAGTGATAGATTTAAAAGATATGACAAAACCAGAATTGATCAGACCTGGAAGAGCCTCAGCTTTTGTTTTTAGACCAAACTAGGTCCATGGTAGTGTCATTTACTGAGATGGAGACACAGGAGGAGGAATGGGTTTAGGGGAACATTATTAATTCTTTTTGGATATGCCGAGTATGAGGTGATTTTGCCACATCCAAGAGAGGAGTTGGATGGTATGGAGATCAGGAGAAATACGGTTGCCCTGAGACACAGAAATGCATTCCGGGCCAAAGACAAAGTGTTTGTCAGCCTGTGCCCGAGTGGAGCTGGTCAGAGCTGCTATGTTTTCAGGGGAGTGGCTCAGGGGAGTTGGAGAGGGATGTGGAGGTGAGGAAGGGGAGATAAGAAAAAAGAGACATCCCTTGTGAGAAGTTTGGCTGTGAAGGAGAAGAAAGAGGGGCAGTTAACAAATTTTGTGAATTTGCATAATCATTTTTCTGGAGGAAGGTTGAGAATGGTGCCTCGGATTCTACAGCGTCCCAGTGAAGCTGAAGGACCACCACTGCATGTTAAAATGCCCCATCAGGAGTTTCTCTTTTTTTTTTTTGCGGTACGCGGGCCTCTCACTGTTGTGGCCTCTCCCGCTGCGGAGCACAGGGTCCGGATGAGCAGGCTCAGCGGCCATGGCTCACGGGCCCAGCGGCTCCGCACGGCATGTGGGATCTTCCCGGACCGGACCAGGGCATGCACCCGAGTCCCCTGCATCGGCAGACGGACTCTCAACCACTGCGCCACCAGGGAGGGGTTTCTCTTTTAATGGAGATACCTCCACCGACTTCACCTCTTTGACATTTCTTTGCAGCTTCTCTTCTCTCCTTTATTGCCCATCCCTTTGTATTTTAAGGTGAGTCTTTCTCATCTTCTCTTGTTTTTGATTTGCTTTTCCAACACAGCTGTCTAAAAAAGTTGAAAATAAATGGAAGTTTAGAAACCACAGTAAACAATGGAAGCCTTAACCCAGAGCAAATGCAATATTCATTGTAGCAACCCCTCACAGGAAAACTTTAAATACTTTGTTTCTAAATCACTGTAATAACGTAGCTCTTTCTACTTTGTTCTACATCTGAAAAGTTTTTTGTGTTGCTGACTTTTACACTTTGGGTAGGAAAGTAGGATTTTGAGTAAGTATTTAAAGAAAAAAATCTTAGTACATATTGAGTAGAATTACTACGTTTGCAGCTATCATTCCCTCCACTTTCATGCTTTTAAAATCAGGTAGTGTGCCATTATTTATCGAATTTGTACTTAGTAGCCAGCACTGTAGGGGATACCAAAGAAGTATAAGCCATGGTCAGTGCCCACTAGAAGTTTCTAACATAATGAGGGAAACAAAACAAGTACAAAATAAAATACAAAAAGTCATTAGAAAATTGTTGCTCACAAAACAATTAAATACAATAGATGAATAGTAGCAAATAAAACAATGAAGTACTACACTGAATGCTACTGATTACACGTGTGCTAGAAGGTCAAGGACAGTAAAGAACAAGAGCCGCGGAAGGCATTCCCTGGTCTAAAGAACATAACTTCCAATAAATTAACACTGAAAATAATTTTACAATATTTATCTTAAAAAACTACTATATTTCTTCAATTCTAAGATATCACCTTTTCACATTTTACAACGATAGATATAATGGCTAGCATTCATCTTGCACTGACTTTGTACAAGGTACTAAGTGCTTCATATGTGTTGACTCGTTAATATGGACCATTTAATGGGGTGGAAATATTTCATCTTCTCCTCCCTGAAAAAGTACTATTAAACCATTGGTACAAACATAAACCCCATGGCTGTTTAGAATCCAGGAAGCATGGTGTGTGCAGAAATAAATAGCGCTTATAAATGAAAATTTATAAAAATACACTGACAAAACTTCCTAATCTCCTTAGCCTCGACTGCTAGGCCCCGGGTTGTGCTTTGTGGGGATCACCTGTAGCCCTGATACCCTGGAACCTCCTGTGGCTTAACTGTTCCATCAAAGGCCACACCATCTTCAAAACTGAAAAGTCTCCACACTGACGTAGTGAGGTAACCTCATTCAAAATTTATCCTCATTCGGCAGTCATTTACACAGCTCTGCTAGTGGCTTTCACCTAGGCTGGGAGGGTGGCTCTGATTTTTTTTACAAACAGGGGATCAACTATCTAAACCACCAGCGTAAAGTCAAAATAGATGATTACGTTGGGTCGGGTTTCTCAGGAACAGTCTCTGAGGTGGAGACTGGCATGCTGGGATTTATTGGTTTTTAGGGTCACCGCCTGTGGGGAATGAGGGAGAAGCTGATCTACTATGAAGTTGCAGCATAGGCCTCAGATGATCCCGGGGGAGCTCTGGGGCTAAAATGTCCCAAATTGAGGTTAGGGGGCTGGGCCTCTGTTCCCTTCCACTCACTGGATAGCAATACCTCCAGGGAGGTGTTGTAATCTTGGGTGAGGCGATTACACTTGGCTGAGGCCAGTTCTTGTGGGGAAGACAAATGCAGGCTGTCAGCAGGCAACATTCTCAGGAGTTGGGGGAGCGAGGGCTTTGGTCTTGAAGGTAGGAACTGGGTGGCACACCACAGCGTCCACTACAGTGATATATATTATACATTCATATGTTTTGTATATTCACAGGCATATATATTCATATAGACATACATGGGTATATAGGCAAGCATATATTTATGTGTGTATTTATATTTATACAAGTTTAAGATGCATAAGTCAGGGGACTTCCCTGGCGGTCCAGTGGTTAAGACTACTATGCTTCCATGGCACGGAGCACGGTTTGATCCCTGGTTGGGAACTAAGATCCCACATGCCACGTGGTGTGGCCAAAAAAACCCCACATAACTCAAGTAAAGAAAACAACCATGGTGAAATGTGACATAGTAAGTTGGGTGGATTTATTAAAATCATAGGTAGTGATCACTGCAGTACAGTAGATCTGAGGGTTGCCTCTTAGGGAATATTTTTGAAATTTGAGGGAGTGTATTTGGTTGTCACAAAGAGTAGGGAAGTTCGAAGCATTTATTTGGTGGGGATCAGAGATACTAGGTGTCATGCAATGTCGAATTTCAAATGTCCCACTGAATATTCATGTAGGTGAAAAAAAATCTGTTTTTAATTATCTTAGCCTAGAGCTTAACCCACTTTACATGTAAACATAATATTTTTGTTTTGTTTTATATGGTTTTAATATTCAGTGATTTTTTTTAAAATTCAGGGATGCACCTCTGTTGTTGTAGCAGGCAGGATCTAGTCGGGAAAACAAACCACAAATAATTTAATATGGAGAATTGCTGAAACAGGTGTTGGAGGACTGAAAAAGCAAAGAGGGAAGCAGAGGCATCAATTGGGCTGGGGAACAAAGGGAAAAGTTTAGTTACCAGAACTAAAAGTGTGCAAGACTCACACCTTCATTCCTGAAGGGTGTGAATCTACTTTTAAACTCTTTTAAAAAAAATTATAGTAGCTTTCCATTAACTTTTACTATAGGACACGGAAGTGCTAAGAGGTATCACAGAAAATCGAGAATGCACCCTTTTTTTTTTTTTTGCGGTACGCGGGCCTCTCACTGTTGTGGCCTCTCCCGTTGCGGAGCACAGGCTCCGGACACGCAGGTTCAGTGGCCAGGGCTCACGGCCCAGCAGCTCCGCGGCACGTGGGATCCTCCCGGACCGGGGCACGAACCCGCGTCCCCTGCATCGGCAGGCGGACTCTCAACCACTGCGCCACCAGGGAAGCCCAAGAATGCACTCCTTTTGTCCCCATAGTCTTCCCTGTCCCCACTGTGAAGCAGCAAAGCCAATTTCCTCTTGGCAATTGGAACCAATCACCCCAGCCAGGACAGCACCCCCTTCTTCACCTGATTTTTTTCTATAGTATGAGGAGCCCAAAGTGCCGAGGTACCATCTCAACCTCAACCTCAGTGGAACCATAGTTGTGATCCCTGTTGGAAATATTCCTCTGTTGGGAAGTAAAATCTCCAAACCATCAGGGCTCAAAGTCACAGGAACTGGAAACAGAAATTGTGTGAGTGGATTATTGGGTATAATGATGAGAGGAACCACTTCCACTTTCCCCACCCCTTGATTCTTGAACCTGTGTATTTTGAAAGAAACAGTACTATGTATTGGCACTGACTCAAAGCATATACTGCAGCCTATACAACGGAACTTCAGTTTTTACCATGTTATTTCCTAACTGGCACCAGAACTCAGTGGGCTATTCCATCATCCTTCCAGGAGCTTCTGGCTTGTGGGGCATATGATAAGACTAGCAAATTCCAGGGAATTCCCTGGTGGTCCAGTGGTTAGGACTCTGCACTTTCACTGCTGAGTACCCAGGTTCAATCCCTGGTCAGGGAACTAAGATCCCATAAGCTGTGCAGTGTGGCACCGTCCTCCCCCCGCAAATTCCATTTGCACGAGTCCATTGCTGCATTTCTTTTACTATGAAATGAGTTTCCTGGAAAGAAGTAATATGTAGAATATCATAACAGTGAGTAAGGTATAATGAGTTCATGGTTGGTAATAATATCAGAAATATTCTGAGCATAGAAAGCAAATCTATATCCAAAATATGTTTATTCCAGTAAGACAAATAGCTGTCCCTTCCATGATGGGAGGGGTCCAGTATAATCAATCAATCTGTTACTAGGTTACTGGCTATTTTCTCCTGGAAATAGTGCCATATTGGAACTCAACGTGTGATCTCTGATGTTGGTAGATATGAACCTTACTGTGGGGAAGCCCATGTTCTTGAGCCCATGAATATCCTTTGCTCCTGACTGCATGGCTACTTTGTGCAAGCACTGCAGTAGGGGGAAAAAGAGGCCAACTCCATCAAATGTGTCATCCCCCTGATTTTGAAAGCCTTCTCTGAGTGGATGCCCTTTGGTGTATACAAATATCCTCACACTTTGTGCCCACTCTGAGAAGTGCATCCATATACCTCTTCCCTAGACCTCCTTGTCATCAGTCTCCCAATCTTTTCTTTCCAAGTTATTGACCATTCAGGAAAACCATCAGCTATTGCCCATGAATGAGTGTAGGTCTATACCTCTGGCCATCTCTCAATCCAGACAAAGTAGACACCCAATGCACTGCAGGACATTCTTTGTGCTGAGAGGAATTTCCCTTCAGTACTACCATCAGGGGCATTCCTCATGGGAGTTCTAATGCTAGAACAGACCACTTCCAGCTTTGTGCCAGTGTATTGAGGAGAACTGTATGTAAACCAGTTAAACTGATTGAAGATGATGAGGAGGCAATATACCAGGAGTAAGAATCAAAGGAATCTAAGTCACTGGCTAAGGCAACTTGTGCTTTCTGGACCAGCTCAAGCTCTCTCTTACATACCACTTCCATTTGATAAGGGATTGCTCTAGTGCATGCCCAACCTTATGGGCTGATGGGTCAGATAACATCCAGTTCATAATGGGCAGCTGAGGTTGCATAGTCACTTGATGTCTCATGGCCAGTCATTCAAATTCAGTAGCAAGCTAGGTACGTTTCTCAAGTGGAGAATTGTTATCTGCAGAAGAGGGCATGGCTTTGCTGTGAACTAAAGAAAGCTGCATTGTGGATCTTCTGTTAGAGTTTGCCAGTGGCAGATGTATATATATATATTATATATATTTGCCACAGACACTTCAAGTACCATGGGATTCCTCTGGATCATAAGGTCCTGTTACAGAGTCTTCTTTTTCTTACTCCTGATAAAAAATGCCAGCCTTATGAGTCACTGGGTAGATGGGTCAGAGCACCACACTCAAATGCAGTATATATTTCTTCCAAAATCCAAAGAGGCCCAACAAGTATTGTGTCTCATTTTAGTGGTAGGTGGTACAAGGTGCAGCAACTTGTTTTTCACCTTGGAGGGATATCTTGATATCTTTCAGATCACTTGGATCTCCAGAAACTTCACTAAGATGGTGAATTTTAAGACTTCCCTGGCAGTCCAGTGGTTAAGACTCTGCACTTCCACTGCACGGGGCACAGTTTCCATCCCTGGACGGGGCACTGAGATCCTGCATGTCACGTGCATGGCCAAAAAAAAAAAAAGTCTAAGTATTTGTTACTTCCTGTTTATTAGGTCTAATCAGCTTGACGAATCTAACATAGTGATCAAGATCTCTGCAAGACTAGATTATGACAGAGAGCAAAGGAGTTTATATCCCACAGACAAGACTATGAAGGTATGCTGCTGGCCCGCCACATAA
The DNA here is from genome assembly GCF_008692025.1 of Phocoena sinus. NCBI lineage: Eukaryota > Metazoa > Chordata > Mammalia > Artiodactyla > Phocoenidae > Phocoena > Phocoena sinus. The sequence goes on from NC_045769.1 coordinate 38,292,429, forward strand.
AAGAAAATAGATTTAGTGCAAATTGGAATAGATGAAGATAGCACATATAGAATTGCAGTTGCAACTGCATTACCATCTGATTAAGTTCATAACAATTCATGATTATTCTCTAAAATCCACCTGCCACTAGATAGGTCAAACAGGTGTGTTAAAAGTGGGAAGTGATAGTATCACCGCTTTTGCATCATCCACATCTTTTATGGTGGTCCTAATTTCTACATCTCTCCAGGGATATGGTATTGCTTTTGGTTTTCTATCCTGGTAGCAAGAGGAAATTTCCAGAGGCTTCCACTTGGCCCCTTCTACTACAATAGCTTTCACTTTGTAGGTCAGAGAATAATGTGGTGATTCTGCCAGTAATTGGGCATGTCAATTCTAATTATATATTCAAGAAGTAGGGCAGGGGCTTCCCTGGTGGCGCAGTGGTTGAGAGTCCGCCTGCCAATGCAGGGGACACGGGTTCGTGCCCCGGTACGGGAGGATCCCACATGCCGCGGAGCGGCTGGGCCCATGAGCCATGGCCGCTGAGCCTGCGCGTCCGGAGCCTGTGCTCCGCAACGGGGGGAGGCCACAACAGTGAGAGGCCCGCATACCGCCAAAAAAAAAAAAAAAAAAAACAAAAAGGTAGGGCAATAACCACAGGGTGGGTCTGCAAACCTAGTGGATCCATGGTGATATATACTTGGGTGAAAACTCCATTTACCATCTGACTACCATAAGGCTGCACTTTGATTGGTGGACCCAGTGATATTTTTGGATCCTCAGGAATGAACATTAATTCAGAAACAATATCAAATAATCCTTGAAATAGATGGGTACTTCCTTTTTCCCAGTGTATGGTCACCCTAATAAATGGCATCAGGTTCCCCTGGGGAAGGCTTGGATGAAGATTTGTATATATATTTATGGCAATGCTGCAAGATTCTTCTTCAAGGGGACCAGCTACCCTTTCAATCAAGGTCTCTGTGTCCGTGAACTGGCTGAGGTATGGAAACTGGATGAGAAGAATGATTTCATTTGATGGCTCAAGTCAGGTTTCAGGCAGCAGACCTAGAGTTTTGCTTGTTAAAGAGATCAAAGAATATTTCAGAAGTCTCTCCATATATTTAATTCCTGTGGCCACCTAGGGCATTACCAAATATCCCTGTAGGTCAAGACCTTTGAGTACCACTTTGTCCCTGCTACCCAGTATAGTAAGTGTCTGCCTGTTCCCTGCCAGTTAAGTGCTGCCACTTGGCCTTTGACATCCCAGGATCCCACTCTCGCAGAAATCAGGGAGTCGTCTCAATGGAAGCACCTCCCACCATCATATCCAGTTACCACAGAGCTTTTCTGGTGCTCCCCTTACTAATGTATTTTCCTTTTTTAAAAAATTTTATTTATTTATTTTGGCTGCGTTGGGTCTTCATTGCTGCATGCGGGCTTTCTCTAGTTGCAGCAAGCGGGGCTACCCTTGGTTGCGGTGCGCGGGCTTCTCATTGCGGTGGCTTCTCTTGTTGCGGAGCACGGGCTCTAGGCACGCAGGCTTCAGTAGTTGTGGCACGCGGGCTCAGTAGTTGTAGCTCGTGGGCTCTACAGTGTAGGCTCAATAGTTGTGGCACACGGGCTTAGCTGCTCCGTGGCATGTGGGATCTTCCCAGACCAGGGCTTGAACCTGTGTCCCCTGCATTGGCAAGCGGATTCTTAGCCACTGCGCCACCAGGGAAGTCCCACTAATGTATTTTTCAATGCCTTACTGTAGGGGTTTATAGTTTGGGGGTGGGTATACAGTATGCATGATAAAATCCAACATTCCCGTCTCCATAAACCTTTGGATTTTTTTCCCTCTACATTGTACCAGGGACATTCTGTCATCTCCATCTCATCAAATATAGACCACCACTGAGTCTGAGTTTTTTTAACCAATGAAGCAAGCTGTTGGGAGTTACTTTCAATTCATGAGCTCACACATTAAATCCAGACTTTCTGGTAAATGCACCCATATCAGCAAATTTAGCTTAATCTTCCGCTTTTTATTTTGTTTGGAACTTGACCAGGAACTATTCAACCTTTCACAAAATCATGTCACCAATGACAACACCAATGTTGATATGTGAGTTGCTAATAAAACATTCAAGTTGGATTGCGTTTGTCGTTCTCTCATTCACAATGGTTCTACATACAGGTGCAAGCATCTTACTATTTGTCTTCCAATAGAGTTGTGCTATAGCATTTACTTATTGAAATACACATTAATTATAAATTGCTTCCCTTTTATTTTTCCTTTATTATACAATTAGGACATTATATTGATTTGGAGGGAAATTTGCATAGGTAGGTAATATTACCTATGGATTTCATTTCATAGTAATGAGTGTTAAAAATACTAGTTATAAAAAGGGATGATGGGTCTGAAAGGGTTGAGAACTGCTTGCTCCTCCTTTCAAACCAGGTCCCAAGAACTTATCTGTAGGCATGCCCGTGATGAAGCAAGTGGATCTTGAGTACATCTGCCAAATCAAATCATATGTTATCACTCTTCTGAAAGACAGCTATATTTAGGTAGAGAAGTCAGTGTCCTGTTCAGTTACAAAGCCATGCAGGATGATATTAATAAATAGACATACCAACAACAGCACTGAAGAACTGCTTCATAGATGCAGCAAAAGCAAACTATTTTGTGTTTGAGGGAGGCCTTGGAGTGAAATTTTTTTTGTCTCTGTGCATCACTGAGGATAGTGGAGTGGAAGCCAGGAGAGTGCTTTCTTGGTTCCCCTTGCCTGTGTGACTGAATTCCAAGCCCATGGTTAGATAATAAATGGGAGGATACTAAGCAAAAGCTACCATCCCTCCTCTCCTTTCTCACAGAGACTCTTTGGGGAGGCTCTGAAAGTGGGGAGGAAGAGTCCACATTTGGTTTGTGAATGAAGGGTAGATACTGTGGTTTTGGTTTGCCGTTTAACTGTAGGTTTGTTCCATGGCATGCCAGGGGCACGTGGGCTGCCTGGGAGCATCACCCTATACACTTGCCCACTTAACCCTTTCTCCTGAAGAATCTCAACTCTTGTCTCTTTCTCAGGGAAGCCCATCCTCACCTACCAGTCTGGCCTGATTCCTCTGCCATGGATTCCTTCACAAGTATTATTTTCCCCCTGTGATCCCTTATCTCATTCTGTAATTACATTCATTAGTGATGACTATTTATGTCAGAGACCTCCTAAGACTAGGTATCTTAGATGTTTATGCTCCCCTTTACATACTGTGTCTAGCCAGTATCCGGTACAAAGTCAGCACTCAGTTTGCTTCAGATTCCACAAGTATTAACACTTTACTCTGATTATGACTATTACCGTTGTGCGTGTATCCCATGCTGTTTGACAGCTGGGTCTTCTGTTGAAGAGCATGGTAACTGGATTTTGTAGAAATAAATGAGTCAGAACCGGTGGAAATCCTCAAAAGCCCAATTAATGCGGTAATTTAAGACCTCTTTTCTTCTCTGGTAACTCCGCTCCACCTCCTTCCTCCCCAAATCAACACCCAAAGTTTGAATTTAATGATGGGGTTCTGCGCGTGTCCAACTGGGAGGTAGCCGGAGAACAAGATGCAAGGGCCAGAGCCCTTGTCCCCACCCTCCAAATGTTTGACAAACACTCGCTAAAGAATTAGCGTCGGGGCCTTCCCGTATTACACAAAGAGAGCATCAGCATAGTGGCCCCTTGCCCAGGTGGGATAAGTTGAAGTGCTGTGCAGTCTGATTCCGGATTAGGGGGAGAGGCTGAGGGGAAGGCATGTGATCCAATCTCCAGGGTTGAAGTTGGCTGCGTGTGAGTGCAGCCTTTCTTGTCCCTCGGGGTGTGTCCACAGGGCTTGCTCGTCAGGTTGTGTTTGTGGGTGTTTGTGTGAGACAGGGCGACGGTGGGGGGGGGGTCACGATCAGCCCCCCGGAGAGGGCCCTCTAATCGTGCATGCCCACGGGCCCCGGTCCCGCTCACCCCTGCGCAGAGTGCAGGTGCGGAAGCAGGCGGCAGTCCGGCCCCACGGCGGCGCGCCGGGGGTGGGGGCGGGCGCGGTCGGTCGCCGAGGGCCGCGGGCTGCGAGGCGCGGCCGCGGGCGGCAGGAGGCAGCGTCGGCCCAGGCGTCGAGGCGGCGAGCGAGGCAGCGCGCGGTGATGTCAGTGGCGGCCCGGCTGGCAGCAGCCGGTACTTCCTGTATAAAGGCGGGCGGGCTCGGCTGCAAACCCTACTAGCCAGTGTCAGCCTCTCGGCGGGAGGAGGAGGAGGCGGCGGCGGAGGAGGAGCAGGGGGAGGGCTGTCAAATTCGGGAGCCAGATTTTTTTTTCTTTCCCCTGGCAGTCCCTTCCGCTTCCCCGGCTCCTGGCTTGACATCTGCGGGCCGGGGACCTGTATGTGTGTGCGCGCCAAGGAGCGGAAGAATGGCAGTGCTCAAACTCACCGACCAGGTAGGGGGCGGCGGCGCCGGCGCGCGGGGCGGCGCGGAGCCGCGGCGGGGGGATGGGGGCGCGGCGCGGAGCGTGCCAGCGAGCTGTTTACTCGCGGCGAAGGGGAGGAGTGTGTGCGGCGCCGGCGAAAGCCGGCGGCTGCAGCTCTGCTCCCCGGCTCGGTCCCCGCCCTGGGCCGTCGGAACTGCGCTCTCGGCTCGGCGGCCGGGGCGCCCCGGGGGCTGGGGAAGGGGCGGCGAGGCTCCCGCTGGCGTGCGGGGGTGCGCGGGAGTGCGTTGTCCGAGGGCCCGGGCTGGGCAGGGGGAGGGGAGGTTCGAGGTGCTCCTCCGGCTCCTATGGCACTGCGCAGCGTGGGCTCCGCCAGCCCCGGTGGGCCGAGGGGAGGCTGGTCCGCGCCTCCGGGAGGAGGACCGTGGATGGAGAGGGAGAAGGGATGGCAGCCTGGGACAAGCCAAGAGACCCCCAGCCAAGCCGGAGACCGGCCCATACCGCGGCTCTCGTGTGGTCGGGCTGTCTTTACCCTTTTGACATGACATCCTGACTTCCTCTTTAGTAGCCCAGAGGCTGTGTGTGCGTGGTGCGCGATGGGGGCCCCTGGCGCGGCTCTCCCAAGAGGAGTGAAGTCCGGCCCGGGGCTTCACTCACAGACTGTGGGCTACCGCACAGGGTAGCTCTGGAGTCCTTTGCTCGGAAAGGTGGGGCTATTTGCTGGCTCGGTTGACAGTCCTCACTTCAGGTCTGTGGAATGGAAACACCCTACCTTTGCGGACTCCTCTGCCCTGAGGGCATTGACACTCACAGGCGCCCAACCAAGTTGCATGACAAAACTCTGCAGCTCGTCCTACGAAAAAAGGAAACAGCTTGCTTTTTTTTCTTCTGCCATTTATTCATGGATAGTGAAATGAACATTGTTTTGCGGTCTTGGTAGGCGGCAAGGCAGTCTTGACTTTGACACACACGGTCAAACGTGCCAGTCCTTGGTGTTAAACATCTCATACTTATCCAGTGGGTTGCGCCTCGTGCCTCGCTGTCCTCAGTATCCAGCCAGAACTTCCTGCGACTTAAATGCAGTCAGTCACCACGATAATTTTTCTCCTGCCTTTAGAGTCAAAGTTTTGCTTTGCTTTCCATAAGTATTTTCAGGCTTTTAAAATTTTCTTTTTTGTGTGGGGGAGGGATCACTGAATTAAAATTCACGTTATCGTTAAATTTAGCAGGGAGAGCAGCAGCTGGTAATCGTGATGAATCTACTTGTTCGCATTGGTTCCAGAGCATTGAAGAGTGCTTGTAAGTTGATACTAGTTTAGGCTTCCCCTCAACCTTTTGGTCACATACTTAACAACTGTTAGACATTTGCTTGTTTTAAATCTTCCAAGTTTAGTCTGCCTTGGTCTTGTTATCTTTGCCAGTGCAAGTTACTATATTTCTCTGTTAATGCCTAAATCTTCATCTTCAGAGTACAAAAAATGCTTCTAATAGGCGTTGTCATTTTCACATACAGAGAGGAATTTCACATAGAATTTTAGAGCTGGAAGGAATGCCAAAGATGATCTTCACCCAGATCCTTGATTTTTTAAATGAAGAAACTGAGGTATAGAGAAGGGAGGCATGTCTTCCTCAAGGACCCAGATGTTGACTTGTAGGGTAGAGATGCACTCCTGGCTCCTGCCTTCCAGGTGCCTGTGCTTTCTTCTAGGGGTTAAGACACCTCCCTCCATCTTGTCATTGGATGTGTTGAAAAGCTGACAAGAAGGCATCCTCTCCTCAATCAGATCAACGCTAGTGAAAAGTGTACTTGGTCTTAGAAAGAAAGGAAGTTATTCTCCAGGACTTATCACAGTAGGACTTTCAAAGATAGTTTCTCTTTTAAAGTGTTTCTGAATACATCCCAACCCTTCCCCAACAAACTAGTATTACTGTGGGGGGAAAGAAGTTGTATGACCTTCATTTGGTTCCATTTACTGATGCATAAAGGGAAACTAAGGAGTTCTAAGATTCAAGAGCATCTGAAAATGGCCAGCCTATCTTGGGGCAAAACCGGAGGGAGGTTGGGTGAGGAGGTAGACTGGGTGCCATGGAGTGGTGAACAGTGATGGTTTCTGCGAGGCTTTAGCTCCAGGAAGTGTGTGGTCTTTCTTGCCTTAGATGGTCTTACCTTTCAGTTTGAAACTAAATTCTTAGAAGCTGGTTCTTAACCTCACCAGAGGCTTAAAAACCCTTTGCTTAAACTCCTGTTGCAGGAGCTTTGCTTCACTATTGTGGGTAGGGAGCCACCTGCTTTGAATCTGGGCCTTAGAGTTTGTAGAAGAGTGCCTAGGTCTCCACTCAGCTGTTTGTAAAGCAGTCACTTGTTAATTCCCTCTCATCTGTTTAACACCCTATTTGCAAGGTGGGTCTTATTTTTGCCAGGGTTCTTGGATTTTTAGTTTGAGGACACATTCTTGCTGTTGATAACCTGAATCACTAGTTGTTTGTTTTATTATTTTGGTTTTGTTTGTTTTTTTGAGTTTTATTTTGTTATTTTTTAAAGTGAGGTAACATTGATTCGTAACATCACATAAGTCTCACGTGTACATGAAAGCAGGTGACGTTTCCGGTCCCGCTGAAGCTGGGTGCGGGAGCTTGCTGGCGATGACGGTCAACACCTCAACAGTCAGTCCTGTGCTGACATCTCCATCATGCAAGAGGAGGAAAATGCCTTTTCCTAACTCTGTTTTGGGAAAGTAGAAAGAAAGGGGGAAGGGAGAGGCAAGTGTGGTGTTTTTTTTTTTTTTCTTTTTTTACTATGAAAAGGAACTGGGAGCTATTGCTGCAAACAGACTTCGCATTGAGTACTTCTGCATTTTAACTGTCTCTTCTGTTTTCCCCTTCACAAAACACACATCAATTTTCTTGCAGCGTTAGGGGGACCAGTCTTCCTGGTTTGCCAAGGACTGAGGGGTTTTCGAGGATGTGGGACTTTTGGTGCTAAAACCAGGACATTCTAGGCAAATCAGGTCAAGTTGATCACCCTATACAGCACAGCACACACTCACCTATGTAATTAACATTAATAATGTAATTATTTCCTCATAGATGGACGTTGGGAGGTTTATTTATATCTTTGGTAAAGTGAGGTAATTTTAAGTTTGGGAAAGAAAATTTCATTGCATCCAAATGTAATACATTTTGTTTCAAGATAGACGTGAAATTCTTTGCAATTTTATTTGATATTGAACTTTGCAGGGCTGCGGGGGGTGTTCTTTATGTCATGTAGTTAAGGCACTGCAGTGATTTTAAGAGTGTGGTCATATCTTTAGCCTGGCTCCCCCAGAAAAGTTTTTCAAAATTCTGAAGCAGAATGGTAAGTGCTATTGGACCTTTGAAATATTCACTCTTCTTCCTGAATTTGCTAGTGACAGCGGAATGCCATCTCGATCTCGAGGGCTGCCTGTAGACAAACTCTTTCTGCAGGGGGCCCTTTTTGGAGCTTCCTGCCTGGAGGCCTTTTGGTTTTGTGTCCTCTTGCCAAGTCCTATAGCTCACACTTGAGTCACCCACCTCCTTGCCAAAGGCAGTGGCTGGCAGCCGTGGCAGTGGCAAGAAACTAGAAATCCTGTAACTTTGAAAGAAGCATTTCTAGCCCGTAGTGTGGGGTCTTGGGACACATTACATATTTTACTGGGCTGCCCTTGTCCTTCCGGGGCTCCTGGCAGCACTGGGCTTACAGCAAACTCTGTGTCCAGTTCTGACTTCAGCAGAGAAGAAGGGAAAATAAAGGCTTTATTCTTTGGACCCTTCTCTAGTTGTCTTGGGATGCAGTCACGTGGTTTGGGGAGGGCACTTGAGGACTGGTGTTTCATGGCAGAGACCTAATAATGGCTTACATTATTGTGATCTTATTGTATGCTGGGCCCTTGCCATGAATCGTCTGTCTTAATCCTCACAGCCATGCTAGGAGGTAGGTGGTTGTGTGATTCTTACTTTACAGATGAGAAAACAGGAATAAAGAGGCTAATTGACTTGTTGAAGGTCACACACCCAGTAAGTGATGGAGTGCAGTGTCCTGCCCTGGCAGTCTGATTGCACAGGTAGGACTCTGACCACAAAGCTATACTTATGATAGTTGAAAGGGCAGTGCACCGTAGGACTCACAGATGCCTGTTCTTATTTACCGGGAAGGCTCCGGGTGAGCCACACTCCCGCATTCCTCCAGGCTCGGGGGCCAGAACCAGGTCTGGCAGAGTCAGGAGCTGCTCTGAGGCCTCTGCTTCTGCCATACTGGGGGCCTGGCTTATCCCATTTGCCTTTCACCTCCCTACCCTGGAGAATGATGTGTTGGTTGGTAGCTTGGTGATTCTTTTCTTGGTCATTAACAGATAAACTGTGGTCATTGTAGAAAAATCAGAAAGCTAGATAAGCAAAAACAGTTAAAACCATCTGAAGTCTCTATACTCGGAGAGAGCTCCTCTTGGCAGCTTGATATATTTCCTTCTAGCTTCTGTCCAGGTAGCCAGGTAAGAATTTTAAACATTCCACATGATGATGTTGGTATCTTTCTCTTGAGCATCAACGTGATACCTATGATGTCTAGACCAACGGGTTTTCCAAATAAACTGAATTTATGCCTCTCAGTTTAACAACTGGCTGCTTTAGTGTAAATCCAGCAGTGGTACACAAGGTCTAGCCCAGGATTGATTGAAAATTTTTTTTTAAGGTTTCAACTTTTACTTCTTTTCTTGTAAACAGAGAGTAAATATAAACTCAGAAAGGCACACTTGTTTGTGCCAGAAATAGGCCTGAAACATTTTTTTTTTCTTTGCGTTACGCGGGCCTCTCACTGTTGTGGCCTCTCCTGTTGCGGAGCGCAGGCTCAGCAGCCATGGCTCACGGACCCAGCCGCTCCACGGCATGTGGGATCCTCCCAGGCCGGGGCATGAACCCGTGTCCCCTGCATCGGCAGGTGGACTCTCAACAACTGCGCCACCAGGGAAGCCCAGCCTGAAACATTCTTTAAAAAGATTTCTATTTCAACAATATAATGTGAATTAAAAAATTTTTTTTACTGGAGTATAGTTGATTTACAGTGTTGTGTTACAAGCAATTATTTATTTAAATTTACTTTTGGCTGCATTGTGTCTTTGTTGAGCGCAGGCTTTCTCTAGTTGCGGCGAGCAGGGGCTACTCTTCGTTGCAGTGCGCAGGCTTCTCATTGCAGTGGCTTCTCTTTGTTGCAGTAACACGGGCTCTAGGTGTGTGGGCTTCAGTAGTTGTGGCACTCGGGCTCAGCAGTTATGGCTCGCGGGCTCTAGAGCACAGACTCAGTAGTTGTGGCACACAGGCTTAGTTGCTCCGTGGCATGTGGGATATTCCCAGACCAGGGCTCGAACCTGTGTCCCCTGCACTGGCAGGCGGATTCTTAACCACTGCGCCACCAGGGAAGTCCAATGTGAATTTTTATAGGCGAAACTGTAACATGAAATTCAAAAGTAGGCAGGGGCTACAGAGATCTTATAATCCTGTGGTTTCCAAAATTGCATAAGCTATGGCTCTCCTTTTTGTTTTTTTCCCAAGGAAAATTCCGTATTAAAGCTCAATATATAAAAGAGGTTGATGAGAGTAGTGGTCCCTGAGGCCCTTTCAAAGATTATTTGGGTTTAGTATTATTTGAAAGTGTTTTGCAAAACTACCGGTGACTGGGTCAGTGGTTCTTTTCCTGACACACTGCGTACTCAGAAAACAAATAAACATTTATAAGTGTTTGTAGGTGATTAGGAGTTACGTAGAATTTGGATGACCATATCATGTTAATCCAAACTGGGACACCTTTGAGGGTGATAGGGGGTACCCTTAAATATGACATTGAGGAAACAGGTGTGAGTCAGGGCTGTCCCAGGTAAACCTGGACACAAGGTCACACCACATAAACTGTGTTTGCTCACTTCAGTATTGAAGTGACAGTAATAGTGAACTAGTTTGGCTAGTAGACTAGTCACTGTCTTTCCAGTCAGCTTTACACGGGAGCTGGTATGATAAAGACTGTTTTATAACCTTATGCAAGGCCCGAGTTGGAAATTGGCTTCTTTCTCACACATCAGCTCTGACCAGTTGGTCAGGGGTTGCAGGAGCAGTATGTCAGGAGCATCGTGGCTCTTGCAGCCAGAGATGGGGGAAAATGTGATGATTGATAATCAGTGTTTGCTGTGGGTATAAGGTAAAGGAGAGGTAGCGTATATTGTGCCTTAGCCAACCCTTGGCCAGTCAGATTACCCTCTGTGGGCCTCAGGTTCCTCTGTAAGATGAAGAGGTTGGACTGGGCGCCTTTCCAGTGCCTGGGCTCCGCTCTCTCCCTCTGTGACTCACCCCTGCTTGGGTGTAGTGGCTGAGAAGGGTGTGTGTTGCAGATGAGCCCTGACTGAGCTCCCCAGGTGACGAAGTCAAACAGTTAATTTCTGGCTCCAGAAAAGAGTTTTAACCGACGTCAGTAATTCAGGAACTGATTCCTGCCCTGTCCCCGGCTTTCATTTTATAGGTAACCCAAGATTATCTAAGATTCTTCATTTTATAGATTATCCATTTTATTGATTATTCCTTTACTACCCTTTTGCCAACATCATCTTTGCCCTCTGCTCTGCATTTGGAAAGTTAGTAGAGCAGGTATTTTCTCTTATCAATGTTGATGCTTCTGAAAGAGTTGGTCTCCCAAGAGGTTGAAATGAATGATTCATGACTCTGATTTTTTATGATGATATTCATAACTTTTAAGGATCCTTTCACTTGTCTCTCCTTTTGAAAACTGAAAATTTGTCTAGTACTCTATTAAATGGGCCAAGCAAAGAAAAGAAGCATATAATCCATCTTTGGGCCATTTCAGGCTTTACTAAGCCAATATTTGCTTGTATTTCTTGGTTTTCATTTGTCTCTTATCCCCTCGAACACACCCTCATGAGTCATAAGCACCGCCATGTAACTTTCTAAGGTATCTTCAATGCCAAGAGGCCATTTTGCCCCAAGGGAGCCCCCCACCCCGACCCCAACCAACTCCTAAAATTAGAGGTGTGCAGAAACATCTGCGGCCTAGACACACAACATTTAATCACAGTTCTAACCTGTTTCTAAAGATTTCCATGTTAAATTGCTTTAGTTTTGCTTTCACTTATTTTTAAAATAACACTTGATTGGGAATCCGAAGATCCGGATTCTACTCATGGTTCTTTTTCTAATAGTTGTGTTGCTTTGGGCAGGTCCTGGCCTTAGTTTCTTTGTGAAATGGGAGTGGGTGGGTGGAGGGTCCTCTAAATTCTTACAGCATTCTAACGTTCTAAGAGAGCACCCCAGGTATTTCAGTGTCAGCGCCTCTTCTCAACTCTTGGAATGTGGTTTCAAAAAGTATCTGCCTTCCATGAACTTCTGATTTTCCCTCCAGCACCCACAGTTCTGCTTGAGTCAGGGGTCCTTTCCCCCAAAGTTCCATCTTCTAGTGTCTCCAGGAGCTTGGTTTTGGGGACACAGAACCCCTGGGGCTTTTCTCAGTGTGGCCTTTTGAGACTCCCTTGAGCATCTTGCAGGGCAAGGGGAGCAAACTTTCAGACCCCATGTTTGTCTGTTGAGAGCTGTGGTGAGCTGGGGGGCCCTCTGTAGCCTTCCTCAGAGGGGCTGCTTTAGCAAACAGCCTGGGTTCTCTCCTTAATCCTGTTTTATTGAACTCCACAATGATATCTGGGTCTAAGAAGTCTGTTTCCCAACCATTGGCCTCAGATATTGGGTGCAGTTGACCCAAAGACCATAAACTTTCACAAGGAGGGATTTCTTGCATGAGATCAACATGTGTAGATACACTCCGTCTGTGGAGGAAACTTGTTTTGGTATCTAAGACTGGCAGAATGAAGAAGAAGATAGGAAATGAGCACAGGACAAGTGTCACAGCAGAAGGCCAGGCAGAAATTCAGGTCAACTGATACAAATCAGCCAACCAATTTTTGTTTAACAATGGCCTTCTAAAGAGGACGGGGGGCACCTCTACTCCAGAGGCGAACAGGATGCTGTATTGATTTTGAGAAAGAAAATATCAGAATATTTCTTAAAAAAATACCTTAAAAATTTTGTTTGTGTGTACTTTTAATGTATATTATATGCTCGTACTATAAAACCCTCTTAGCTCTACTTTCCGCTTTTGGCCACCTTGGCCAAACCACAACTTAGATGCCTGCAGTGGCCTTCTGACTGGTCCTCCCCATCCAGCCTTGGCCCCCGCGCTCTATCCAACATAGCTCTCAGGGTGATGGCTCTCAGATCATGTAGCTAACATCCTACAGTGGTGCCCCGGGCCCTCTCCTCCCAGTCCTGCCACTCACCTGTCCAGCGTGTCTCTTCCAGTCTCTCCCTGACTCCCTGGCTCCAGCACAGCGGCCTCCTCACTATTCAGTGGATGTGCCGGTGGGCTCCTGCCTCAGGCCTCGAGCCTCCTGCTTCCTGTGAAGCTCTTCCCCAGGTATCTGCATGGTCCACCCTCACCTCTCTCAGATCTTTGCTTGAATATTACCCTCTTGGTGAATTCTTTTCTGGCCGCTCCAGTTAAAATGCCCACTCCACACACTTCTTGCCACTGTTTCTTTCTTTTCTCCATGGTACATATCCTTTATACCATATGTTTTATATATATATATATATTACATACATATTTTTTTAAATAAAAACTTACGTGTAGGAGAGCCACAAGTAACAGGGCAAAGATATATATTTTTTTCATTTCCTTCTGTGTCTTCAGCACTTAGAGCAGTGTAAGGCACATAGTGAATGCTCAGTAAATATTTGTTAAGTGAATGAAATGAATATGTATGTATGTGTATATATTTGTATGTGTTCAAATGTTTTTACTTATGAGGTACTCAAAGAAAAAAATTTGGAAAAACTTCTGTAAACGGAGCTTCTGTCTGTACACTGGGATATTGAGTTTCCATTCAAACAAAATTCAGAGTAAATTTTTGGCCCCATCAGAAGATAAAAGATCACTTTTGGTCTTTTTTTTTTTTTTTTTTTTCCGGTTGTTTCCTCTCTTTTTAAATTGGGATGAAGATGGGTTAACACTGTATTTAGTTCTGAGCAAGTTCCATTTCTTTACAGGGGAAGTATCAGGGTGACACTAGGAAAAGGGACCCTAAATATGTTGGGAAGGGACACTCACACCCATGGCAAAGTGGATCTTCTATGCATTCAAGCAATCGAGGAGTGTTTAATGAACTCCATCTCCATGGCAGTGACTCAGCTGGAGTCCTCTACTCCCCCTTTCCACAAAGCATAAGAACACGTAAGACTAGGTACAATACAATAGAGACCAGACAGAGAATTGGTAATAAGGAGACAAGATAATACTCACGCTTTATGTGATTTGATCCTAACAACATATCTGTGAAGGAGTGGCTATTATTCTATTTTACAGATGATGAAATTAAGAACTGAGAGATTAAGTAATTATTCAGGGTCACATGACTCTGGGGTTCACATCTGGGCAAGCTTGACTCCAAGGTGCACATTCTTAGCCACTGTGCTTCTGGCCTCCTGACATAGGTGTAGCATCACAAGAGACCCTTTTCCCTGTGGAGGTCATGGTCTTGTTAGAGATGACTGTGAATGCCTTGTATGTGGAAGGCCCACCTCAAATCTTTGTTGAATACATGTGATATATGAAACAGCTCTCAAACCAGCCATAGCGCAGGTTTAGACTGTATTTTGGGGTACTGATTAGGGACTACAGGAGTCCAGAGATGGGCAGAGTTATTAAGAAAGGCTTCAGGGAGCTGGAGGGAGCCCAACTGGTCGTTGAGGAAAGGAATGATTTAGGCAGCAGATGGGAGTGGAAGGTATCCCAGATGAGTGACGTGCCATGTACCTGTCGGGGTAACCTGAGGACTGTGAATTTACTGAAGCATAGGGTTCATGCTAGGAAGGCAGAAGAGCAAAAGGAAGAAATAGTTAACATGCAAACTTGGTACGAGAGGTGTTTGTATATTAACAGATCTTTCTCACTTGAGTTCTTCTGATAGGTACTACGTGTCCTCTCCTGGAGACCTAAATTAATGAGTTTGTATCTGGACAGAACTCATTATTCCCATTTGTTGCTTAGGCATGAACTTTTAAAAACTAACATGTACCCCACCTTGTTCCAAAAAGTACTAAAGCATAAGGTAAGGTGTTACCTATGGGTTCTTCTGTCTCCATGACACCCTCTGCTTGAATGGAACGTTGCATATATTACTTGCATGGCAACATTTTGTGGACAAACATGTATCCTGGAGTAGCCTGGACTTCATTGAAAGAGGCTGGGTGGTCATCATGCTGCAGGACATTGGTGGAAAAATGTAGTAGGTCTAGAGATGGCCTGTTTTTCACCTAACACATTTTTTAAATTAAAAAAAAATACTTAAAAAAATAGAGACTGTGGGGATTCTACAATAACAAGATCCCATTGTTTTAAAGAAAAATTGCAAGAAAAAAAAAAGATGGAGGGGAAATATGTAGATTAAATGAGAATTAAGACTAGTTGGATTCTGATGCAAACACACTTAGAAAACACACTTCTGAGAGACAGTTGGAGAAATTTGGATGCTGACTGGCTGGTGACTTAAAGTATGAATATAGTATTGTGCTTATGTTTAAAAAGAGAATCCTTATCTTACAAAACAAGAAAAAGCCCCATGAAACCTTAGCATTTGCCCAGGGCACTGAAATATTTCAGTTGACTCACTCTTTTTTGGAAACTCTTTCTCTTTCTTTTTACTTCTTCCTGCTCCTTTTGTTCTCCTCCAAGCCCTTCACTCTCACCTGATAGAATATCTTCAATAGAGTTTTTAGAGTCCTTTCTGATTGATTGTCAGAAAAGCACACAATTCTGCTTGCCTAAAGAAATACGCTTCTGAATTAGTTGTGAGGTTCACCCGCCTGTTGACTCAGTCTAAGCAGCGCTCATGACTCCAGTCAGATATTTGAGTGTCTGCCTTAAAAATCACATCTTGTGTGTGTAAGGAAGACCTGGATTTGGCTGTCCTTGTGAAATATTTCAGGGTGAGGTTTTTCCAGGGGAATTCAGATATTAGAGTTGCCAAGAAGTCATTTTGTTATATTAACTTTTTAACCCTGTCTCTGTCTAACCCGGCTAGTTTTTAAAAACAGCAAGCAGTTATAAGGTCTCAATTTTAATGACCCTGCCTCCTCCCCTCTCTTCTTACCTGAACAGGAAGTGGGTGTTGGTCGTTGTCTCAGGGATTTGTGTTGCTTTACGCATGCTGAAATATCTTCGTTTATTCCTACAAGTGTGAAAATCTTTCCATATCCTTCTTAATGGAGTCCAGATTTCAGAATAGACTGTAAGCTTGAGAATTGGCCAACTGCAACTTGAGTAAATGATAGGGTCATAAGTTATTTAGAAGCCAAGTGAATAGGGTTTTAGGTGCCTTGGAGCCTCAGTACAATTATGTCTTGGGGCCTCTGAGGCGAGTGTAACGTTTAGTTGCTAATGCTCCATTTCTTAGCAGCCAAGAAGGAACAATCTTGTTTTGAGAAGCTCGGCTCTTTAGCAAAGAGTCTTATGTCAGGGTTCTAGGGTACTCTATTACTGTGTTCGTAATGTTTTAAAATATTGTGGCATCTCAACAATAAATGCTGGAGAGGGTGTGGAGAAAAGGGAACACTCTTGCACTGCTGGTGGGAATGTGAATTGGTACAGCCACTATGGAAAACAGTATGGAGGTTCCTTAAAAAACTACAAATAGAACTACCATATGATGCAGCAATCCCACTACTGGGCATATACCCTGAGAAAACCATAATTCAAAAAGAGTCATGTACCAAAATGTTCATTGCATCTCTATTTACAATAGCCCGGAGATGGAAACAACCTAAGTGCCCATCATCGGATGAATGGATAAAGAAGATGTGGCACATATATACAATGGAATATTACTCAGCCATAAAATGAAACGAAATTGAGCTATTTGTAATGAGGTGGATAGACCTGGAGTCTGTCATACAGAGTGAAGTAAGTCAGAAAGAGAATGACAAATACCGTATGCTAACACATATATATGGAATTTAAGGGAAAAAAAATGTCATGAAGAACCTAGGGGTAAGACAGGAATAAAGACACAGACCTACTAGAGAACAGACTTGAGGATATGGGGAGGGGGAAGGGTGAGCTGTGACAAAGCTGAGAGAGGCATGGACATATATACACTACCAAACGTAAGGTATATAGCTAGTGGGAAGCAGCCACATAGCACAGGGAGATCAGCTCGGTGCTTTGTGACCGCCTGGAGGGGTGGGATAGGGAGGGTGGGAGGGAGGGAGACGCAAGAGGGAAGAGATATGGGAACATATGTATATGTATAACTGATTCACTTTGTTATAAAGCAGAAACTAACATACCATTGTAAAGCAATTATACCCCAATAAAGATGTTAAAAATAATAATAATAAAAAAATATTGTGTCATCTCAATGAACAGTTTCCGAAAATATTACATGGGAGTGGCATAGTTAAGAGAACACTGAATTGATGTCTGGCGATCTAGGCTATAAGCGCATCTCTTCTCCTAACTAGCTGTGTCATTCTTCCTGTGACATAACTTTTCTCGATTATAGAATGGGTATAATAATACTTGCTTGATGGGAAAGTTGTGATAATCAAGTGGGAAGAGTCTTTGTCCAGCAAGTGGCTCATGGTAGGAACTCAATAAATAGTCTCTGAATCTCTAGTTGGTTCCTCATTTGTCTAATTAAAGAGACTAGCTCTCTAGGATTAATTTCAGCTCTATAAGAATATAATTTTAGGGCTTCCCTGGTGGCGCAGTGGTTGAGAGTCCGCCTGCCGATGCAGGGGACACGGGTTCGCGCCCCAGTCCGGGAGGATCCCACATGCCACGGAGCGGCTGGGCCCGTGAGCCATGGCCTCTGAGCCTGTGCACCCGGAGCCTGTGCTCCGCAACGGGAGAGGCCACAACAGTGAGAGACCCGCATACCGCAAAAAAAAAAAAAAAAAAAGAATATGATTTTAGGTATGTTTTGTTTTAAGTTTATGCCCATTTGTCTGGTCTTCCTTCTCTCTAACTTAAACAGCATTGGTAGAGAGTGTGTGTTTGTTGTGTGAAATTTCCATCGGTAGGTTTGAATTGTAGCATTTTGGTCCCCCTACAACTTTAGGAGGTGTATTTTTCTTTCATTTCATTTTAAACAAATCGATTGACTTAGTTTATTTGACTGAAGAATCTTATGTTTAGATAGGAGAATAACTGTGCTTTAAAAAAATTCTGAGGCATTTGCAGTCATTCTTGATTTAAGTTGTCAAAAAGAACTGAAAATTACTTACGAGAACGCCATTTCCTCTTCGCAGAAGTATATAATGGTGTCTTTTTGAGGAAGTAAGAACAAAATAGTTGATAGAGCTATCTCGATTAAAAAAAAAATCATGGTGTAATTTCTGAAAAAATCAGTGTAAAACTTCAAGCCTTGAATGAATACATAACAGGATAGGAAACCCTAAATTTCTCTGAAAAAAAATGTGGTTAAAAAAAGTCAGATGACAGATCCTGTGTAAAAAGTCACTTTAGAGTCCTTTTTTTCTTAAAACTGCAGAATGCTATTTAGGAGAGGAGCTAAGTTAAACATCATTGGATACATGTGTGTATATTAATTTTAAAGTGTATTTCAGTTTGAGTTTATACCCAGTGAAGGTGTAGGGCAAAATAAAAAGGGTCACGGGAAAATGAAAATAAGCATTGGTACCAAAAAAAGAGAAAAAGAGTAGATTAAAGAAAGAAAAATAGGAGAGAAACATATTTTAAAAAAAGAAGGGAGGAAGTAGGAATGGGAGGGAGGCTGAGCATGTTGCTTTCTGAGGTGAATGTTGGAGATGCTGTTGAACGTAGCTTGAGGTGGTCGTCCCTGCTCTCTCTGTTCTTTGAAATAATTTTTAACATCGATCTCTGCTCTTCAGCCACCTTGACCCTTATTTCTTGGAGTTCTAGAATCAGAGTAACCAAAGTGGAGGTTGTTACTTAGGCTGCAGAAGAAATGAGCAGAGCTGTGTACCCAGAAGAGTGGAAAGAATCAGGCTGGTGGGTATCGGGCTCATCCTTTGGGTCCTTGCTGCTGATACAGAGCCCTCAGAATCGGTGCAGTGGCCGGCAGATGATAAGTTGTTTTACATAGTGGGCGGGCAGGTACTGAAGGCTCCTATGACTGATGACTAGTTTCCTGTGACATCTCTGGTGTTAAGCACCCACGGCCCGTCCGTGTGAATTGAACTCAAGGACATTTCTTCATCACTGCCATACCTTTTCAATGATCCTTCCCAGAGATCTAATTCTCAACTCCATTTCTCCTGTGAATTGGCAGGGAGACCCTGGCAGTCATCACACCTCTCTGGGCCTCACTTTCCTCTAAGTGATGAGGATGTTGGCTTAGGTGAGCCAGCTGCCACTCTACTCTTCTATGACTTTGACCCAGAGGCTGACAGACCACTCACTGTGCACAGGTCAGATCCAGCCTGCCGCCTGTTTACGTGGCCTGTGAGCCAAGAATAGTTTTTACATTTTTACATGGTTGAAAGAGATCAAAAGCATAATATTTTGACACATAAAAATTATATGACATTCAAATTTCAGTGTCCATAAATAAAACAGAACACGGCCTCCCTCATTTGTTTATGTAATGTCTGTGGCTGCTTTCGGGCCCTGAGAGCGGAGAGGAGTCCTTGTGACAGAACCTATATGGCCCACGACGTTGAAAATATTTACTATCTGGCTTTTTGCAGAAAGTGTACCATCGCCTACTCTAACCTGAGCACACACTTGGGACCGTACTCTTCAGAAATCGAGTGCTGCCTTCTTACAGGCTTAGTATTACCTAAACTGAACTTTGATCTAGACTTAATTAGATTAAGATGGGAGAGTCTTGATTGCCTTTATTATTTTCTCCAGGAGAAAGTAGAAGCTTAGTTAGCTTTCTTGGTATGCTTTTAATTAAAAAAAAAAATCCTCTTTAAAACAATATTTTGTTTGTACTCAGACTTTTTTTTCTCCCTCTAGGAATCACTGTAGAAAAGGAAGCCATAAGTTTATATTTTAAATCATTTGCCTTGTAAACTGGATTTTTAAACTCCAGATGTGGACTCAGAAACAGTTAAAATGTACTTTTGATGCTCTCAAAGAGCTGAGATGGGAGAGGAGAGCTTTACCAGTTATATATATATATTTTTTCTTCTTTTTTTTTTTTTTAACATCTTTACTGGAGTATAATTGCTTTACAATGGTGTGTTAGGTTCTGGTTTATAACAAAGTGAATCAGCTATAAATGTACATGTATTCCCATATCTCTTCCCTCTTGCGTCTCCCTCCCTCCCCCCTTCCCTACCCCACCCCTCTAGGTGGTCACAAAGCACCAAGCTGATCTCCCTGTGCTATGTTTACTGCTTATATTTGAGAGTGAAACAGAAATCTTAAGATTTTCTATTTCCCACTGTGTGCTGAAAATGCTATTTTTAGTTTCTTTGAGTAGGGACTCCAGATTAATGTGGGGATGAAAATGGTTTTAATTTTTATGGAAAGCCAATTTAAACAATTAAATACATTTAAAAGATACACTTAATTATATACATGGAAATCATAAAATTAAGAAATAAATATCAATAGTATCTACTTATCTAATGTTTCTCCTTATTCTAGGAAGTTCTCTCTGAAGCTAAGTCTTGTAATTTCTGTGTGAGTTATGAGTTTGGGTGAGTGTGTGCGTGTGTGTGTGTGTGTGTGTGTGTGTGTGTGTGGTTTCCAGTATTCATGTCATTATAATTGTAAAGAGGATTTGCCTCCCACTCTTGAGCTTCCAGAGCCATTTGAGTTATTCTAAAACTCCTCCTAGGCTGGGAGTTCCTTTTGATCTTGGGAGTAGATGGGTACCTTGAACTGGTTAGTGAGGAGCAGAAGGGCAGTTAATCAACACATGTCATCTTTCTTCTAAAAGTTAGCTTCATTTTTCTCTTCTGAGCCTACAGAGAGAAAGAATTAAGACTGAAGGGACTTGCTGATAAAGATTTGAAAAGAAATTCTCGTAGTGTATAACTTTAGAAAACATTGACAGTGACTTCGTACCTCAAGTACCTGAAGACCTCCAGCATTTCCTGAACAATATTATAAATCCTCTGGGGGAGACAGGAGGCGAACACGAGAATCCCCATTTTTCAGAGGGAGAAACCGAGGCCAGAGGCTGTTCCTGGGCTTGCAGACTCTCAGTCGGGTTAGAGCTCTTGTTTTTCCTCTGGCTCAGTCTGAGGTGCATTTCATTTGCCTGTCCTGTTCTTAAACAGCACTTGTAAAAACATGTGTTGTTTCTACAGTTATATTTAGGATACAGCTTGAAACACTGCATAAACACCCCAGGATAGAATACTGAAGTCTGCTCCCAGGATAGAATACTGAAGTCTGCTGCCTGGTAATTGTTATGTGGTTCTAGTGTCATGTTGTCTGTGTTATCCAGATTAGAACTGGATCACCCAGTTTTAAGTTGGTCTAGAAGAGGGAGCCCCTTGTGTACAGGGCCGAAAGGATATTGCCTCATGGTTCCCCTTTGGGTTAAGAACCTTGTGATATACAGAAGGCCGTGGAACTTCATCCTTGTTTGAAAACACTCGTAACTGGGAAAAGTGCTGAAATACTAAGGCTTTCCCACGCTCTGACCCCCAGAATACCTCCACAGTGTGCTTTGTTTTCTTTTTTCGAATTTCCTGAGAAGTATCCGAAATTGCCATCTGAAGGGAATGTTTGTCACAGAACTGCTTAATCTCTAGATGTGTCTAAATGCAGATGTAGTTAACGAGTACTTTCATTTTCCTTCTTACGTGGACAGGGGCGAGTTTCTTGGTTGAGCCTCTCACTTCTGGTTTCAAGCCATGTTTAGCTCCTTGATTAGTGTGTGGCTTGGGAAGGTGGGCGCTAAGCTGTTAGTTTATTCTTCACTTCGGGGGGTGGGGGGAAAGTGCTTGCACGCCCACTTTTTAGTATGCAGGGCTCTGGTGAACCTGATAGTAGGTTATCAGTAACTACTAACTGAATGAATGAATGATCCAGTGCCAGTTTCTGCTGCTATGTTTTCTCCTTCCCCACCGTCCTTCCCAGTTCCTTAATATTTACTTCCTTTCCTCTTCCTGAAATCATTAAAATGAAGCCAGAAAGGTCAGGACATGATTAATATTTTGTTATATAAATAGCCCTAGTAAAAGGATTGGTGGTGGAAAATATTGTCAAGTTTTTTGGTGGATTTTCTTTCTTGGTTCTCTGTTAAATATGTATAATCAAGAATTGTGTGACTGATAGCTCATTGTGTCATGACACGAGCAGATCTGAATCAGCCTCCCTCACCCCCAGTCAAGGAAATAGCAGAGGAGGAAATGTTCAGTTATCATTTTTTTTTTTTTATAGTTACAAGATTTTAGATGGGTTTTAACTGAGACAGGTCTTTAAAGACTTGCACAGGGACTTCCCTGGTGGCGCAGTGGTTAAGAATCCGCCTGCCAGTGCAGGGGACACAGGTTCGAGCCCTGGTCCGGGAAGATCCCATATGCCGCAGAGCAACTAAGCCCGTGCACCACAGCTACTGAGCCTGTGCTCTAGAACCCGCGAGCCACAGCTACTGAAGCCCGTGCACCTAGAGCCTGTGCTCCGCAACAAGAGAAGCCACCACAATGAGAAGCCTGCGCCCTGCAACGAAGAGTAGCCCCCACTCACTACAACTAGAGAAAGCCTGCGCACAGCAACAAAGACCCAACACAGCCAAAATAAATAAATAAATAAAATAAAATAAAGACTTGCACAGGAAGTCACTGTTAATGTGGGTGCTTGGTACCAAGCTTATATGGACCCAAATGAGGCAGAATATGATTCCCCCCATTGAGCCTGGGTGGACCAAAGGGAGGGCCAAGCCGGGCCATCTAATGATGCTCACGAACAGCTCTGCAACATTTTTTATCCTCAACTTTTACCTCTGAAAGATTTTTACAACTATGTATTCCCTTGCACATTTTTTAGGTTTTCATCATAAAGTTAGAAAGATACAAAGGGTGTGATTACTGGCATAATGTAAATATTGACTTTTAAAATAAAAATGTTATATCACTGTTTAAAATGTATTGAATGGAATTTAAACACTGTTGTGATTTGATATGTCCCATCATCAAAAATACCTGAGCAAGCAGTTCTTTAATAGAAGGAACTTTTTTATTGTTCTTTTTTCTCCTTGAATTCATACTTTCATTTTACTTCCTCACACAGAATTTTACCCAAGTGTAATATGTTAAAAACCCTGATTATCCAATGATACTTTGCAATAAAAATATGATCCCAAGGTGGTAAGAATTACATAAATTTCTGGATTGAGTTTATCTGTATAATAATTATTAACAATTTGTCAAAACTTAAATATCAATATAGTACAAAGTTCAATACATTATTAACAGAACCTGCAAAGTAAGACATTGTTTGAAATGCCTTTCTTAATCTTTGGATGAGGCTTGCTTTCTTGTTTTAAATTAGTTTGAGTATTTGTGGAGAACGTAACTTACTGCTCGGACGATACAGATGTTCTTTAAAGGAAGTTCTCCTGACCTGTAGTATTTTGAACGTGCCCTTTCTTTGGCACCAGCACGTTTAACACCTTGCAGGCAGTTCCCTTGGTCAGAATCAGAATGGCGGAGAGGTAAGTCTACCTTTTGTCACGTGGGAGAAGAAAGCTCCCCAGGAGAGATGTGTGAAAAAAGCAGCAGCAGGTCTCCTGAACCGATGCCTTTTAGGAAGGTGGACATTTGCAAGCTGAGGCTGTGGATCGCGATTCCCACACACAGCCTGTGTCTGCAAACCCCTCACAAAGGCTTCCTGTGCTCCACGGGGTGCAGGGCCCCTACGTGAAGTCACAGCTCTAGAGAGGCAGCCCTAGAAGAGCTGATGTCGTCCTGGGGGGCAACCTGCATTCTTGTGCCCCCCTGGCGTCCCATCAGTGGGCCAGCTGGGTCACCAGGTCACCTCAAGTGTGAATGAGACACATTAGTCAACTCTCATAGGCAATACAGATCTTCTTTGAAAGCTTGTGCTTGCAATTTTGAAACACTAGGCTCATATGTGTTAAAACTTTAACTTTTGAAGGTAAGGTAGAGGGATGTGTAATAGGGCTTTAGATAAATTCTCACTTAAAAGATATTTAAAACTAATTCACCCAAATAACATTTCTTTCATGATTTCTGTGTTTCTGAAAGATAATTCTAGTAACTAGATCCTTGATGAAAAGTCGGTTTCATGTGTATGGATGTTTGGACAACTTATCCCTCCGACATGTGAAACTTTATTTGACGCTTGGGAAGCCTTCGTCTCAGATGTGTTGAATCTGGTGTCTATATAGTACCCCTCCTCATATTCCACTCTGTGCCATAATAATCATGGGATGTTAGCAATGGTGTTTCTCATTAAATTTTTTTTCTTTTTTTTTGCGGTACGCGGGCCTCTCACTGCTGTGGCCTCTCCTGCTGCAGAGCACAGGCTCCGGACGCGCAGGCTCAGCGGCCATGGCTCACGGGCCCAGCCGCTCCGCGGCATGTGGGATCTTCCCGGACCGGGGCACGAACCCATGTCCCCTGCATCGGCAGGCGGACTCTCAACCACTGCGCCACCAGGGAAGCCCCTCTCATTAAATTTTAAAATTTAATTAGAATTCAGTGTCTTGGAAAGCTCATTTCTTATATTTAAAGACCCAGATTCTGCTCTTATAAATGATTTTTGGCAAACCGGCCGCTTGTGGGAGGACATCTGACAGCTACTTTGGTTTGTTTGTCAGTTTTGGAATGAGCTATCGAATCCCCTGATTCCCTAAGTTGGAAATAGATATTATATCTGGGCAGTTACTTTACCAGAAATGAGGTGAAATAACTAGACATAAAATTAAAAATGATGTATTGTTGTATGTATATGTCGAATGGCTTCATCTGGCTTTTCTGTGCAGTGTTTCAACAGCATCAAACATGGTTCTTTAGAGAGAATGCTGATCTCTGATGACTAGTGTTGCTGGTTCCTCTCTTGCTCATCTCTAGGCCAAACAGAAACACATCCTCTCTGCCAGGTATTCTGTGATGTCCCAAGGCAGGCCCGACAGCACAGCGGCTTTTCCTTTTCTGGCTGCAGGAGGTTTAACCTCTTCCTCAACTATTCTACCCATTTTTTTCAGTTGGAGGATACATACTATTACATTATTTAGGATATTCAGTACTGTTATTTCTTTTTCAAAAAACAGATTTTATTTTTTAGAGCAGTTTTGGGTTCACAGCAGAAATGAGCAGAAAGTACAGAGTTCACTTACACTCCCAGTCCCCTACCTGTACAACCTCACCCACTCTCAACATCTGGAAACAGAGTGGTACATTTGTTACAATCCCCAAACCTGGATTGACACCTCATTATCACCCAAAGTCCATAGTTTACCTTAGGGTTCACTCTCGGTGTTGTGTGTTTTGTGGGTTTTGACAAATATTTAATGACAGGCGTCCACCATTATAGTATCATACAGAGTAGTTTCATTACCCGAAAAATCCTCTGTGCTCTGCCCATTAATCCCTCCTCCCTAACTCCTAGCAACCACTGGTCTTTATATTGTCTCCATAGTTTTGCCTTTTCTGGAATGTCATATAGTTGGATAGATTCTTTTAAAAAAAGAAATAATAGGATAAGAGAATTTGGGAACTTTAAGGAATCTTAGACTGTTTCCATTCGGTGGCCTTTTCATGCTTACCAAAGTTACATATTTTTTAACAGTTCAGATAAAAACCAAATGTTCAGCTTCACAAGCAAAAGCATACTTTACATTGTTTAAAGGCAAGTTAAGTATTTCTAGGAGAAGTAAGGAGAAGCATTAAAAAAAAAAAATCAAGGTGTAGGAAGTAGAAAGAGATTCTTTCCTTAAAAACTCCTTAAAGAATTCTTATACCAACTTTGGTTGCCATTTTGATAGCATTAAGGGAGATCTTTGATTAAATAAAAAGATTGCTTTCAGATTGAGAGAACTAGTATTAAATAGAAATATGTTCAGTTTTATTGCAAGGCGGAAATGGACTCTATTGAGGCAAAAGACGTTTGGAAGGGATAATGTGCTTTAATAGTCATGGAGAACTCTTGGAGAGTAGCAAACGACTATGTTGGCCAGCCAGCTACGATGACCGAATGGAAGAGTTCTCTTCCTTGTGCCAAATAATTGTCCAGCTTGCCCCTTTACTCTGTAAACTGTGGTGGTAGTGCTATCAGACTCACCCAGAATTAGCTCTGGGGTCCAGGCATTTAGTGTGGGAGGTGGTATTGTTGAATCACTTCCACTAGTGCCCAGTGATAAAACTGGCAGCCTTGATTTTGTCCAAGAGGTGACCACGTCGATGTCTCTTCTTTTCTTTAAGCATCTGATACTGTATTATTTTATTCATTTCGTTAAGCTCTGTACAGGTTCTTTGTCAGCCACAAATGGGGTTTTGTGTTTTCTTTTTGTTTTTCTGTAATCTGTTTAACCAGGGTTTATTTTGCAGGAACTTGTAATGGGGGGCATATCTGAGACTAACAAACAGGCCAAGTCTTTAGGGCTGTGACACTAGGCTGTTAATAGCTTAAGAGGCTCTTCGTTATGGAAGTAAGTCATAAAGTCACAGAAGGATTTAGTTTCTTGAGAAAGTAAAAATCTACTTAGCATGTTTATGAGGAAGGAGTGAGAGTCATTACCTCATTAGAGCCAAGCATTAAAGCTCCAACATCCAACTAGAATATTTCCCATAGTTTGGCAAGTCACTTTAACCCTTGGCTTCCTACACTTTGATCCTGTTTCTCCAGTTGCTCCATCACAGGCAGGCTACTGTGTATGGATCACAACCCAGAAGAGGAGCAGAGGGGAGCTTGATGCCACGGGTAGCATTTTATGGAATCACACATGTTCCATTGACTGACTCTTGGCTTCCATGGCTCCAGATGCATTCCTACAGCAGGAGGATTTGTGGAACTAGTTGATGGACATCTTGCAACTGGAACTCACCAGGGCCTACAGGTCTTGCACAACTCAAACTCCCTAACTTTTTATCGCTTCCTGCAGAATGTTTGTAGGTGGGCCTAGGGATTTCACTAGAGACTAGTGAGTGATATATTTGTTCAGGGGTTAAAGCTCCTGGGTGGGCTTCGAGGTGTGCATTGCTCAGAGTGCCACAAAACTGGAAAATCACTGCTTCTGTCATAAGAAAAAGACGCTGCTCAACTAGAAGAAAATACATTTCTATTGTAAGTAGTTAAAATTTAACAATCATTTCTAGAATTTTGTTTAAATACACACATGTAGTTTTTGAGTATATGTTGCTTTCACTTCTTGTGAGATCATGTGGTGGTAGGTGCTAAGATTTTACAGAAATTAATGGGAAAACTTTAAAAGAATAAATGTCATATATCTATATGACACTATATAAAATTATTTTTTTTCCTTCTGAGAATTGGGAAAAAGACTCCATTGTTTGATTTTCATGGTGAGGCAACTTGGACCTGGTCATAGAACATGGGTAGCCTGAGGGACAGTAGTTGGAAACCTCTAGATCAAAATGCGGGGGAAATTCCGAGGAATCCTGGTAGCCTGTCAGAAGCCTGGGAGACCTTCGTTCGTGCTGCGTGTGCAATTCTTTGATATTGTTTGCAAATGGATCTCACTAAAGTGAGTTCCATCTCTTAATGTCACTAGGTATAGATGCCTGTCCACCTTTGGAATTACTTTGGAAGATGATCTCATACCAAATGAACATGTTACATGCCTGTTCATATAAGGCCTGATGCTTTATTTTCTCCAGAGTAAAATGTAGATATTTCAAGATTGTAAACTCTACGAAAGCACTTCAGTTTTAGTTTCCCTGCACCCCTCAATCCAGCAAAGAGACAATGTCCTGGACCTTTTTGGGAGATAGTTGTCCGACTGTCTATTCATTTTCTTCCACATCACCAACTGGTAATTACTTCATGTAATTGAAACTGGAAAACCATTGGCAGCCCTTGTATAAGGCACCAGCCCCTAGGTAATATATTCTATACTATGAGACTTACTGGTAGGTGCTAGTTCTAAAGGTGTTCTGTCTAAAACCCTCTAAAATGATTCTGATACAAATATGGAAACTGCAGTGTCTACCATGTTTTCCAGTGAAAGTCTTTACTTGGAGGCATTAGAGAGAAGAGGCTGCAGTGAGGGGCGGTTGTTGATGGTGTGTGTGCATCTTGAATGCCGAACTTGGCAGTTTATAGTATTGGGCTGGTACAGGGTGTGTGGCAGTGTATGTTTAAGAGTTTGAGGATGAATCTGGCATTTGGATATAGGTAAATTATTTTATTTTATTAATTTTTTTTGTGGCCATGCTGTGTGGCATGCAGGCTCTTAGTTCCAGGAACTAAGATTTCCTTACAGTGAGGCCTATTAAATTAAAAAAACCCATTATGATGAATTACCCTAGGAACAAACAAAATGGAATACAATTCATTTTCCACCAGTAAATATTTATTGAGTCCTATAAAATTTTACGCCCGTCTGTGGGCAGAGCACTTTGATATGTCTTTCAATACCTGTTGTACTGAAATTTCAGTATTAATCTCCACGTTCGCATATAAAGCAATTCAAGTAAAAATTAAGTGAAACAGTCGCTAGCGTGAGGTAGTAAATACAAAATAATCGTGTCTTAATAGAAACCTAACTGTTGAAAATGCGACAAGTTAAGTACCTGGATGACAATAATTATCAAATCAACATATATTTTAGTATAATATCATATATATTAATAATATATTTTAACAATTTATGGGATGGTTTCTTAGAAAAGTTTAATGTAACAGTCAAGTCATTGGAATCTCTGTTACCGAAGTGGATTTTTAAAATTACATTTCCCTCTTGCAACCGTTTCACAGCAATAAGCAGGGGAAGGTAAGGCTTGGGCACTGCATCTGGCTGGAGTAGGTCAGGGCGCCGTCTGATAAGGGAGGGGTTTAGATTTTGGTGTGGAGAGATTTCTAGTATTGCACTGTTTCAAAGAGTAGCTCGGTGGTATCAGTGTTCTTATACTTAAATGGGCACCAGATGTGGAAGGGTTTTATCAAAGGAGGAACCCCATTAATTACCTTTCCCGTTTTTCAGCATCTACTTATGGACAGTACTCTGTATCCTCAGTTCACCGAAAAGAAGGGAATATTATTTTGGAAATATTTTTATGAGCTTAGAGAGACAATGTTGTGCAGAGAACCAGGGCTTAAGACTTTAGGGTAAAGAACATTCTAGTAGTCAAAGACTTTATATAAAGAAAACCAAAATCTTAGCTGGAGAGATTTAGGAAGGTAGTAGCAACATAGAATACAGTGGTCCCGTCTTATGCGCGGGGGGAATACATTCCGAGACGCCCAGTGGATGCCTGAAACTGCAGGTAGTACCGACTATGTTTTTTCCTATACATACATACCTATGATAAAGTTTATTTTATAAATTAGGCACAATAAGAGAATATCTGAATTGCCAGCATCACTCCTCTTTGCTCTGGGGCCATCATTAAGTAAAATAAGGGTTACTTGAACACAAGCACTGCGATACTGTGACAGTTGATAACCCAGATGCCTACTAAGTGACTAGCTGGAAGGATACGTAGACAAAGGGATGATTCATGTCCCAGGCAGGACAGAGCCGGATGGTGCTAGATTTCACTGCACTACTCAGAATGGCGCTCAATATAAAATTCAAAACGTACATATTGTCTGTTTCTGGAATTTTCCATTTAATGTCTTCCGACTGCTGTTGACCTTGGGTAACCGAAACAGCGGGTAGGGGGACTACTGTAATGGAGAAAGAAAGGCTAAGTATGTTGGGTATCCATTGGTAACATGTGACTGTTAATTGGTAAGATTAATCTCTTAATTAGTGATTGACTAACATGGGTAGCTGTGTTTCTCAAGTGATGCCGCTATACCCCTGGGCAGCTGTTACCTTTTCAGCAATCAAATCAACAGCACAATTCCTGGTCCACCACACTGTCTTCAGTGAGGACCATGGATGTTGTCTAGCTGTTGCTCAAAGCCTCCACACTCCGCCCCTACAGACCTGAAACGGTGGAGTCAGCTCGAGATCTCTCCATTTCTGTTAAGTTTGTGGTTCAGGCACAGGCAACTGAAAACAGATGTGCTGAGTGAAAACTGCTAGTTCTCTTCTTGAGTTTTGGTGATTGGAGGCGGGGAGCTAAATCTGCCCCTTACAAAGCCTTTGTGCTTTCGTTTCATGTACAGTTTTCCCATCTCAGCAGTGTTTGCCCAGGTACTATCCAGATGCTTGCTTTCTTTTTTGTTACTTAGAGGGATTGCTGACGGAGGTGGAGAGGAGCCATAGCCTACTTTTCCTTTATGCTAATCTCTTCCTTGTGTTGCCTGTTTCGTGTCTGCAGACCGAACATGGTCCTGTGGGACCCAGGGTGATTTTCCGACCTGGCAGTCGCCTCTTAGGATTCTTTCGTTAAACACTCATTAAGCTATTTGACAGCCCTAGGGACAGAGTGAATCGGCAGTCCTGTCACATGCTCGGGCCAAAAGAGAGGGCAGTGATGGGACAGCGAGGAAGAGAAGTAAGATGATTTACAGACAGAAGTATCTCATAAACCGTAAGTCCCAGGGAGGACCCAGATAGTGGTGATTGCTGAAAAGTGAGGGCAGCAGGCCTCTCGTGAGCATCGGCTGTGTGAGGGGAGCAGGTGATGCTGGGGAAGTCGGTGCGGGAAGCTGTGCCCAGGAGCTGCACCATCCACCTGGGGCGGGTTCCGGGATAAGGGAATAAGAAACCCACGATGCACAGCACGTACAATGCTAGCTGATTACTGTCATGGTAACTCAGGGAGAGAGAGAGATCCAGGGCAGGACATTTCCTGAAATGCAGCTTTGTGGAGGATATGAGAGTTGAGCTGATTTTTAAATGCCTCATGGTAGGAGCCTGACAAACTGGGAAGAAGGAGGAAGGGGGCATTTGGCACAGAGGTCAGCAAAGCAAGAGAGAAAAAGGAAGCCCTGCGCTGGGTTTTCAGGAGCAATGACATCAGTTGACTGAAGCCAAGCGTTTGCACAGGTGACTGTGGGAGATGGATTGGAGAGAATGGGCAGCGCCCCAGAAAAAACGCTGAGGAGTTTGGGTTCCATGGGAAGCCGTGGAAGACTTGATCAGGGCTGTGATGTGTGCAAAGTAGTGTTTTAGGACAAATAATCTAACCACGATGTAGAGCACCAATGGCTTATTTACTGCCTTGACTGTGTGTTTCTTGAGCTATCGCTCAGTTAGAAATGCATTTTTATTGTACGCACGTGGGCCCCCTGGCATCGTATTGGGAACTGACCCTCATGATCTTGTTAGGAGAGGGAAATGTTTTTATTACCAGCTTCTCTTAAATCCAAGGAGGCAATGAGTCCTTGAAGTGTGGGCTGAATGATGGATATGCAATCGACTCTTAGATACATCACTGCTAAGCTCAGCCCTGCAGTCATGCGGTTACGAAATATTATCCAGCCTGATACCGTAAGAAAAAAACCCTCTTAGCCTGATCTACTCACAACACACAATATGAGAGCCTAATCTTTGAAGGGATGTGGAAGAACTGGAGAACCGCTGACTGCATGCAATGCAAATAAGAATTCCATGTGGAGGGATTCTTAGAGTTGTGTAGGAGGTACATTCGTTCTCTTGAATGTTGGCTCCAGAGCACACCACCTGTTTCTGCTCCGAATGTTTCCAAGGCCAAGGGTCTCTGCCTCGCAGATTTGAGGCACTTGCTTGCTGCTGACCTACATGCCCTTCCTGAGGGAAGGGAAGAGGATGGAGGGGAAGAGCTGATGGGCAGAGAGCCTTTGGTCTTTTGGTTAATATAAGCTGGGGCCACAAAGTAGTGCTTTGATTGGAAATCTTCCTCCAGAAGCATTTGGTCTCCAGACAATGCACCTGGAAGTTGGAGAGCTGTGGGAATGGGGTGTGTGATACATTGGTGTTAGTCTTGCACCATCTTAGCAGGAGAAATCCTCATTGCCCATGGTGATACATGGAATAATTGGTCCTGCCCTACCTGCATCGCCTCTGCCAGGTTGGTGAAGGCTGGTCCGAAAGAGCCTGAAGTTTGATTTTTGCCAATGGGTGCTGAATCTCGGTCAGACCAAGATTTCATTCGTTGCAGAAGCCGGTCCTCTTCCAACTGTGGACCCAGGGTTATCAGTCATGGTGGGAACATAGGTCCACGCTGGGAAGGAGCAACGTAGAACCAGTGGATTTTCCTTAGGGTCCTGTAGACAGAGAAGTAGCCACTCAGCTATCTCGGATCTGGGACCTCTTGTCCCTGGTGACGTATTCTGACTTCCCCTTTGATTAGCCAATCTCTTTTCACATCTATGAAAAGTGCAGCCCTCCACTGTTTTCCTTGCCATTTCGTCCTCATTCTCCGCAGACATGTGGCAGCCATTATGCTATTGCTTATAGTTACAGCCTCTTTATTCTTAAACGAAATGACAAATCATTGGTTTAAAGAGTACATGGAAGCTTCCCTGTGTTATTAAGGGTACCCTCGGTTGCTTGCTGAGATCACCTCGCTCCCTATCCGCCCTTCAGCTGCTCCTTCGTTCTCCCACCCCCTCTTCCAAATGGCTCCTGAGACATTCTGAGCAGTGGTTCTCACAGTGTGGTCCCCAGATCAGCAGAAACAGCACCCCCTGCAAATTGTTAAGAAAGGTAAATTTTAGGGCCCTACCTAGGATCTACCCAGTGGGAAACTCTGGGGGTGGGCCCAGCCATCTGTGTTTTCACGAGCTCCCTAAGTGATTCTAAATGCATGCGAAATTCCCAGTGTCTGAGTTTGAGAAATGTTTGGTTTGGCTTACAAAGAGCCTTGATCTTTCCCTATGAAGTGTTAAAAAATAAGTTTTGTATCTACCTGGATGCACACCTAGGATGCAAGAGTAAGAACAACCTGATGCATTTCACCTTCATTTCTATTCATTGTTGACAGTTTCTGCGTTAGAATGGGGAAGCTTAGCACTTGCAATTTAACAGCTAGTTAAAAACCACTTAACCCCTTAGCACTAGCCAATCGCTTTTCCTCCGAGCATGTTTCCACCCCCCCGCCCTTTCCACCAGTGCCCTGCTGATTGCTGCAGTCACTCACTATTAGGCCGATTCGCAGCTCTGGGAGACGGGGCCACGATGGCCCTCTGGTTAGGTGGGAATTGATTAAGCAGAAGCTGCTTTGTGCTGTTGCTAGATCAGGCGAAGCAACCAGAGAGCTTCTCATTCTGAGCCTCCTTCCATTTTGCTGTTGCCTCAATCAAGTGACTTCTGTGCTTCGTGGCTCATTAGCATGGCGACTGCTGAATGCCAGTTCTCCTAGAGTGTTTCCAGCCTTATGTGAATGATACATGTTCAGAATCCCTCATCAAGGTGATATCCTTTTGCCATCCTGAATGTTGGTGACAAGGCAGATAGCAAGATGGAAATACAGTTTTTGAATAGAAATCATCCTTCTTGAAAATCCTTGGGCCCTCCCCCAAACCCACCTCCTTTCCCCTGGGCCAGGTCCCAAGTGTTAGCTGGATGGTTAAGCCCTGTCCTCTGGGGCTGCAAGAGCTGAGTTTGAAACCTTAAGTTACCTGACTTCCCTGGGCCTCAGTATCTTCTTCTGAAAGACCTGGACAGGAATGATATTTACTCAGAGGGTAGCCGTGAGTATTGACAGAGCTAATTTTATGTAAAGGGCTCCTGCAGTGATGCTCCCCAGAGATGAGGCTCCTGGGATCACTGTTTTTCAGATCCCCACGCCAGTGCGCCCTCTTCAAGACACCTCTCCCAGGCTAGCATCTCCCTTTCTTGAATTCCCATAGCACTTTGTTAGTACACATTTGCCGATTAAGTGCCTAATGTTATGGTTACACCTCCAGGCTAGGCGATGGCTTGGTGTCCCCTCTCTCCTCCATAGCTGTGGCTACAAAGCCTGGATGAGCATCAGAATCACCTGAGGAGCTTTGAAAAAATACAGATTCCTGGGTTCTAGCCCCAGAGAACATTCTGGTGAGTCTGGGTTGGAACCTGGGAACCTTGATTTTTTTTTTTTAAATAAATTTATTTATTTTTGGCTGCGTTGGGTCTTCGTTTCTGTGCGAGGGCTTTCTCTAGTTGTGGCAAGCGGGGGCCACTCTTCATCGTGGTGCGCGGGCCTCTCACTGTCGTGGCCTCTCTTGTTGCGGAGCACAGGCTCCAGACACGCAGGCTCAGTAATTGTGGCTCACGGGCCCAGTTGCTCCGCGGCATGTGGGATCCTCCCAGACCAGGGCTCGAACCCATGTCCCCTGCATTAGCAGGCAGATTCTCAACCACTGCGCCACCAGGGAAGCCCGGAACCTTGATTTTTTTTATGAATGCCACAGATGTTTCTGCTGAGGGTGGGTCTCACACCCCAGTTTTGGAATCAATTCTATAAGCCATCAAACCTAACGTTCCCTTTTATATATTTTGTAACATCCTCTTTACTTCCTGAAATGAAACTCACAGATAATAGGCCTCACTTACACACAGTATAAACAACAACAACAGCATAAGCCTCTAACTGTAATATAGAGAAGTAACATGAAAATACTTCATAATAAAATAGCTTGTATTTCAATATGTGCACAGTTACATTAGAAGACATAATGAGAGAGATATTTGCTCTTATAATAAATCAGTTTGGATTTAAGGACTAGTTCAATCGAATATTATCAGAAATCATATATAAAACCTTAGAAATAAAGGCTAAATAAATCTTTATGCTTATCACTAAGACTAAGATAGCTACAAATACAGACCAACACAGGTATGTTACAGAGGTGACTCAATAATCGTAAGTGACACTCCTGAAACTGTCATGAATTTTGGAGATGATAAAAAAAAAACTGTTGGTAAAGTCCTTAATAGAATAAAGTACACCTTTCCCTCGATTTATAGGATAATTGAATTCTTAGAAAATTCAGTGTATTTAAAACTGAACAAAACATTTTTATGAAATGTAGAGTTGAGATCTAGATTCAGATGATGATACAAACTTTTGTTCTCTTTTTTGAAAGTCGTGTGGGACATGGGACAATCCATTATCAAGAGGGGCCTTCTGGAGCATTGTAGGCATTTAGCATTTCTGCTTCTCCATCCGCAAATGCCAGCAGAGCCCTGCAATCAGTGTAACAACCAAAAGCTGCTTACCCAATTCCAAAGCCTCTAGGGACATGACACCCCACCAAGAGCCACACCAAGGAGATAGACATCAGCCCTAAACTATAATCATTACAGAGCCCTTGTGGCCCCCAGCAGGTTGGCCCCAGGACATGATGTTGTGTACACATGTGGTGAATATGAATGAATTACCAGACTTGGAGTACTTTGAAATAAATGGCACATATGCAAAAAAAAAAAAAAGTTTATGAGCATGATATATATTTTTTTTTTCCTAAACCAGAATTGGCCTTTGCTCTTTGTCACATTATGGAAGCTGTGAGGTACTGTAGACAGCCAAAGGGCTTTGTTGCAGGTTGGGTTCTCTGGAAGCAGATGCATGGGTTTTGGGGTAGAAGATGCTCATTAGAAACTGGTACCCAGGAAGGGAAAGAAGCAGGATTGGGCAGAGGAAGGGGTTGAAAAGGCCTCAGCCAACTTGGTGGGAGACCCTGGGGTGAGTACTTGCAGTCATGGTGTCCTGCTTTGGGCCAGAACTGCTGGGCCTCAGTCACCAGATGCAGATTGTCTCAGGCCCAACAGGGAGGGCATGATCTCAGGGGAGGCATCTCTCTGCCCGTGAGGAAGACCCTGAAGGAGTGGGTGGCTGGAGGCCTTGTACGATCACACTACCCATAGTTGGGAGGCAAGTCCTTCCCCGAAGGGGGATCTGGGCAGCTCACCTTCGTCTACCACAGGCTTTCATGTATATCCTCATTTGTGTCTCCCAGTAGCCCTAGGAGAGGCACAGTTATCATTCCCGTTTCATAGATGAGGGAACTGAGGCTGAGAGAATGTTCACTAATTTCCATGGTTTAAGTACCTACCTAGTATCTCAGTGAGGATTGGATTCTAGGCCTTCTAAATGTCAGGTCCCCTCAGTGATGTCCACGCGAGCGTGATGATTCTCATTCATTCTTTTTATTTTTTGCGGTATGCGGGCCTCTCACTGCTGTGGCCTCTCCCGCTGCAGAGCACAGGCTCCGG
The DNA here is from genome assembly GCF_008692025.1 of Phocoena sinus. Lineage (NCBI taxonomy): Eukaryota > Metazoa > Chordata > Mammalia > Artiodactyla > Phocoenidae > Phocoena > Phocoena sinus. The sequence goes on from NC_045769.1 coordinate 38,328,147, forward strand.
ATGCGCAGGCTCAGCGGCCGTGGCTCACGGGCCCAGCCGCTCCGCGGCATGTGGGATCTTCCCGGACCGGGGCACTAACCTGTGTCCCCTGCATCGGCAGGCGGACTCTCAACCACTGTGCCACCAGGGAAGCCCCATTCTTTCATTTATTCAGTCCCATTCATTTGGTTGATGTGAGGTGCCGTGCCCCATGCTGTGTGGGACAGGTGAGCTGCTAAAGCCTCTCCCATTCATACTGTTTCTTTCATGGTTGAGTAGCGTACAGGTAGATTAGCACAGTGAGGTAGAAATATCTGAGTCCTTTTAAATATCTAGCTTTATCACTTGATCAGTGTAAGGAATTAATTAGAAAAATCCTTGATGTGCTGGAGAGCTTGTTTTGTGATAAGATTTTCCTTATAGGTTGTTTTTGGCAGAGACAAGGACCTTTGATTTAGGGCCTCTTGAAAAGAGCGCCTCGGGCCTTCCAGATACAGTATCACTTCCCAGTCTCCAGCCAAGTGGAGAATCGGTGGCTGGCAGCTGCTTTGGGAACCTGACATGCACACAGGAAGCTCTGGCTACTAGGTTCGCCGGCCGGGTCCTCCACCCTTTGCTCTCTTCCTCTCTCTTTGCTGGGCACCTTCGGTTTGGACTCTCAGTGGCCCATTGAAAAGACTTTCAGATTATTTCCAGGTCCCCCAGGGGGAACTACTGTCTTTAATCAAAGGCAACACATTTCTGCTACAGGATGTTGGAATAATTTTGGCTTTTTCACAAATCAAGTGGGAGATGACTAGGCTACGAGGTTGGCCGTAGGCAAGTCCAGTGAACCCTTAGGGTGGTCAGCCTTGTTAACCCCAGCAGGTGGAATAAACACAAAGTATGATAGTTTAATATTCTTGAGGCCAGAACTCTTTTAAAATAGTTTAATATTTTAAAATTACAAAATATAAGCTCACTGTAGCAATGAAATCTCCTGTCCCCTCCAATGCCATCATACCCTTAAGGCTATCAGTATTAACATTGTGTACATTTCCTTTCCTACCTTTCCCTGTGCTTATTCAAACATGTGCAACTCTACTGACCACATGGGTTTTTCCTTTCCTTTTAAATGAGAGTATGATTCTAAATATTTTATAAATTGCTTTATCCACAAAACAATATATTATGGACATCCCTCCCACCCCAGGTCAGTATCTAGCTTCATAATTTTCCATAGTGTGGATGTGTCGTGATTTATTCAACCATTTCCCCTGTTGATGGGCTTTCAGATTGTTTCCAGTTTTTGTTTTTAAAACAATGCTGCAGTGAAAATTGTTAGTCCAAATAGTGCTTCTACAGGCATCTCAGAGCTGGGAATAGGAGGTGAATGAGAGAAAGGGTAGGGGGAAGGGGGAGGGAGGGAGGTGCTCCCTGCTTTCTAGAAGTTTACATTGTGGTGGTGGGGAAGCTATGTATAAACAGGTAAAGCCGTTCATAAAGTAGGAAATAGCAGAGATAAGGGCTCTGAGTAAAATAAAGCAAGATTCCACATAAGAGCAAAGGCCTCTTTCAGGAGGTAATTTATGCCAAGACCACAGGACCAGGGAGACAGCCCTGCAGTGAGTGGTGCATGTGAGGAGGTTAGACTCGTATCCTGGGGGTATCCGTTACTGGAGCCTGCCACCATGACCTTCTGCAGAAGTTCTAGCAATGCACACTCCACCCAGCAGTGTCTTGGACGCCCTGCTTCCCTATACCCCCCTTAGCTCTAGGGGGGGTCTTTAGTCTTGTAACATTTTGCCAATCCCATATGTGAAAAATGGAAGTTTCCCTGAGTGCTGAGGAGGGCAGGCAGCTTTTTATACATTCATTGACCTTCTCTGTTTCTCTTCCTTGGATTGCTTATTCACGGACTTTGCCAAAAAAAAAAAATGGGGTTATCCGGCCTCTTCTGACCATTTTGTAGCAGCTCTGTATCTATCACAGTCCATTCCCTCTTGTATTTCCTGACTTGTTTTTCTCTTCATCTTTCTTCAGTCTCTCCAGACTTCTTTCCTTAAGCCGCAGAGACATCCAGCCTTCGTTAATCCTTAGGAATTATGAGCCTTGGTCCTGTGAGCTTTTCAAAGGCCTAAAAATATGTCTGAAATCAGGAAAAAAAAAAGTTTATGTCGGCCTCTTGAATACTGAAAGAAAACTTTAAAATCAAAAGTTATCTATTTTTGGGGACTTCCCTGGTGGCGCAGTGGATAGGACTCCACGCTCCCAATGCAGGGTGCCCGGGTTGGATCCCTGGTCAGGGAACTAGATCCCCCATGCATGCCGTAACTAACAGTTCACATGCCACAACTGGGGAGCCCACCTGCCGCAACTAACACCCGGTGCAACCAAATAAATAAATATTAAAAAGGTAATATATGTTTAATCAAATGCCTATAAAACGTAACATTTACGTCAACTAGTCACTTGCAACTCAACTCAATATATAGTTATAACGCAGATAAAAGTAATGTATATTTAATGTGGGAGGTGGGCATATTTTTACATGTTTAATATGGTGGGGAGCAGGGCTTCTAAGTGAAAGAATGGTTGGTGGTTTTGGAAGATTTTTACTCACCCTTGAATCTCGCAGAATTCTTAAAAAGAAAACATTTACCCCGTTCTGCTTTTCCTCCAAGTTCCTTGATCTCTCCTTTTTGTGTGCTGTCTTTGATTTCTCCGCTTTCTGGCTTCCTGGTCCCTTGGCATCCTGCACTCACGCTTCTCCCACGTGGCCCAGGACTGATATAGTTCCTTCTCAATGGCCTCGGGATGCAGCTCTCACCTTAGCCTGATATTCTCTGGGGCTCTTGACCTCACTGACTACTCCCTTCTGGAAGCTCTTTGGCTCCCTTGATTTTGCCTATTTTTTCTTAGTTTTCCTTTTACCTTTCTGACCATTCCTCCTCAATGCCCCACCTCCCAACTCAGTGTTGGTTCCTCCTGAATCCTTCTCTGACTCTTTGCTTCCCTTGGTTAATTTCAGCCATTCCTTTGTCTTCAGCTGCCCTCACTATTTTCTGTATACTGCCTCAAATTCTTTGTGGAGGAAAGAGAATATAAATTTTCAAAAGGATCTGCACACCCCTTCCACCACTGCAAACAAAACAAACAAACCTTTAGTATTAACTTACCCCAAGAGAGTATTTTAAAACTGTTATTTGCAACCCATGAGTGGGTTGTGAATGTAATGGTCTGGGGGGAAAAAACTGCATTAATAAAATAAAATAGAACAGAAAATATAATTTTATATCGCATGTGGTTGGGAGATACTGTTTTATGAAACTTTGGTTAAAGGTATTTGTACGTGTCAAGATTGCCCTCATAATTTGCGGGATCCTGTACAACATGAAGATGGGGGACCTTTTGTTAAAAAATTACTGGAGATGTCAAGATGGCAACAGCAGAGCGCGTAACCAAGAGGGGGGCCCTTCTGAGCGCAGGACGCTGTGTAGCTGCCCAGCTTACAGGCCCGTGTAGCCAGCCCTGGTGTGGATGTTTGTGTCTCACCTGGGTTCAGATGTCAAATTATTTTCTTACTGTGAGTCACAGGCATATAAGTTGGAAGGCCACCGTTCTAACATGTGCCAAGATTCGTGTGTAAGGGTGGCCGTAGACACTCAGCAACGGGGAGCTGGTTCCAAACCACCTGTGTTCAGTCATTCCATCTCTAGTCTGCTCACCTCCACCCGGGCAGCTGGCTCTACTTCCTTAGCTCCTGCCTGCCTGTGCCTGGTTTCTGCTGTGTTGCCCACGTAATGCCTGGCTCCAGGCACTCAGCTTTTTCACCTGCAGTTGCCCCTCTTCCTGGCTTGTTTAGCAACCTGGGGAACACTTCTCCTGGGGGCCCCTTGAGGATTGGCTTGGAATGGCTTAGCAAGTAAATGCTAAGGTTTCTCTTACTTCCAACCCAGATGTCTCCCCCCAGCATTCGTCTATTTATTACTTCTTAGACCTTCCACCTGGATGTCACTTGTGTGCTTCAGACTCCTTTTCCACCTCGCCTTCCCATCCCCTCCAGCCCTGCTTGGACTCCTATAGTCATCCCTTTGGTTAGTGCCACTACTGTTTACTCAGTTGGCCCAGCTTAAAACTGCGGGGGTTATTCTTTATTCTTCCATTCTTCCTTCTTCCCCACCTCCTCATAGCCCGTGAGCTGCCAAGTCTTATGGGCTTGTCCTCCTACGTAACTACTTTGAATCTGTTGTCTCTTCTCCACGTCTGGCAGACAGTCTGACTCCTTGGCAGGGATGCAAGGCCCTTCATTCTGGTCCCCACCTGCGCCTTACACTCAGCTCCCACCCTCCCACCCATCCCAACCCCTGCTCCAGCCACGCATCTGTTTTCCTAGGTTCTTGGGCTTCTCAGCTGGGAGCAGTAGCACACCCGCACTCCTTGGTACCTTTAGAAATGTAGGGGGCGTTACATTAGTTATCATAACGGTTGGGATTAGCGGGTAGGGTCAGAGATGGCAAATATCCTGCAGTGTGTGGGACATTCTCTCAAAGGGGAATTGTCCCACCCAGAACTGCAGTAGCCACCCTGTTGAGAAGCAGAATGGGGCTGTGTCATGCCTCTGTCCTTTGTACCTGCATTCCCTTGGCTTGAGACGCTCCTCCTCGACCCCAGCCTGGGGAACTCTCACATATTCTTTTAATTCTAGTTTTAAAAAGATGCCACCTTCTCTCTGAAGCCTCCAGCACCCGTTTCATGCTGAGGGTAGTTGGTTCCCCGCTTTGTTCCAGGCACTGGTACCTCGAGTGGAGCACTTCTCTGAGCGTGCCTTTCCCTGCAGAAGGGCCAGTCTTTTTTTTTTTTTTTGCCGGTACGTGGGCCTCTCACTGTTGTGGCCTCTCCCGCTGCGGAGCACAGGCGTCCGGACGTGCAGGCTTAGCGGCCATGGCTCACAGGCCCAGCCGCTTCGCGGCATGTGGGATCTTCCCGGACCGGGGCACGACCCCGTGTCCCCTGCATCGGCAGGCGGACTCTCAACCACTGCGCCACCAGGGAAGCACCAGAAGCCCAGAAGCCCCAAAGCTGTCTTATACAGCTTTGCGTTTCCTGCACCTGGCATGGGGTTGGCAGGTACTACCGTGAGGTCACCATAAAGAGGGCGGATTGGCTGAAATGAATGAATCCCAGAGCCTGGCAGCCAGTCAGTCCTTAGATGGGCTTTACTTGCTGCACTTGAATTTCATCTTCTCCTTCCTCCGTCCCCGCCTCTCTCTCTTTTTTCCTTTCTTTATTGCAGTCTCTCTAACTCTGGCATGCGCTTCTTCATTACTACAGATCGGCCGTCTTCCATAGTTACAGTCATCTGCGGTTCCTCGAGGCATCTAAGAATTGAAATAGATCTTGGCCATCTTTGCTCCCGAGGTGTGATTGCAGTAGTTACAGCTCCTGTTTCCAAGGCAACAGCCTTCTGGTTAGGAGTAGAGTGCTTCTCTTAGTGGATCTCCATTCGGAGAGAGGAGTCTGAATGGCTTCTATCTCCATATTCAAACTTCCCCTGCTTTATTGCTTATAAAAGGCCAGTTTACATTCGAATAGGGCAAGGATAAACTATTACTCTGCTCTGACAATTTTAACACTTTTTATTGAAGCATGCTATACATATAGAAGAGAACACGTATAATAAGTGTATATCTCCATGAACGCGCCTGTGTACGTAGCACCCAGATCAATAAACAGCACCTCAAAGCTTAATGATTTTTCATGGAACTGTTGGATTTTTTTCTAATGTGCATTTCTTATTGATGTTTTATCTAAGAATCACATTTCTTTCCCAAACCAATACTAATCTAAGACCCTGTAAGATGGGGCCTGATTTAAGACCCCCGGGCATTCAACCCACAGGTTATATAGGGAGCTTTAGGTCATTCCTATTTAAAATACCATTTAAAAATGCTAGTTCTCTGGCATTAGGGAGGTTCCCTGTGGATCAGCTGCTTCAGTCTGATGGACTCACTCTGTTCTTTGAAAGCAACGCATACGAGGAAGGCCTCAGTCCAGGCTGTTTCCTCAGTGCAGGATGATGATTCACATGAAACGGTTGCACACAGACATAGAGCCCCCTCTCCTCACTCCATTCCTCCATATTTTTCTCCCTTCTTTCCTCCCTCCCTCCCTCCCTTCTTTCCTTCCTTGTCATGTCTCCTGTATATCACTTGGTGCGAGTGGGATTTAGGAATCAGATCATTCTGGAATAAATCCCACCTGTCACCCATGCTGTGTGGCAATTCTTTTCAACCTCTCTGGTTTTCAATTTCCTCATCTGTAAAGTGGGAATAATATACTCCTCTTGTAGACTTAATGTGAGGAATGAATGAGATAATGAATGTGAAACACACCAGCATTTTGCTTGGTTCACAGAAATAAGCAATAGTTCCCTCTCTTTTCTCACCCAAAGTTGAAAATTGTCAGAGCTTTCATCACATTATTCTTGGATAACTGTTGTCACCTATGTGATCTCTTTGCTCCTGCTTCCCCTGCCCCAATTCATCTCCAATGCTGGTCCCTCCAGATTTATCTTTCCAAACCACTACTTCCACTTTTGCTCTTCCCTTCTCAAAAAGATCAGTAGATTTTCATGGTATGTGTATGCTAAAGCCTGGCTTTGAAGGACTTCCTAAGTTGGCCCTAGAGCCTCTGGCTTATCATTCATAACTGCCATGTTGAGAACTGTGTTATTTCAGGGAATAAATGAGGTGACGGCACTGTAATGCATGTAGAGAAGTGTTTGAGTGACATATATAGTATGTTTGAGACAAATATAGGTGTTTGGGAGACATGTAGCTTCCTCCAGGCTGGCCAGTTGTCCCTTTGGTGTGCCTTAGGTTTTCCTGCCCCTGTATCACCCACTGGCAATGCCCTCTCATAGGTCACCCATTTGGGCATTTCAGGCACAGAGGCCACTTTGCCCTTGGGCCCTGGAGAAGGTGATGCCTGTGGGCCATGGAGAAAGGGGTGGTTGGCAGCCCCCTGCCCCTGTTTTCCTGACATAATCTCCTGGGTTCCTCAGCTTTGCCGCAACCTGAGACATTTGACCCCTACCTGTAGGTCCTGTCCCATTTGGCTTGGAGGATTTAAGGAGCTTCAGCTGAACTCGGGGACGCTGTGTCACGTTGGAAAATTGGGCTTTTTTGTTTTGTTTTTCTAAATTTATTTATTTTATTAATTTTACTTTTGGCTGCGTTGGGTCTTCGTTGCTGTGCGCGGGCTTTTCTCTAGTTGCGGCTAGCGGGGGCTACTTTTCGTTGCGGTGTGCGGGCTTCTCACTGCGGTGGCTTCTCTTGTTGCGGAGCACGGGCTCTAGGCGCGCGGGCTTCAGTAGTTGTGGCACGCTGGCTCAGTAGTTGTGGCTCGCAGGTTCTAGAACGCAGGCTCAGTAGTTGTGGCGCACGGGCTTAGTTGCTCCGTGGCATGTGGGATCTTCCCGGACCAGGGCTTGAACCCGTGTCCCCTGCATTGGCAGGCGGATTCTTAACCACTGCGCCACCAGGGAAGCCCTGGGCTTTGGTTTTGTTCCTAAGTTGTCATGTCTACCTTGCACCCGACTCTGATGACTCTTTCTCAGCTCCTCCCTTTTCTGGAATGACTTCCTCCCTCAGAACCCCAGTGTCGAGAATGGGGTTTCCACTCCTGACAGACAGGCTTCCCTGCACTCCAGGAGTTTTGTTTTGGACACCCCCATTCCAGCCCTAGACCAGCTGCTTACTTAGATAACCACCAGTTATCTGGGGCCATAATTTCCAGATACCCTGCCTAGTGGAACAGTCGCCTCTTAGCCCCTGGAAATGTCGTACTGAAGTAGCATGAGTTCATTTAAGATGCCCTTTTTGGAACTTGGCTTTCTGACCTCTTACCTATCCAAAATAAGGTGGAGAGTCAGGAAGTAGTCTGAAAACCAGAGCTTGTGATCAGGCACACCTAGATATTGCAAGGTCTAAGGATTCTTTACTCCCAGGCTCTCACTTAGAGCCTTGTGCTTTTACTTGAGACATACTGCTGTGGTTGATTGCCTTTTAAGTGTGCAGTAACCCAGAAACAGCCAATTTTAGGCTGTTTACAATAGGGTGAAATGATAACCCAACAGAGAGGGAAAGTAAGGAAAAATGACAAAAGCATAAAATAACTGAGAAATTGCATAAAAAATGCTGGAGTGATTTAGTATTTTAAAGCATGCTAAGAACATCTTTGAAGTATAGGATGTATATAACGGTGACCTTCTGCCGTCAGCAAAGTGTGCGATTACTATCCTTAGAATCTTTTAAAGAAGGTAAGGAGGGTGCGACTGTAGTACACATTTTAAGGAAATCTCCACCTGAAATGGCTAAAATAAAAAACATTCCCACATTTATGAGGGCTAAACTTTTATTCATTTGTTCATCTAATATATAATGAGCACCTATTATGTGCTGGACACTGTTCTAGGTGCTGAAGATATATTACAAAGCAAAATACAAAATCCCTGCCCTCTTGGAGATTAATCTAGAAAACTAGGCTATCCAGAGTGAATAATTCTCTATGACTTGAGAGGGTCAAGCCTTTTCCTTTATTATTTTTAATAGATTATATGGGAAGTTTTTCTATGTTGCAAATAGATTAAATGGAAGAGATTATTTCTAAGACTTTCAAAACTGGTTGCATGAATGTCGTATATATACCGTGTTGAAAGTCTCTTTGGAGCTTGACTTACCCTAGTTATTTTTCATCACAACAGGAAGTACGAATTGTGGTTTGTTTTTTTGCAGGTGGGGAAATGGCAGAATGGAGAGGTGTAATGACTTGCCTGAGGTTATACAGGGGTTAGTGACACTCTTCAATGCTCAGACTGGAAGATTTCCCACTTCCAAGTTCAAGTTCCTGGGTTGGGACCATTGTTCAGTTGTATAAAGAATAAGGGGTAAAAAAGTCCAAATTTTAAATATGAAAGGTTAAAAAAAATGGAGTGATTTAACGTTCATGTAATCAGTCCTAAAATGAATTCCTCACCCATGGCTCGTACATTAGTGGCTTAACTGGATCTCTGAAGGATATAATTTCAAGTGTAATTTTCCTTTTGCCCCCCTTCCCTCTGGCAATGTTATAGAAATCTCTTAGCTGTTACTTGGGGCTTTCTAAATGATCAAAATGAAACAGCTACCGCAGCTTTTATTTCGATCCTTAATCAGAAAGAACTGAAAATGGTGGTGTTTGATGGAAAATTTTTTAGATGGTCACCTCTGGTTGGTCCCCAGGCAGCCACCATATCCTCAGATAGGTTCCACCTGCCCGAGCAGTCACTTTGCTGCCTTCATGTATAGCTTTTTCCTGGCCTGCATCCAGTTTGTGACTTTTTGCTTGGAGAGTGAGCATTTGATTTCTTTCTTCTTCTTTTTTTTTTTTTTTTAACTAAAGTTCATTTTTTTTTATACAGGGATATGTCATATGCTTTATGGAGTATAGATTCTAGATGGATTTTTAATTACCTCAAGCCAAATATGTTTTAAATTTTAGCCCTTGGAGGGTGTGATAAAGTACTTTCACTACTGGAGTTCAGTTTATGAAAACATAGATGGTTCGGATTAGAACTCTTCTGTTATGCTGCTAATAAAGCCAAAGGGTTGAAATAGGATTAAAAAACCATTTATTTTGTTTTTAAAATTGAAGTGTAGTAGATGTACAGTATTAAATGTTACAGGTGTACAATATAGAGATTCACAACTTTTTTGAAGGTTATGCTCCATTTATAGTTATTATAAAATATTGGCTATATTCCCTGTGTTGTACAATATTGTCTTTTTTTTTTAATATCATGGAATCATGTGCTCTTTCGAATGTTAAAGGAAAGTGATACCTATTGGTTTGTGGTATTCTCATGGCAACATTTAATGTGCTCTGTTCATAAGTGGTCTCAATTGCAATACTCTCTGCATATGAGATATCCCACACTTAGGAGTTAAAGAATCACAGAACAAAACACTCAGTCATTTTTATTAGACAAGGCAGGGGCAGTAAAGAAAAAAGAAAAAAAGGAGACAACACAAGCTTTCATTTTAAAAAAGCTTTTACTTAAGCAAGTGCATTTGCATTTCTGTGACTAAAATAAGAAAAAGCTATCTGATGTGTGGAATGGGTTAATGATGTGTTTGCCCTTAGTTGGGCTTTTGGCTAGAGGGAGATTAGGGGTTGATATAGGACAGAACAATTCTATGAGGACTCAATTCTGCAGGAGTCTTACTGGGTTTTCTCAGTGTTTTTTGGCTGCTGACTCTTTCACCCTTCTTGTCATTGAGCCAACTATCATTTTCATTCTGTAAGTGGTAATGACTACTACAAATTTGAGAAAGTTTAGTTTCTTTTAAAGCAGAGTGTGTGTGTGTGTGTGTGTGTGTGTGTAGAGAGAGAGAGAGGGAGAGAGAGAGAGAGAGGTTTTTTTTTAAAGAGCAGTTTTAGGTTCATAGCCAATTTGAGAGGAAGGTACAGAGATTTCCCACATACCCCCTGGCCCCCGACACGTGCATAACCCCCATTATCAACATCCCTGCTGAGTGGTACATTTGTTACAACTGATGAATCTACATCGACATTATGATGAGTTTTTAGTTTTAAAGAACCTATGAAATCTGACCTGTTAACTTTATCCTAGGTATTTTGTCCCGTGATCTGGAGTCATGGATTTTGACTTCCTGAACTATAAAAAGGTGATTTTTCTCTTTACCCTCAGGGGTCTGGGAGAAGTTAAGATAAGGTTCTCATTTTCTAAAAGATGTGAAGGAAGTTCCCAGGTGTGTCCTACCTTTCTCGATGGAGGGATGATGAAGACAATATGAGATCCATCTTATAAGGATGAGATGGATGCCAGGTAGAAGGAAAGACTTTCTCCTTCTGAGTGTATTGTCATTCTTAAGTTAAAAGTCATTATACTTTCTTTAAACGTTCTTTTGTGGAAAGAATGGACTCATTTTGGCAAGTTGGAATTTTCACAGAGAATTTCCATTAGCACAAATCCATATGCATCAAAGTGAGAAAAGCCTTCAAAGGACAACCTCAGGGGAATAGGTCAAAAATTTTCATTCGGGATGGGAATTTGATTCTGCAGTTGTTAGTGGTCTGTAATTAGGGCTGACTTGATTATGCAAATCCTAGGAATGGAGCCAAAACATTACAGACTCATTTATAACTCCCCCACCCCCTGTGAGTAACCATATTAATAAGTAATTTTAGGGTCTGGGTTCTAAAATAATTTTATTAAAATATAAGAGTGATGTTTCTTGTTTTTTTCTACAAGAAGATAGTGCTAGAAAGCTCCGCCGTTTCTTCTTTCTGGCTACTTCCTGTCTGGATTTTGCTTCCTGCTCTCTGCCCAGAATGCTCTATCAGAGGGAACTACTACTGTATGGTCAGGAAGGTTGGTTTGTATGAAAGTACGTGAATATTTTGTTCTTGTCGGTAGGAAGTGAGCTGTTGCTGATACCTAAATTCTTACTGCAAAGCCTGGCACATACCATACGTTACAGATTTTTAGTTGAGATTCCTAGTTGTGTGCGTGTTTGCATTTTGCCCTTGGGTTTTCTCGTATTTCATCACACACAGCAAAGGTGGTTTTGACATCTGAGCTTCAGATTCTGTTTTCCTCGTAAGGGTGAACTAGACTTGCAGGCTCTCTCTTCTGGCCATCTATGAAAAGTTAGCAGGCCTTTTCTCTTGTTTGATATGAGGCAAGTGTTCTTGCTGGCTTAGTAGTAGTATATATTGTGTCTCCAGCTTTGTTCTGGTCTTTGGTTTGGCCGTGAAGTTTCAGAGTCTCTAGGGTCCCTTGTTGTCACTCCACCTTAAACCTTCTTTAGGAGACTCAGCGGTAATGACAGCTACTACCGAAGAGACAGGGTATCAGCTGTCATCAAAGTTTCCTCTTTAGCATAGAGACTTTGGGTGAAAGTTTTTAGAAAAGACTGTCTATGTCTTTTTGATTGTTGTTGTTCTTACCAAGAAAGCCTTTGATGAATTTCCTTTTAAAAGACTGTTTGGTTCAGGTCTCTGCTTCCAGGAAAGGTATTATCACCATATTTCTGGGGAGGCCACCGAGATGCTTGATTTTGCTCAAGGACCTATAAGGCTGCATGGCCTTTTTATTGCACCACATTATTTTTCAATGAGTTATAGTATAAGTGACCCTCTGTTTATAGATGAAGAAAGAGTGGTTATAAGCCCCCAGAGATACTTCAGGATTTTAGGTAAAGTAGAAACCCAGAGAAGGCAGACATCCTCCATGGAGAGTCCTTGCTGCTCGCGTCATGGTATCACCAGCACCAAGCTCAGCCTCTAGCACACAGGGGTCTGCAGTGTACGCATGTTGCCTGTGGAATTAAAGACTGTGAATTGGAGGACAGTTTAATGAAGAAAAAGGAAGGGAAAAGATTTGAAAGGGAAATTTTCTCAGGCAGCCTAAAGACAGTTAGGTTAGCTTAGATGGAGAAGGGAAAGAGAGATTATTTATAGGATTTGCAGAGTCATGGCGGGCTAGACAAAGAGGGACCCAGATGCAGAGAATTTCGCAAGGAGTTATCTCACAGCAGGACTTTTAATTCCAAGATCTTTTAAGTGCCTGAATTTGTCTTCGTGTCTCAGGTTTACGAAGTTACTTTTATAATGAGGAGGTTGCATCTATTGCTGGGTTGTGTTGTTAGGCTGTGGCTTTGGGAGGGGTGCCAGAGGATGCATGTGTGCACATGTGAACACACGCGTGTGCATGCATGAGCAGGAGCTGATCAACCAAGGCCTCGGGTAGGAGTAGGAGTACCTGACTCAGCGCACCAGCCTCATGACCCCAGAGCCCTGGGCCCATCCTGCTTTCCTCTCACTCAGCTAGCTAGTTAATCTCCTTGACAACAAAGACATTATTGGCAATATAGGAGGACTGTGCTTAAGGCTGTTTTACCTCGTCTTTAAGAACCTGGAAGGAGTTTTTGGAAGTACCCTTTATGTCCAGGCCCCAGGGATTTGGCACTGGTTGAGACCTAGATAATGGAAACTTTGGCTTCTTAGTCTGAGTGTCCTGGAAGTTTTTCAGAGCTCCCAGAGCATTTCATGATTATCTCCTAAGAGTAGTGACTACATTTCTGTCATATAGAAAGAGATACCGAAGCAAAATAAGAAGACATATTTTGAAACATCATTTAAAAGAAACTGGAACGGTCACTAATCACTGGGGAAATGCAACTCAAAACCACCATGAGATATCACTTCGTACCCATTAAGATGGCTGTTATCAAAAGAAAACAGAAAACAGTAAGTGTTGGTTAGGTCACAGAGAAACTGGAGCCCTTGTGCATTGCTGGTGGGAATGTAAAAATGGTACAGCTGCTGTGGAAAACAGTATGGCATTTCCTCAAAAAATATACCATAGAATTACCATTTGAGGACTTCCCTGGTGGCACAGTGGTTAAGAATCCGCCTGCCAGTGCAGGGCACATGGGTTCAATCCCCGGTCCCCGAGCCACAACTACTGAGCCCACATGCCACAGCTACTGAAGCCCGTGTGCCTAGAGCCCGTGCTCCGCAGCAAGAGAAGCCACCGCAGTGAGAAACCCGGGCACCGCAACGAAGAGTAGCCCCTGCTTGCCACAGCTAGAGAAAGCCTGCACGCAGCAGTGAAGACATTTGACCCAACAACTCCACTTCTGCATATATAGCCACAATAACTGAAAGCTGAGACTTGAACAGATAGTTGTATACCAATGATCAGAGCAGTATTACTCACAATGCCTGAAGATGGAAACAACTCACATGTCCATCGACAGATGAATGTATAAACAAAATGTGTATATACATACAATGGAATGTTAGCATTCAAAAGGAATGAATTTCTGAAACATGCCACAACATGGATGAATCTCGAAGACATTATGCTAACTGAAATAAGCCAGACAGAAAAGGACAAATATTGCAACATCCCCCTTATATGGTAGTCAAATTCGTAGAAATGGAAAGTAGAATAGTGCTTACCAGGGGTAGGGGTAGGAGGCAAGGGGGAAGTTGTTGTTTAATAGGTACAGAGTTTCCATATAGGATAATGGAACAATTCTGGAGATAGTGGTGATGGTTGCATAACAATGTTGTTAATGCCGCTGAATTGTACACTTGAAAATGCTTAAACTGGTAAAGTTAATGTTATGTATAGTTTACCTCAATAAAAAATATTTGTGCAAAAAATGTGTTTTAAGATACTAAAAGAAAAAGAGCAGGAAAATGGAACTGAAGAAAGTCATGACGGTTTTTTCCTAAAGATTTATAATAATCAGTAAAAAGCAGACTAGTATTGTGTGCTGATTCTAAGTTTTATCAAGTAAAAATATTCTGTGTGGCTTTAACTTTTTTTTAAAAAGAATACTTCTTAAAACTATTGTCGAATCATGTTGAACTGGCAAATATCCAGCTTTCTGTGGGTCTACCTTGGTACCCATGTTTGGCTAACTGACTTCCTTTGCACAGTGACCTAAAAGAAAGGTGACTACCTTGACTGTAAAGAAATCTGCAGTTACTGCAGCTGCCTCCAAGCCAGTCCCGAAATCTGCTTAAGCTCAGGCACCTGCATTTTAAACCCTAAACCTGTGCAAGCGGTGTGCTTGTTTCTTAGGGGCTGGGTTCATGTTTTCTCTTTTTCCTCCATTTTTATGAAGGCAGGCTGCTCTCTGAGATTTGGAGACATCTACTGACTTCTCTATTTTCTACACCTCCTGAGGCACCCACAGCTTGAGTCCAGTTTTTTTTTTTTTCCTTCCTCTCTTTGTATAGTCTTTGTCTTTTCTTTTCACCAGAGACAAGACCATATTTATTTATTTATTATTATTTTTTAACATCTTTATTGGAGTATAATTGCTTTACAATGGTGTGTTAGTTTCTGCTTTATAACAAAGTGAATCAGTTATACATATACATATGTTCCCATATCTCTTCCCTCTTGAGTCTCCCACCCTCCCACCCTCCCTATCCCACCCCTCTAGGTGGTCACAAAGCACCGAGCTGATCTCCCTGTGCTATGCAGCTGCTTCCCACTAGCTATCTATTTTACCTTTGGTAGTGTATATATGTCCATGCCACTCTCTCACTTTGTCACATTCTGTGTTGAACAAAAGAAGGTTTGAAGCCCCTCACAGCACAGTTCACTGTTTATTGGGGCTACATGGAAGTCTTGGACTAGGGACATGTGGCTGCTCAAATTTCATAGGAAATAATTGGCTCAGAATATGAGCTTCTCGATTTGTTATTTATGTGTAGAGCCTTATACCCCCTTCTTTTCTTGTGCCATTTTCTGAAACACCTAGGCCTTTGTTTTAAATCCATTCTACAGGAGATTAGTGATGTCTTCTTCAGAAATAATCTGTTTTTTTTTTAACAAAAAATTAAGTCATTTAATAGAAGAATCCTTTTAAGTTAGGAGCAATTAGTATCTCCATTCAGAATGAATCTTAAAGTGTATTTTTTAGAAAACTTGAGCCTGGAAGGTAGATGTTTAACTTTAGGAAATATATATATATATATATATATATGAATATATGAATATATAAATATAAATATATCTATATCTATCTATCTCTATATATACATATAAAATTTCCCCTTTGTCTTCCCCAGGCTGATTTTTTTCCTGATGTAATGACTATAATGCACTTTGGTTTCGTTAACTTTGTTGTATGTAGATGCTTGTATTCAAACTGTCTTACCTTTGGCTCTGTTGTGCCTACATGTACCTTTTGTAAAACTGTTGATATGTGGAGAATATCGAAATGTTGGTTTTAAAGTTAAAGTGTCTTTTAAAGGCACACAGTTAAAGACACAGAAAGACAGGAATCTCTTCTACCGGTGCTCCTGACAGGGGCTAAGTGTCCTAACTGTTTTAAGTTCACACTCCTAGTGATTTAGAAACCAGCCTGGTCCAGCCTGGTCCACTGTTGGGCATTTGCTAGAAACTCGTTCTTTATCTGAAATCTCTCTTTTTTAAATTACTTTCCCCATTTGTCTTATTTTCTGCTGTTTAGAACAGTAAGTGAAAGTGGTATGAATTCAAAGACTCTGTATTTTAGATTTGAAAATGGGTTCAAGTTGTAGGTCATCCATACATTTTCTCTCAAACCATGTGTACAAAAGACAGCCCCCATTACAGAAATATAAATTCAGAATATGATAAGAATTTCCTTCAGTCATTTTTCTTGATTTAGAACAGATGGATTAAGATTCCTTACTATTTTTTTGCGGTACGCGGGCCTCTCACTGTTATGGCATCTCCCGTTGCGGAGCACAGGCTCCAGACGCGCAGGCTCAGTGGCCATGGCTTATGGGCCCAGCCGCTCCGTGGCATGTGGGATCTTCCTGGACCGGGGCACGAACCCGTGTCCCCTGAATCGGCAGGCGGACTCTCAACCACTGTGCCACCAGGGAAGCCCCCTTACTATTTTTAAACTGTACTTAGTAACCACCCATTTAAAAGGTCTCCTGCAATGAACAGCACAGACGCATGATGAAGCATTTCTCTGTTTGGTGGGTGTCCTTCCATTAAGCGTGGTGTCTGCTCTGGCTTCCATGATGTGACTGGAGGAGGTGCACTGTTACTCTTCATCAGCGCTCTAGCCCTGCTTTCTCTGGCTTTCTTGTGCTGGTGGACACGTGGCAGTCTGTAGTGGGGCAGCCTCTTTGCACACTGATGGTGCTGACAACAGCAGAGCACATAACAACCTGGAGAAAAGGGAAGTTCATAGTCCTGCTAAAGACTAAGCACAGGCCTGCACTTCTTCCTCTTTTTAAAATTTTTATGCTCACAACTTATAATTTATAGATTATCAATTCCAAAACTATGACACTTTAAGGCAAGGCAGGTTAGATTGGTTCCTTCTTGCTGGGTAAGAAGGAATACCTAATTTCTATCCAAATAGGAGCCTGTCTGGTTACTGATTTAATTTTACTGCCCTTGTGTCTCTTCGTTTTTAATTTTTTTAAATTAAGAATTGCTGTTGGACCAGAGGGAAGATAGCAGAAGCAAGAAGAACTACAATCCTGCAACCTGTGGAAAAAAAACCACATTCACAGAAAGATAGACAAGATGAAAAGGCAGAGGGCTATGTACCAGATGAAGGAACAAGATAAAACCCGAGAAAAACAACTAAATAAAATGGAGATAGGAAATCTTCCAGAAAGAGAATTCAGAATAATGATAGTGAAGATGATCCTGGACCTCGGAAAAAGAATGGAGGCAAAGATCGAGAAGATGCAAGGAATGTTTAACAAAGATCTAGAAGAATTAGAAAACAAAAACCCAGAGATGAACAATACAATAACTGAAATGAAAAATAGACTAGAAGGAATCAATAGCAGAATAACTGAGGCAGAAGAATGGATAAGTGACCTGGAAGACAGAATGGTGGAATTCACTGCTGCAGAACAGAATGAAGAAAAAAGAATGAAAAGAAATGAAGACAGCCTGAGAGACCTCTGGGACAACATTAAACGCAACAATATTAACATTACAGGGGTTCCAGAAGGAGAAGAGAGAGAGAAAGGACCCGAGAAAATATTTGAAGAGATTATAGTAGAAAACTTCCCTAACATGGGAAAGGAAATAGCCACCCAAGTCCAGGAAGTGCAGAGAGTCCAATACAAGATAAACCCAAGGAGAAACAGGCCGAGACACATAGTAAAATTGGCAAAAATTAAAGACAAAGAAAAATTATTGAAAGCAGCAAGGGTAAAACGACAAATAGCATACAAGGGAACTCCCATAAGGTTAACAGCTGATTTCTCAGCAGAAACTCTACAAGCCAGAAGGGGAGTGGCATGACATACTTAAAGTGATGAAAGGGAAGAACCTACAACCAAGATTACTCTACCCAGCAAGGATCTCATTCAGATTCAATGGAGAAATCAAAAGCTTTACAGACAAGCAAAAGCTAAGAGAATTCAGCACCACCAAACCAGCTCTACAACAAATGCTAAAGGAACTTCTCTAAGTGGGAAACACAAGAGGAGAAAAAGACCTACAAAAAGAAACCGCCCAAAGTTAAGAAAATGGTCATAGGAACATACATATCGATAATTACCTTAAACGTGAATAGATTAAATATGCCAACCAAAAGACAGGCTTGCTGAATGGATACAAAAACAAACCCATATATATGCTGTCTACAAGAGACCCACTTCAGACCTAGGGACACATACAGACTGAAAGTGAGGGGATGGAAAAAGATATTCCGTGCAAATGGAAATCAAAAGAAAGCTGGAGTAGCAATACTCATATCAGATAAAATAGACTTTAAAGAATGTTACAAGAGACAAGGAAGGACACTATGTAATGGTCAAGGGATCAATCCAAGAAGAAGATATAACAATTATAAATATATATGCACCCAACATAGGAGCACCTCAATACATAAGGCAAATGCGAACAGCTATAAAAGAGGAAATCGACAGTAACACAATAATAGTGGGGGACTTTAACACCTCACTTACACCAACGGACAGATCATCCAGACAGAAAATTAATAAGGAAACACAAGCTTTAAGTGATACAACAGACCAGATAGATTTAATTGATATTTATAGGACATTCATCCAAAAATAACAAACTACACTTTCTTCTCAAGTGCGCATGGAACATTCTCCAGGATAGGTCACATCTTGGGTCACCAATCAAGCCTCAGTAAATTTAAGAAAATTGAAGTCATGTCAAGCATCTTTTATGATCACAGCACTATGAGATTAGAAATCAATTACAGGGAAAGAAACGTAAAAAACACAAACACATGGAGGCTAAACGATACGTTACTAAATAACCAAGAGATCACTGAAGAAATCAAAGAGGAAGTCAAAAAATACCTAGAGACAAATGACAATGAAAACATGATGATCCAAAACCTATGGGATGCAGCAAAAGCAGTTCTAAGAGGGAATTTTATAGCTATACAAGCCTACCTCAAGAAACAAGAAAAATCTCAAAGAATCTAACGTTACACCTAAAGGAACTAGAGAAAGAAGAACAAACAAAACCCTAAGTTAGCAGAAGGAAAGAAATCATAAACATCAGAGCAGAAATAAATGAAATAGAAACAAAGAAAACAGTAGCAAAGATCAAAAAAACTAAAAGCTGGTTCTTTGAGAAGATAAACAAAATTGATAAACCATTAGCCAGACTCACCAAAAAAAAGAGGGAGAGGACTCAAATCAATTAAATTAGAAGTGAAAAAGGAGAATTTACAACAGACACCGCAGAAATACAAAGCATTCTGAGAGACTACTACAGGCAACTCTATGCCAATAAAATGGACAACCTGGAAGAAATGGACAAATTCTTAGAAAGGTATAAACTTCCAAGACTGAACCAGGAAGAAATAGAAAATATGAACAGACCAATCACAAGTAATGAAATTGAGACTGTGATTAAAACTCTTCCAACAAACAAAAGTCGAGGACCAGATGGCTTCACAGGTGAATTCTATCAAACATTTAGAGAAGAGCTAACACCCATCCTTCTCAAACTCTTCCAAAAAATTGCAGAGGAAGGAACACTCCCAAACTCATTCTATGAGGCCACCATCATGCTGATACCAAAACCAGACAAAGATACTATAGAAAAAGAAAATTACAGACCAATATCACTGATGAATATAGATGCAAAAAACCTCAGCGATGCAGAAATCCTCAACAAAATAAATACTAGCAAACAGAATCCAACAACACATTGAAAGGATCATACCATGATCAAGTGGGATTTATCCCAGGGATGTAAGGATTCTTCAATATATGCAAATCAATCAATGTGATACACCATATTAACAAATTGAAGAAGAAAAACCATATGATCATCTCAATAGATGCAGAAAAAGCTTTTGATAAAATTCAACACCCATTTATGATAAAAACTCTCCAGAAAGTGAGCATAGAGGGAAACTACCTCAACATAATAGACAAACTCACAGCAAACATCATTCTCAATGGTGAAAAACTGAAAGCATTACTTCTAAGATCAGGAACAAGACAAGGATGTCCACTCTCACCAGTATTATTCAACATAGTTTTGGAAGTCCTAGTCACAGCAATCAGAGAAGAAAAAGAAATAAAAGTAATACAGATTGGAAAAGAAGAAGTAAAACTGTCACTGTTTGCAGATGACATGATACTATACATAGAGAATCCTAAGAATGCCACCAGAAAACTTCTAGAGCTATTCAATGAATTTGGTAAAGTTGCAAGATACAAAATTAATGCACAGAAATCTCTTGCATTCCTATACACTAATGATGAAAAATCTGAAAGAGAAATTATGGAAACACTCTCATTTACCATTGCAACAAAAAGAATAAAATACCTAGGAATAAACCTACCTAGGGAAACAAAAGACCTGTATGCAGAAAACTATAAGACACTGATGAAAGAAATTAAAGATGACACCATCAGATGGAGAGATATACCATGTTCTTGGATTGGAAGAATCAACATTGTGAAAATGACTCTACTACCCAAAGCAATCTACAGATTCAATGCAATCCCTATCAAATTACCAATGGCATATTTTTTACAGAACTAGAACAAATCATCTTAAAATTTGTATGGAGACACCAAAGACCCCGAATAGCCAAAGCAGTCTTGAGGGAAAAAAACGGAGCTGGAGGAATCAGGCTCCCTGACTTCAAACTATACTACAAAGCTACAGTAATCAAGACAGTATGGTACTGGCACAGAAACAAAAACATAGATCAGTGGAACAAGATAGAAAGCCCAGAGGTAAACCCATGCACCTATGGTCAACTAATCTATGACAAAGGAGGCAAAGATATACAATGGAGGAAAGATAGTCTCTTCAGTAAGTGGTGCTGGGAAAACTGGACAGCTACATGTAGAAGAATGAAACTAGAATACTCCCTAACACCATACACAAAAATAAACTCAAAATGGATTCGAGACCTAAATGTAAGACCAGACACTATAAAACTCTTAGAGGAAAACCTAGGCAGAACGCTCTTTGACATAAATCACAGCAAGATCTTTTTCAATCCACCTCCTAGAGTAATGGATTTAAAAACAAAAATAAACAAATGGGACCTAATGAAACTTCAAAGCTTTTGCACAGCAAAGGAAACCATAAACAACACGAAAAGACAACCCTCAGAATGGGAGAAAATATTTGCAAATGAATCAACGGACAAAGGATTATTCTCCAAAATATATAAACAGCTCATGCAGCTCAGTATTAAAGAAACAAACAACCCAATCCAAAAATGGGCAGAAGACCTAAATAGACATCTCTCCAAAGAAGACATACAGATGGCCAAGAATCACATGAAAAGCTGCTCAACATGACTAATTATTAGAGAAATGCAAATCAAAACTACAATGAGGTATCACCTCACACCAGTTAGAATGAGCATCATCAGAAATTCTACTAACAACAAATGCTGGAGAGGGTGTGGAGAACAGGGAACCCTCCTGCACTGTTGGTGACAATGTAAATTGATACAGCTACTGTGGGGAACAGTGTGGAGGTTCCTTAAGGAACCTAAAAAAGAATTACCATATGACTCAGCAATCCCACTACTGGGCATATACCCAGAGAAAAGCATAATTCAGAAAGACACATGAACCCCAGTGTTCATGGCAGCACTATTTACAATAGCCAGGTCATGGAAGGAACCTAAATGCCCATCGACAGAAGAATGAGTAATGAAGATGTGGTACATATATGTACAGTGGAATATTACTCAGGCATAAAAAGGAACAAAATCGGGCCATTTTAGAGACGTGGATAGACCGAGAGACTTTCATATAGAGTGAAGTAAATCAGAAAGAGAAAAACAAATATTGGATATTAACACATATATGTGGAACCTAGAAAATGGTACAGATGAACTGGTTTGCAGAGCAGAAGTTGAGACACAGATGTAGAGAACAAACGTATGGATACCAAGGGGGGAAAGCGGTGTGTGGTGGGGGTGGTGGTGTGATGAATTGGAAGATTGGGATTGACATGTATACGCTGATGTGTATAAAATGGGTGACTAATAAGAAAAAATAAGTAAACATTAAAAAAAAAAAAAAGAATTGCTGTTGGAACAAAGGTCGCACCCACAGCAAAAGTGATTCACCTTATGATGAACAAGGCCCTGGGTTGCCTTTTCCATCACTTTAGCTTGTGTTTCCCAAAGTGCAGTTCCCTGTGGTGTGCTGAGGTGAACTACTCAGAGAGCTAAGCTTCCAAATTGATGGAGTCCAGTTCCAGGAAGGTTGGCCCCCCTGACTGGACATCTCGGGGACCCAGGTGGCATTTTCACTCTACCTCTCACCTCTGCTTCTCTCTGTTTTCTTCATTTGCTGCCTTTCTGAAGACCACATTTCTTGTCTCCTCGGATTACATAGGGCGACACGTGGCTACAGCTCCAGCCAAAGAGAGAGACGTCTTGCTCTCCATCTCCTCACATTCCCTGGATGGGGAACCTCCTGGTTACCCCCCCCGGGCCTTGTGGTTCGGTTAACGCCGTGAGGGCCTGGGGCGGCATATTGCACAAATGGCTCTCAGGAACTTGCTTTGTGGAGGTGGTTTGTAATTGCGAAGGGGAACGTTTTGAATAAGGCAGACAATCTGATGGGTGTGCACCCCACTGGGTACACGAAGTGCTGTAATACATCTTCCTCCTTCTGGAGTACCCATTTTTCCTAGAGTTTTAGAAGAAACATTATTTGCTATTAAAGCAAATGCATAAATACAACAGAGACTAAGATGGAACATATACAAGATATCTTAAGATAACCCCAAGGGAGAGTAATTTAATTTTGTATTTGGGACCTGCTCCTCTGCTGTTAGGATGCTTCAGTAGGATAGTTCAGGAAGCACCAAAATTTCTGGCCGATTACAGGCGGGAGTTGAAAGCTTAACATGAAACCATGGAGGAAGATACTGAGTGCTTTTACCTGTTTTAGTTCAATGAGGCCAGAAGATTTGCAGCCTGCGTATTATAGAATTGGATAGAGAATACTCCCACTGGGGGTGGCTGAGCTCAGAAACATTAATCTTTCAAGGAACCCCTGCTTATTAATATTGTTTCTGGAATGAGGCTGAATAATAAGACTGAGTCAGTGCAGGAGGCCACAGTTAACCCTTTTGCTTGTTGACTGTAGGACCACATAGTGTTGCCCTTGTCTGCTGAGCGTCCACCTAACATAGTGTGACTTTCTTTTTCTTGGCTACAGAAAGAAGATAAAACTCTAACCACAGGGCCTTTTCTCCACCCAGCTGAGGCTGCAGCTGAAGTGATTTTCTGTGATTTAAATACCTATGTGGAAATACGCTGGAGAGTTAGTAAAGCACTGACTTACGAAGGCTTCTGCATTAACATTCTTCTGGTTTTCAAGTGCATCCAAGTTTCTCTTTATATACATATGTGGAATACATACATATAGAATAACTGATATTCATAGAATAATGCAGAAATCAGCATTACTGAAGGCATTAATAAACTATCCACTGTGCTTTGGGACATCTTAGAATAAGATTCTAATAATGTCTGACAGCAAAGAGAATTCAAAAGCAGCCAGTGAATAAATGGGGAATGGGGAATAGGTTTTTTACGAATCCCCTTTCATTTTCTCCTGAAACATAAAAAATAACTTCCCCATAACATTAAGGAAAAGTTTGAAAAAATAAAATTACTTATGGTTGACTACCCTCATACAAGTTGATTTTGGTTATTTATAAACAAGCAAACAAAGAAAAAACAATAACAAGCCCTTTGCAATAGGACTAGGGATTCCTGAATACTTCCTTCAGGAAGCACTATGAGGGTAAATTGGTACCAGTGTTGGTCCTGGATACCATGTGATCCTTACCTTACCTTGCAAAGGGCTGAGAGTCAAAAATGTTTGTCTCTGGCGTCTGCTCTTTCTTAGGTAAAAGATTAATTAAGAGCGTAAATTATCTTTCAAGAGCTTTTCCCAAAACACTACAGAAGTAAATGCAGATCTTTTGCTTAGCAGGATTTAAAATCACTTTAAATATTAGCCTTATGGTTCTTGTTAAGAGTTAGTTTAAAATGAGAATTTTGCAGCTAAAAGATTTTGAAACTTGGGGAATATTTTAAAAGTATAGATTGTTAGGCTGCAGCCCCGCGGATTTGGGGCGTGGGGGGGGGAATCTATATTTTTAAAAGGCTCTCTTAGTGATTCTGGTTTGAGAATAAATATTTAGGTAACAGAAGGAGATAAGAGGCAGAGTGGTAGAGTCTAAAAAAAGTGTTTATAACAATGCGCCTTATGCTTTTACTTTTTCTTTTTGTATTGAAGTATAGTTGATTTACAACGTGTTAGTTTCAGGTGTACAGCAAAGTAGTTCATATATATATATAATATATTATATATATATACTTTTTCAGATTCTTTTCCGTTACTGTAGGTTGTTACAAGATATTGAATATAGGTCCCTGTGCTATACGTTAATCCCAAACTCCTAGTTTACCCTTCTTGCCCCTTTTTATGCCTTTTCTTTTTTGCTAAAAGATGATTGAAGAGTTTATTGTATATGTTGTTTTGAGGAGGCTTTATTTTCCTCTTTATATCCTTAAGGAAAACAAAATCTGAAGATACTGGGTTTTTTTTCCCCTAGGAGTTTGCACCTACCTAGCAATTTTGGGATAAAAGCACAAAAGAAATCTTATAAAGGCTATTATCCCACAGTGAAAGGATGATCCTTTATCTGCAGAGTGTCGTTGACAATGAAAACAAGGATTGATGTATATATGTTAATATTACTCTTAGAATTTTTGAGTGTAGTGGTCTTAATATGTATCTTGGGGGAAAAAATAAGCAGTGGAAACATTCTTGTTCATATTTTTATCACTAAGATGGACAGTTATGCCTCAGTTGTTGAAATCTAGGAATTCTGGGAAACAAGCTGGAATTTGGGTCCACCCAAGTGTAAGTCTAGATAAACCAGTCATTTAGTCTGCATGCAGTTTGCAGAAATGAAATTAAGCCAACTTTGTTTTGGAATATGTGAATCACAACAGCACTAAAACCCAGAAAGATTAATGAGCAGAGAATAGGAACAGGTTTTTCACAGGAGGAAATACTTGTACACACGCCTATGGGGAAATGCTCCACTCCAAATCAAAGAAATGGAAGTAAAAAAGTAATGAGAAACCATTTTATGGCTACTTAATGAATACAAATATAAATAAAACAAAGCTAATGTGACCTGAGAAAATGAGTACATTCTTACATTTCTGGCAGCAATGTTAATAGCTCAGTTCTTTTTGAAGCCCATCGACAGTGGATGTTAAAAGGCATACAAATGGTCAGACCCTTTGACCTGGCCATTCCACTTCTTGGAACCTATTCTAAAGACAAACTGCTACAGAAGAAAAAAGCTATAAGGAAAACCCCCCATTTATTGTATTGTTATTTCTGATGGTGAAAAATTAGAAGGAATGTAGGTGGACAACAATCGAGAGATAAAAGTGGAATTTTCTTTTAGCTATTCCAAATGATATTCAGGAAGACTGGAAGTGAAAAAGATTTGGAAGAAAGCAAAGTAAAATGTATGTGTTTATATATTGTAATAAAATATGTAAAAAGATTATCAAGAAATAAACAGTTTTATTTTATGGTGTTGGCAATATATGTGAAGTTTAAAACAAAAAATTTTAGCAATAAATAAAAGATATTTTAAGAGGAGCGTTCTAAAGTGGAACGCTGGAATAATTTTTCTTCCTTCTTTGCCTTAATGCAGTAAAAATGGGTGAAATAAGAGTGAAATAAGATGCCTTTTATTTGAAATTTGAGGGGCTTTAAAACTTTTCTCCTTTTAAAAAATATTTATTTATTTATTGGCTGCGTTGGGTCTTTGCTGCACGCGGGCTTTCTCTAGTTGTGGCGAGTGGGGGCTACTCTTCATTGTGGTGTGCGGGCTTCTCGTTGCAGTGGCTTCTCCTGTTGTGCAGCACGGGCTCTAGGCGTGAGGGCTTCAGTAGTTGCAGCACACGGGCTCGTTAGTTGCGGCACACGGGCCCTAGAGCATGCGGGCTTCAGTAGTTGCGGCGTGTGGGCTCAGTAGTTGTGGTGCATGGGCTCTAGGGTGTGCGGGCTTCAGTAGTTGTGGCTCGAGGACTCTAGAGCACAGGCTCAGTAGTTGTGGTGCACGGGCTTAGTTGCTCTGCAGCATGTGGGATCTTCCTGGACCAGGGATCGAACCCGTGTCCCCTGCACTGGCAAGTGGATTCTTAACCACTGTGCCACCAGGGAAGCCCCTAAAACTTTTCTCCTTTTACTAGCTTACCTCCCCAGATGAATTTTATAGCCACCTCAGTTGTCTTTTCTGCTTTAAAATTTTTGTAGCCACCCAAACCAAGCCTTTGCTGACTGTGGGGTCAGACTGTCTGGATTTCAGTCCTATTTCTGTCACTTACCTGGAGAAACTATATGACCACTCCTCATCTGGAAAATGGAGATAATAATGGCCTCTAACTGGTGAGAACTAAATGATATAATGTATAAACAGTGCATAATAAGGTGAGTGGTACTAAAAGCATTCAATAATATAAGCTA
The DNA here is from genome assembly GCF_008692025.1 of Phocoena sinus. Lineage (NCBI taxonomy): Eukaryota > Metazoa > Chordata > Mammalia > Artiodactyla > Phocoenidae > Phocoena > Phocoena sinus. The sequence goes on from NC_045769.1 coordinate 38,354,712, forward strand.
TTCTTTATCCATCTTTGGAAGTGACTCTTGATTGCCCATCCCGCTTTCTCCTTTGTTAACAGAATCCCAGTTTTGTTCAGGCATCCGGCTGCAATGTGCCCAACCCCAGGGGATGAATGAAGACCTCTTAGCAGATCATGGCAATCCTATTCCCATTTGGCACAAATTCATTTAGAAGGGGTCATGTGACTTCATTCTGGTTCAGGAGATTTACTGGAAGACTGGGGGCTTCTGGGAAAGATATTTCTCCCTTATAAAAAAGAGAGAGGTTCAGGGAGTACATACTCCTTACCTCTCCCTGCCTCCAGTGTTCCTACTTTGGACATTCTTGTGTGATGATGTGTTGTTTGGAGCTTTTGCCACCATTTTGCAATCATAAGGAGGTGGTCAGCAACTACCAAAGATGCAGAGCAAAAGGATGACATCACTGAACCACTGACCTACTCAGGCTAGAACAACCTACCTCAAAAGGTTTTGCTAAGAGAGATATAAATGTCCAGATTGCTTAAGCCAATTTTAGTTGTTTTTTCTGATGTTTGCAGCTGAAAACATCCCAACTGATAGATAAGTTTAACTGTCATTGTCTAGTGTAGTGATTTTAAAATTATGCCACCAAAAGAAATTGGTTTTCATGAGTAGATTAAAATTTCTGAAATAAGTCATCATTCTCCTATTAGTGTTTTATTATAGGTGCAGATTTTCATTATGGAAAGAATACTTTTAGAATTTAACCTTAGTTAACACCTATCGTATATTTTGGGCCTAGAAACATCTTTGAAAACTACTTTGATAATAAAAGTGAAATGTATGTGGACTTGTATGCTTTTAATTATCCACATGAAAAATATCCTCAAAATAAATACTGTAGTGATGTAGACATTTTGGTGAGAATGAATGTAAACCTGTAACTCGACAATTGATGATCCAGCTGCAGCTGTGATAGGATTATGGCTTAAATATTTTGAATATCTGTTTAAAAATAAACTTTAGTGCAGCTGATGAAGAGATTATGTGTTTTAATGGTTGTGTTTGCTTAAATTACATATCTAAAACAAATAGGAAGTTGTGTTTTCCCTTTGCTCTGTCATAAAAACTTTTTTTGTTTCCCAGCATACTGTTTGAATAAAAGTATGCTGGTGGCCACTTGATTATTCCACACATAGAGCAAAATTGGGAAGTTCTTCCTCTTTCGTAAAAGAAGGTTAAATTGATAAAAATTGTCAAATATGTTTTCTATTGGGATTTTTATAATCAAAGTGAGTTTTAGACCACATTTTTCTTACATATTATGTAATTTTCAAGAATAATAAACTTTCTCCTTGTATAAATAAAAATGTTAGTTCTCCCTAAGCAAAACTTTTCTCAATTCCAGCACCCCCCCACCGTCATTCCTCGAAGTACGTGTACATCAGTACTTCCCTCCACATGGACACCACATGCTCTCTCTGCTTTGAGTTCCTTTTCATCATCCCAGAGATCCTTCTTCATCTGTAGCAAAGATCTGCTCCCATAATATTCCACCATTGCCAATTGGTCCCTGTGTTAATAATGGTTCTCCAGAGAAACAGAACCAATGGGCGATATATATATATATATATATATATATATATATATATATATATATCACACACACACTATTTTATATATATATATATATATATAAATTATCCATACATATATGATCTATCTATATGGCATTTTTAATAAGGAATTGGTTCACATGATTATGGAAAGTCCAAAATCTGCAGTGTGGGCCAGCAGCCTGTATACCCAGGGGAGCTAATGCAGCTCTCACTGGAATGGCTGCAGCTCCAGTCCCAAGGCAGTCTGCTGGAGAATTGCCCCTTGCTTGGGGAGGCTGGTCTTTCTGCTCTATTCAGGCCTTCAACTGATTGGATGAAGCCCACCAGCATTATGGAGGGTAATCTGCTTTACCCAGAGTTCATCCATTTAAACATTAATCTAATCCAAACACACCCTCCAAGTTGACACATAAAATTAACCATCACAGTTCCCCTCCCATCCCCCTCCCCAGGTTGAAGGTAATGAGGCTCTGCTCTCTGCTCTTACTGCAGCATTGGGTAGGAAGCCAGGAGGGACAAGTGTGGATGTTGCTACTTTCTTCGTTTCTGCTTCTGGGTTGTTCAGGTATTTTGGGGAGCAGGGAGGAGGAGGGGGGACAAGGAGGAGGAAGGGACCCTGTCCAGAACCATTACTTAGCATGTACAGTTGATGGAGCCAATGTCTTAAGCCCGCAGAAACCTGTTGCCAGCCGTTTCCTGGTTCTTCTTGGGTGCCTCTGCTCCTCAGCTTGGACTCTTGTACTAAGTTGGGCAGAACCTTTCTTTATCATGGAAGAGGCTGTATGTAGAGGGAAAGGTCTGTTAGAAAATAACTGCTCTTCACACCTGGGACCCTCAGGCTGGACTTGGAGAGAGAAGACTTGGTCTCTTGTCTTTTGTCTTTTGTGTGGTTTTGGGTACATTACTCACCATCTTTGCACTCAGTTTCCTCCTCTGCCAAATGGGGAGAATAATAAGGCCTCAGAACGTTGCCATGGGGATGATGTCAGAGGTTATGTGTAAGTGATTTGTATCCTGTGAAGTATTGTATGAATTAAGTTTGGGTTTTTACTTTATCCTACTTGTTGGCACCAAGCAAAACCTAATTTATATAAAGCAATCGATTTTGCTCTAGGTACTCAGGACTACTGCCAGTATGATTGCCCTATGATAGATTTGACAAATTTTCTTTCAAGGAACAAAAGGGTGTATTGTAAGGAGTTTGTTTCCTGGATTGGGGACCCATATTCAACAACCATGCCCCACCCTAGTGTGACTTGTAACATGTCTGGGTGTAGATCTGTTACCGCTGCCTTGCTTGGAAGCCCTTGCTGACAGTGAGGAGATGAATAATTAACCTAACACGTTCTTGTGCAATTTCTTTGTTGCCTGGTGTCATGTTCAAAGATTAGATTTCCTGGGAAGACGCTGAAACAGTTTTTTCCCCGTGACATTGAAAATAAGGACCATGTTTGAATGAAATAAAAACTGACTGATCATTCATTAGTTTGGACATTTCATTCAATCAACACGAATTCATCACGAGGACTGCATTGTGCTGTGCCAGGTAGTAAGGAAGAAACGAAAGGGAAGAGATGGAAATAAGACTGGAAAGATACGGAGATGCTTGATGGCGAGGCTGGAGAGTTTGGATTTTATTTTGTTGGTGTTAAAACATGGGGGTTGTGAGTGTTTCGCTGTATCCTAGCTGTGTAATTTTGGGTAAATTACGAAACTACTCTGTGCCTCAATTCCTTCATCTGTGAAATGGAAAGAATGAGAATATAGCTCATAGCACTGTAGTGAGGATGAAATGAGATAATGCACGAAAAGCCCTTAGCGTAGTGCCTGACCCTGGGGAGCTGCTGTAGGCGTTTGAGCTCTAGAAAATATGTGCTAGGAAGCAAATCTGGCAGCAGCATGAGGGTAAGGTGCTACAATGGGAAGGGCTGACAAGGGTGGTGATGGGGAGACTGTTACAGTAAAAGCGGGATACTTGGCAGCGCCAGGGGCCCAGGAATTCAAGCTCCCTTTGTAGGCTGGCTGGGCGGAATGGTTTAAGAATGTAGGAATGGTTTATGTGCGCCAGGGCATAGTTATTCGTGGCCTTATAACTGGACTTCATATTTTGCCTATTCTCTTCCTTCCTTTTCCTTCATCAAAGCCTGGCCTTCATCAGGGCTCACGTGGCTGCATTGTGTTCACGTTCCTGATGTCATTTTCTGGTTTGGGGACAGAACAAAACAGTAGGAATGGAGCATTGGGGGAGAATCCAAAATACTCCTCCCGTTTCCCATTTTTTCCCCTGTTTTCTATTTCCATTTCCATGAGATAAAAGAGGTTGCATGATCATCTGAGTGCTATATCAGGGAATATATTTTATTTCTCTTGCCTTCCTAGTTTTTAAAATGTTCCTGGAGGAATTTAGGTACAACTTTGATTTGAATGGCCTCGATGCTTTTAATTTTTCCTGACCGTGAAGACATCCCCGTGTCCTTAGGAGTCACAGTCAGTTGTGATGCTCCAGCTGCCTCCTGACTCGAGGGATGAGTGCAGATCACCATGCTGATTCTCATGGGACGGCCCAGCAACTGCTAACACTGTTACGAAAAATAACTCCACAAACAACTTTGCTCTCGAGTTTCCTCTTCCCCTTGACCTGATAAAAAAAACTATAGCAAACAGCCTCTTTATTTTGTAAGGTAAATGAGCACCCTTGAGTTAATCTGTTTTGTAATTGGACATTTCCATATATTTTCTTAAAACAAGCAGTGTGTGTAGCCAACCTGTGGGTAGCCAGCCTTCAAGATTGGCTACCCACAGACTTACCCACCTATCCATGTATTTTTACCAGGAATGGAGTGATCAATCATCTTGATAGAGCCAGGGGGTTAGCTGAAGAGATAATTTGCGTCACTGCTTGAGATGTAGAGGTGGCTTTCTTTAAAAAATTGTCAAGCCAAAACTTTGTTGAGGGTAGAAAGCAAATAGTAAATAGTCTCTGTACGTGTTGTCATTTCCCCCATTTTCTGTTTTTCTATCTCCTCAGCAACCGTTTCAATTAACATAAGAGACACACACGGTATTCTGTCTCACCTCTATCCTGACATATGCCTGGTGGCAATGAATAGAAATGATTATTAGCAAATAATACTAGAAGCGTTCTAAATTCTTCAGAAAGACGGGAGTAAATAAAAATTACTGCCCACTACTTAGATACTGACCAATCTGAGGCTGACACATTCTTCTTATCTGCTAAATTAGTAAGAGAGTGGGTAGCAATTTTCTCCTAATGCCATTGTATCCCTTGATGTACAGATTTATCTCAATTTTCCCATTATACCATGGGTAGTTCCTTAAGAGTGTTGTGCCCAAGCATTTAAACAATTACCCTGTTTTTTACTGTGGCTGCTGACATGAGCTATTAAGAAACTTGAAACTTTAACAGCAGCTGCTTCCTTTGTCATTTGTAGCCACCTAAGTTGTTTTGAATTTCTTTTCATTTTTAAGATGTGGCTCCCATGTGTGAGAAGCATTTGGTTATTTTGATATTTTTGCCTTGGAGTATACAATGTCAATGACTGTTCGCTAACTTTTATACATAGGTCATTTCATGTCTGTGTTCGTGGGTGACATAAACAATAGTTCTGTGCCTATTCATAGTGCTGTTTGATTTCTTAACTCCCTTGTTTTGGGCCCACAAATATTTCCTCTTTGTATGTTTTCTTGGCCTTCATTTATTTGTTTTAACAAGTGAGTTTTAGGAAGCCCCAACTAGCTTGAACTTATTAACATTGATTCAATTAACACAAAATTTAGAGTTCAAGCCCAAGTTTCTCTTACTTATAAAACAATTTTTTTTTTCTTTTTTTCGGTCTTAAAAAAAAGTTGTACTTCTGAGGCACTGGATTCCTTGTTTCTTAGGCTCTCTAGGAATCCTTTTGAGCTAGTCTTACAGACTTTCTTGCTGCTGTTGACATCGTAAGACAAATGCAGTAGTGTGAACTAGAAACACATTGCATATTTAGTGAATATATGTGTATAGTAAATACTCAAAAATGGTCGACTTAGTTTATTTTTGTTTTGCTTTGGTTTGATTTGTGGAAATTTATTCCTCTGAATGGCTTTTCTAGTATGGTGTTGTGGGTCCACTTTAGTCATTGGAATTCTTGCTCAGTGAAATTGAAGGAAATGTCAGCACTTTATAGAAACTCCGTTCCAGCAGAGCTGTAATTAGAGCAGGGCAATATTATTTCCCTGAGCAAATAAGTTTGCTGCTTATTTGGCTAGTCACAAAATTTAGGCCTCTTTATTCAGGTCTCGAAGCAAAGGAACTTGTACCTATTTGTGGCCCTTCCATGTGTGGTTAACCTGGTGGACTGAGAATTTCCACACTGGGGCTTCCAGCTGACATAATTTCCCTGGGTTCCTCCCCTTTGAGTTGTAGAGAGACTACACAGAGGTTTTCTGGTCTCATCTTGGGAGATGACATGAATAGAAGCATGTCCTTTGCCTCCCTTGATGGGTGAATCAAGTCCCAAAGTCTGCCTACATTAGAGTGTCCTGTTGACCATTCTTGACCTTCCCCTTAGCTGAGAGGAAGGGGGTCATTCCCAGAACTGTCTGAAAACATTCCATGGGAAGAATAGCCTGGAGGAGTTAGAAGAAGAGTTCTTTTCTTCATGGTGAACCTGGAGAGGTGGCTTTGCTAGTTTAACCTAGTCACTGTGGTTGTAACTGGGGACAGAAACGCCTTGACAAGTAAGTGGTTTGTAGAATTGCTAAAGATGGACTTTTTTTTTTTTTTTGCGGTACGCGGGCCTCTCACTGCCGTGGCCTCTCCCATCGCGGAGCACAGGCTCCGGATGCGCAGGCCCAGCGGCCATGGCTCACGGGCCCAGCCGCTCCGCGGCATGTGGGATCCTCCCAGACCGGGGCATGAACCCGCATTCCCTGCATCGGCAGGCGGACTCCCGACCACTGCGCCACCAGGGAAGCCCTAAAGATGGACTTTGATGCCTGGCTCCTCCTGTCTCTTTTGCTAAACGTGGCGTAACTGGAAACGTAGGAAGCCTTAGGACCAAGCATACTGAAATTGTTTTCTTTTGGCCAGAATTAGAATTTGGTTTTACTTTTCTGGATAGTCCAAGTTACCATGATTATCAAACTGAAAATAAGACAAAGCAACGGATCATATCATAAAATATTTGCTACGTAGGTCTGTTATAACTTTAGTTTCTCTATGCTAATTTTTCTCTTTCTAATTTTATAAATAGTATTAGATTTATTTAGATAATAACCTGCTAAAATAACTAATCATGAAGAAGGACACGCTTTCATGGAATTCTCCAAGAATAATCACGTATTTCCCAGTATGTAATAAGCATTTAATAACTTGATGAAAGAATGAATGATAGAGTTTAAGGGTCTATTGATAACGTTTTATTTCCAATTCAAGTTTTTATATATAGGGTACTGTTACAAAATAAATCAAGAGGTTATATTTAAAGGAGATCTTTTAAATGATTAGGGGGAAAAGCACAGTAGCATAAATGTATATTTTTATATTGATATTGTACAAGTATTTTTATTATGTTTGCAGGCTTTAGTTTATTTATTAGCTCATAGTGGGAAGACCTTTGAAGAGTTTCTTTTCCTCTTTCAGGCTACTGGAACTATGTAGTGAATCATCAAAATAAATTCTTCCTTTTTATTACTCCTACATTAGAACCTGGCATACTGGAGGTATACGGTAAATCTTGAAGAACAATAAGCACCTCTGTTTCTTAAAAGAAAGAAAAAAATCTCACTTTCAGTTACTTCTGATTTTTAAAAATATTAAAACAATATAGATTCAAATGTTAGTTTTTCTTTCTCATCCTTAACTTTTTTCAGATTGTAAAAGCAATAGCAATTCATGATAGAGAATTTAGAGATACAGAGAATTAAAATTACCTGTAAACTTTATTACCCAGAGACAGCCCGGTTTAATCTTGATACATTTCTTTCCATTCTAGTATGTTGCCATGTATATTCTACAGAGCATTTGCCATATAAGATGAACAAGAGTTGAAGTAGAAGAACTGTCTACTGTGTCCCTCTTGGAGATCCATAGTGCATATAGGCAATATTAAAGGCTCTGAGAAGGTCTGCAGGAAAGAAACCTTTCAGTTAGTGTTTCCTAAGCATATTTGACTCCTAGCACTGTGTGTGTTTGTGCGTGTACGGGTGCGTGTGTAATGCCTATTGGCATCTTCACACATTGACAAATTTAATTCTATTTTCCTTTTCTCCTTTTAAGTCATGAGCTTTTCTGACAGACTTCCCTGGCAATGGGAAATTCTCCTCTCATTTTTCAGACCTGATGTCTTGGTGCACCTCAGAAACAGGACGGAGATTCAGAAAGAGAGAATTTGTCCTGGAAAGGAGGAGTAATCTTCAAATGCATGACCACTGTGGGCTGTATAACATGATTTTGCATACCTCCAGTCCAAAAAATCAAATTCATTCATGGTCAAGAGGATGTTTCTGAGTCTTTGCCAGCTGCAGATTATGTATCTGGGGAAAGCTGATGGAGAGGCCTTTGATCACAGGCTGGCTTGTTGTAGAATTTCCTGACTGCAAAGAGCAGACAGTTACTTTTAAGAGAGGATGGGTGTGTGTTAGGGTGGGCTGGAGAATGGGCCAGAAAATTGTGAGGTTTGCTTATTATGCAGTATACCATGTCCTCGGATCTGTCTTTCTGAGATGACTTATCTGCAGTAAAACATTACCACATGCTGCTGTGGTTAATCAAAAAAACTTACTTTAAGACTGCTGTAGCCACACTAAATCTAAACTGGGCACAGAACGTTGTTTCTCTCAGAGCAGGACTCGCTAGAAACAAGTGAGGTCGAATCTAGCAATTTTGTGAAGGTTTCCTTTACGCTTCTAGCAGCTGTCACTGGTGTCACTAGCTTGCCATTTTTAGAACAGTTTCGGGGATTCCCATCTTGCTTCTTGACCAGCTCTTCCTCTTAATTTCTGAAATACCTCGAGTTTAGTAGTTGAAGTCTGACCAACTCTTTCTTTTTTTTTGCGGTACGCGGGCCTCTCACTGTCGTGGCCTCTCCCATTGTGGGGCACAGGCTCCGGACGCGCAGGCTCAGCGGCCATGGCTCACGGGCCCAGCCGCTCCGCGGCATGTGTGATATTCACAGACCGGGGCACGAACTCGTGTCCCCTGCATCGGCAGGCGGACTCTCAACCACTGCGCCACCAGGGAAGCCCTCTTTTTTTTTTTAAGAAGGTACCAATCTGGTTTGACTTACCTCTTGAGTATATTTTTCTATGTAAGTTTTATTCCATAATTATCAATTCAACCATTGGTATTTTAGGAAATGCAGAAGTCATATGACCCCAAATGCATATATTATAAGGGAGTGTTTGAGAGATTAGCAGAAAAATGGAAAGCCCCTCTCCTGACTGAAAACCCACATTGAAGCCATTTGAGAAGAATTAGACTGATTGTATTTGGTATTTTTTTCTCCAGTATTCACCACATATATTTCTTCTTATGCAGTCTAATCTGAGGATGCCATGTAAATGGGTCACTGTGAAATGCAGCAATTTTAATTTTTCTCCAATTGAATGATCTCATTTCTATTAACTTTTGAAGGTTTGCAGCAGTGGAAGTATTTTTGCTTCTATGTATGAAGTTTAAAAACATCTATTTTTTTTTCATAAAATACAAGAGCAACCAATTTCACTGTCAAATAAAAATAAAAACTAGGATTTAAAAATTAGCCCAAAGTGGCATTTAGGAACTTCGCTGTAGGCTGCTGTGCTGATACCATGACAAACCAAAGTATAGGGTTGGGTCAGGTTTTGTTTCGGTTTTCTTTTCAATATCCAGGGCTCGTGGATTAAGTTCTAGAAATGTTCCAATTGTAAGGCAGGGATCTGTTTGGATTCCACCACGGGTATGTTCCTTGGGTTGGATGCTGGAGGGTGAGGCACGTTTCGCCAGACCCATGTCAACTACCTAGTAATCATCAAAGTCAAAAAATTCATTGTCTCCTCCTTGGTATTCCATTCCCTGGAAATCTGCTCGGTACTGCAAGATACCTCCAATTGCACCAAATCCTTTCACAGACTTGGATCCTTCTTGTGCCTTATCTGTGACAATTTCCAACATAGCTCCAAATTTTTTCTTATAGTTGTCAGCAAACCATTCCAGCAGGGGCATCACGCTCATGTTCTTGTCGTGTCTCTTTGTCTGTAAAATGAGATTTATCCTTCTCTTTCTCTGGAGTTGATAGACAATTTTGTCCTCTCCTGTGCTTTGCCAATGAGGAACATCTCTCTGGCTGACGTCATCAAAGTATCGCTCTATTAACTTCTTCTCTTGAATGAGCTTCATGTTGGAGAGGACTTCAGTAGATATCTCAATACCTTGGTTGAATCCATTTTTACCGCTGTAGGATGTATCAACTAATTTAAAAACTTCTGATTGTAACCTCTGATCAAACATATCAGATAGACTTAGTTCAGTTTTAGTCAGCTGATCCAGCTAAAACGAGACCAGTCACGTTCACTTTGTCCCCAGAAATAAACAGCTGCCCTGCAGTCTGAGCTACTTTCCAGATAGAGTTAGTAAGTTCCCATTCTTAAGTGGGCAAGATGCAGGCTGGTTGACCTCCTCCACCATGTTTCTTTGGGAGAGCCACAGTGAATTTGTGCAGGACTTCTCTTGTATTTCCTTGGAGTGTGCCAAAAAGTCACCACTACCATCTGTTACAATGATGCCAGCTGGCTGTCTTCTGGAAGCAGTGCTGTAAGAGCCTCTGGATGGAATTGGTTGTCCCACAAATACAGTGACGTATCAGCCGGTTTGAAAGGTTCAAAGTCAATGTTGACTTTCTTTTCCTTTCCCTCTTCTGTTACAGTTGTAGCACGGTAAACTACCAGGCCATTTGGATGTACTTCCGTTATAAAACTTGAGTCTTTGTTGTACAGGTATAATGGCTCCCAGGACTGAAAGGCGGTTTGCTAGTAACTTAAAGTAACTTAAAAGTTACTTAAAGTTTGCTAGTAACTTAAAGTAACTTAAAGTTTGCTAGTAACTTAAAGTAACTTAAAGTTCCAAACTCCTCTGCTAACATTTTTGCCACTCGTGAAATCTGGTCTTTGGGAGGGATGGTCAGTGATATCATGCCTGTGCCTTTGCTGCGGGCTGCCTCCAAACTCTTAATGAGCTTCCTACTATTCCAGATCTCCATGTTCCTGTTGGCAGCGCTGGGGTCATCTGCTGTGTTCTCGCTGCCTTCTCCCTCAGGGCCCACTCTTTGGTGGCGGTGGCTGCTCCTCCCGGGCGGTGGCTCTGATGTAGGACACCCTGCATTTGGTTTTTACATGAGTGTTCCCCTGGTCACATTTTCATCTCTTGTTCATGATCTGAAATCCATGAGGGGTGTTGAAACTCCCAAAGACTAAAAAAATAGTTCAAAGACCGAAGCAAAGGTGGTATGCAGTAGAATTGTCAGGCTATAAAACATGAAACTCTAAGTCTGCTCTGGGACCGTGTAAATGGTACAAACATTTTATGAAAATAGAAAATAAAATCAAAGCAAAACTAAAAACACATTTCAGAACTCATGTGACGGTGATACTTGGTTATCTTGCATGGAGACTAACTTGTTTGTTCATATCAAGGCTCGAATTACATTCCGTTGTTGGACATACAGGTTTCTTTCTCCCGTTTGGTCTGTCTTGCTTAAATGGCATCCATTTGAGGAGGGACCTGCTGTTACCAGGAACAGCAAACGAGATCCCCTCAAATATTTTTGCAATTTGTGGCAGAAACTACTGATTGTCTCCCAGTATCCAGCCTTCCTTTCTTTGTTATTATTATAAACTTCTTCTAGAATACAGACTATATTTTCTAGCTTCCCTTGCCTCTAGGTATGGCTGTATGACTGCATTCTGACTAAAGGACTTATGTGTGAAATTCCTAGAAAGGGGGAAGCTTTTTTACCTCTTTCTTACTGATGCCTAGAATTGGATGGGATGGCTGGACTTGAGCAGCCTTGATGGATCATGAAGTAGAAGCATAAAGTAGACGCTAAGGAGATTTTTGCAGCAAGATAGATGGAACCTGGGTCTTCTGACTGCAGATCACTGTAGTAGTCCTGGGTAACGTCGTATTTAGACCTTGTTTACAGTGAGGGAGAAATATGCATCTATCTTGTTTAAGCCAGTGCTGTTTGGGATTTTCTGAACTACACTGCTGAACCTAATCTATCATATTATGCTATCCTTAGGACTAAACCAGTTCTTTGTCAGGGTCATGACCATAGCATAGATCAAGATAAACTGAATTCGCCAAGAAGAATCTACTTACTAGCACTACGTCAAGCCGGTTGATCAGACAGTTTTCAGAACACTGTTTTCTTCACTTCATCTTTATTTGGCCTGACCATTTATATGGCAGGGTGTCAGGACACGATGGAGTCTGCTTACTAAATTCATTCAGAAAATTGAGTGCCTACTATATTCCAGGCATTGCGTTAGGCTCCAAGAATCCAGTGAAAGCAAAACAGCCATAGTCTCTGTTCTGACGGGGCTTAGAGACTGGTGTAGAAACATGGATATTAGTCAAATAACACACACAGTTACATAATTACTCTACAGACTGTTAAGCGCTCTGAGGGAAAAGCACAGGAAGCTGCAAGAACCTATGTAACGGGAATCTCATCTAGATGGGACAGTGGTAGGGTGGTGAGGGAAGGGTGTTTTGGACAAGGGCCTTTTGAATTGAGATCTGGAAGGTGAATTGGATTTAACTAGGTGAGGGAGAGTGTATAGAATGTTCTAAACAGAGGGAATTGTGCAGAAGCTGTGAGAAGGGAGAGGGCTGATGCATTTCAGGAGTGGAAGGGGAGCCGCTGCATTCCCGTGCATTACTGGTGCACAGTAAATAAGGGAAAACGGCGGGAATAAACTAAGCTTATTTGGTAAGGATGTCACTTTTGTAAGGAATTAAGTATTATCTTTTATTACAATATTATTGTAGAGGCTCTGATCACTTAATTCCAAATCTATCACAAGATAGATAAAACAATCAGACCTTTTGTATCTTTGGAGGTGATGCTCTGGGACATGTAATTAAGCTCCAGGTTTTTCTGCATGATTCTCTTTTGCAGTGATTTATATATTGTTTATCAGCTGTCATTTAGACATTTGCACAGGTGGGCAGTAGACACAAACAGAGCCAGCATTAAAGACATCACACCCATTGACGCTTCTAATGAGAACATTAATGCTGTGAGATATTTTTAATGAGCATAGGCTCCCTTGAATAGAGCTTCATTCCTAAAAAAAAAAAGGGAGAGGACCAGAGTGGCTTGAATGCAAGTGAGTTGATAAGTCTCGTTTTTTGAGAAAAATATTGCTGAAATGGTACCTTTTTTTTTTTGCGGTATGCGGGCCTCTCACTGTTGTGGCCTCTCCCGTTGCGGAGGCCCTCTCTGGATGCGCAGGCCCAGCGGCCATGGCTCACAGGCCCAGCCGCTCTGCGGCATGTGGGATCTTCCCGGACCGGGGCACGAACCCGTGTCCCCTGCATCGGCAGGCGGACTCTCAAACACTGCACCACCAGGGAAGCCCTGAAATGGTACCTTTTAAGTTAATGCTACTGAAAGTAAAAACAGCAGAGGCAGGAAAATATTTGTTTTCCAAACACATTTTATTTATAGGTTGGTGAGTTCTTAGAAAAGATGATTTAATAATTGATTCCTTCTTTGTTTTGAACAAATATAGTGTTTGGTGCCTTTCTTAAGCGCCGTAACTAGTACTGAAACATTCAAGAGTGCAGTACTATATGAGAACAAAGGTCTATTCTTAGGGGAAAAAATCAGCTATTATATGAGACTCACAATCGATGGCAAGCAACTTAAAGAAGTCGAATTTGCTCCAGAAATGAGTCTATGCCGCCTCTCATCAGCTCAGTTCTACACTGTTGCCATCTTTGCTGCTGCCAAGCCATCAAAGAACACTTTGTTTCGCCTATTTCCTTGACTTCTAGTGAGAGACAGTCAGTAATGTCTTGCTTCTCTCGATTTTCCCTCTAGTATTTCTGAATGCTGCTATGCCTTTGCTGCTTCTGTAAGTCATTTTAATTACAGTATAGTGTATTTCTTCTTACCATGTGCTCTGTACAAACTTGGACTTGATGTGGTACAGCAGTTCTCTTTTTCTCATAGCAACTGTAAAATTTTTCTTTCTTCCTTCCTTCCTTCCTTCTTTCCTTTCTTCCTTCCTTTCTTTCTTTCTTTCTTTTCTTTTCTTTCTTTTCCTTCCTTCCTTCCTTCCTTCCTTCCTTCCTTCCTTCCTTCCTTCCTTCCTTCCTTCCTTCCTTCCTTTCTTTCCTTTCCTTTTCTTTTCTTTTCTTTCTTTCTTTCTCTCCCTTCCTCCCTCCCTCCCTTCCTTCCTTCCCTCCTTTCTTTATTTTTTTAGTCATTTGTTGAGGGGAGATATTGGCAGTTTGGGGCTTAGATCGAGGCTACCTTTGTGATGAATGGAGAAAGAAAATTGAAACTTATTTAAAAGCTCCATTAAAGGGATATATAGATAGACAACAGTTCTGTCCATAGAGTTGAAAGAAACGACTAGGCCCTGTGCATGATAAGGCTCAACATTGTAAGAATCAGCGAACACAAGAAATCTTTTGTAATATCCTCTTTTTATTGGCCTACAGAAATATTTTTTGTGTATGTTCTCCTGTTGCTCCTTTTTTTCAATGTGTTCAGGCTCTACCATTCATTAGCTGGGGAGGTGGGTTCAGTTGTTCAGATACTTGTGAACGCTTTTAAGGTAAGAACCATGTGTCTTCTTAATCTGCTCTTAACTTAGGCAACAGACACATAGTAGATGCTTAGTGATGGTTTTTAAATGTATTTACATGCAGTCAGCCTTCAGGAGAGGAAAAGTGCCTACAACTTCAATTCTGATCCCTCCAAGAAAGCTTTGCAGAGATAGTGCTTTGCAGCCTTTTTGACCCATAGAAGGGGCAGGGGTTGGGAGATTCTGGATATAGCTCTGGGTCTGTATTGAGCATCTAGGTGGCATCTTTTGGGTTTTCACCTATTGGAGCATTATGATGTCCTATTTCTACCAGATGTGCACTTATACTTCTATTCATTTGTCCAGGAGTGTCTTAGACTCAGAATTACTACTTGATAGTCATGTAACAAATAGCCCTCATCAATTGACTCTATGTTTCAAGCCCTCACTGCAGTGCTGAGGGCCCTATTCAGAATGAATTGTGTGGTGTTACTTCCCTTGATTTACTGTCCCTGAGAGCTCCTCCTGGAGCACCATTGCGTGAACCATTCATTTGCTCACTCAAATGAATGACTTTGGACTACTTTGCATTGTTAGTTACTTGTTTTATTCCTGTAAACCTCACCTCCCCAGCTGTTTTATAGCTTCTAGAAGGCAGAGGTTGAATCTCAGACTACTTTTGATCCCCTCTCAGCATATAGTAGGCAATCAACAAATATTTGAATTTGGAAATTCCAAGTGAAGATAGTTTTTCTCTTGTGGAAAATTCTAGCAATATCATTCTATTTAGTTCCTTTATAGGACCCAAGACCACGCTTACCTGGGTAAACAATTCCATATAGCTTACTAAGATTTTCACATGCAAGCCTTCTTTCTTTCGTCTTGGCATTTGTGTGTGTGTGTGTGTGTGTGCACGTGTGTGTGTGTGTGTCTGTGCACGTGTGTGTGTGTGTGTTGAGGCTGAAGTTTGTAATGCTTAACATGGAAAGCCCATAGGTATAGGCCCATTCTCTCTGAAGGTGAAACGTAGGACTAATTGAACAAATGCTGTTAGCAATGAATAAGGAATGAAGTTTGAAAGATTTAGCATTGAGTGTAGACTGCTAACCCTCTCTTCAGCCTTTTCTTAAAATGACTCTATTGAAAGGAGATATTAGAACTTACTGGAAGTGGTTTTCAGGTGAAATTTGGAGAGAGGCAATCAAATGGAGATTTAAAAGTTTTAAAGTTTAGCAAAGTTTTGTAATTTTGGAAATCGAGGCCCATTAAGGTTAAGTAAAGTTTGGGGTATTTACCTAACAGAAAACCATATGCTATTAAAAAGATGAGGTGGATAGGCATGGATGACATGGGAAAATATACAAAAAGTCAAAAGAGCAAGTTGTAGGACAGCTCTTAAAGTATGATCTCTATTATATAACAAAACAGAATATGAGATTTCTGTATATAAACACATATAGCTATTTGTAGAAAGAAGTCTGGCAGGATGCACACCAGACAGACTGATGGCTGATTACCTCTGGGGAGTGAAGATGGGTGTTTTTTTTTTGTTTACTCTATATTTTTGTATCGTGTGAGACTTTTAAACAGATAATATGTTTATATATTACTCATTATGAAAAAAAGTACATCCAGTGGTCCCAAGACATTCCTCTGTCATTCCAGTTTTGTGGTGTCTTAGGAGAGAAAACTGAAAGAACAGTGTATGGTTTTGAATTGTTTCATTGCATTAGTTATCTTGGCCAAAGATGAGTGCGGTTACACTGGAGTTATTGCTAAACAATGAGAAGCTGTGATATGAAAGAGAATATAAGCAGTTTCTGTTTATTCCCTTTGTTAAGTCAATTTAGAAATCATCAGATATTGGTTGAAGAAAAAAGTACAGCCCTTAGTTTAATAATATTTATGTGATCTAATTTGTACTTTCTAGCAGTTCAACCTTAGTCAGAGACATTCAGTGGCTGAGAGGCATATTAATCATTTCTGGGAAGAAGCTATGACACCACATTATGAAATGCTTTTGCATGGTGTATCCCACTGGATCCTTTTAAGAGCAACGGATGAAGTAGCACAGGAGGCACTGATTCTGCTTCATATAGGAGGCGATGGACCCACAGAAAATGATGACAAAAACTGAGCCATAGAGCTGGTAAGTGACAGTGTCAGCAGTTGGATGGAGCCAGGCTCTCTGGTTTCAAATTTTGTTCTGTCTCCACCCAGCATGAGGGTGTGCACCATAGTGGAGCTGCCCAGGGTAAAATGTACTGGGACCATGTTTTGTCCCAGTAAAGCTTCAAACCACTGAAAAGTGTTGTGAGAGAATATTAGGTTTGAAGGAAGAGGATGAGTGTCAAATAAGATAACAAATATGAAAGAACTTTCTTGGAAAAAGTTTTTCAAAGTGAGGTGGTGTTTTGGTGATGAGTGGTATAACAACACGTTCCATCTGTCCTTGACATGCTTTGAGATGTGCCCGAGAGCTCTACTCTTTTTTTTTTTCAGTACGCAGGCCTCTCACTGTTGTGGCCTCTCCCGTTGCGGAACACAGGCCCCGGACGCTCAGGCTCAGCGGCCACGGCTCACGGGCCCAGCTGCTCCGCGGCATGTGGGATCTTCCCGGACCGGGGCACGAACCCGTGTCCCCTGCATTGGCAGTCGGACTCTCAACCACTGCGCCACCAGGGAAGCCCTCTACTGTCTTTTAGATTCAAAAGTTGATGCGGAGGATGGGGAGAGATGAGGAGGGAAGAGAACCAGGAAAGGAACCTCATGGGATGACTTCTGTTTGGATCGGTGGACTCACTGCCATTAAGGGAAGCTACTTTCTAGAAGGAAGTGGGCCTTACTCCAGACCTTAGGGGCTCCTCTTTTCTTCTCTTGTGTGGACAGATTTTGAATGACAAACAGTTTTGTCATTGTGTCCATCCCCATGTGCTGTGATTGGAGCTGGGATGGTAGTTGCATATACAGAGCTCAGATCAAATGAAGTTCAACAGACAGCTGCCACATGGGTACAGCTTCCTTTATCTTTGGGTCTGGATGAGGGTTTGTGAAGAGCTGACTTATGAAGGTGAGGCTCTGTGCTTCATGACCAGCCTCTAAGGCCATGTGCTCCTTTGAGAATTGGATTTCTTAAGGACAGACTGGATTATCACCTCCTTGTTGTTGTTTTGTTAGGTTTTCAAAACGGGAAGTCTTGAGAACCAAATACCTTCATTTATTCAGAAGGTGAGAGTGTGGGACACAGTTGTTCAGGGTCATCCACCCATCTACTCATTCAACATGTATTATATGCCTGATATTAGTGGACGCTGGAGGGTGGTGATGGATACAAAAACCAATTCTGTTCTTGCCCTGAACTCATAATCTAGTGGGGAAGGGGAAGAAGAGACATGGAAATAACTATTCCATTACAATGTGCTAGGTGAAGCACCGGGCACATACTAGGCACACAGAAATGGCCCATGAGTGGAAGTATTATAATAGGTGTATGAACAAGACCCTAGATTCAAAGCCTAGAGCAGAGCTTCTTAACCATGGTGCTATTGACATTTTGGGCCAGATAATTCTTTCTTATGGGGGATTGTCTTGTGCACTGTAGGATGTTTAGCAGTATCCCTGGCCTCTACCTACTAGATGTCTGTGGCACTCCTCACCCAACTGTGACTGTCAAAAATGTCTTCAGGCGTTGCCAAATGCCCCTGACAGGGCAACATCACCCTTGGTTAAGAGCCATTGGCCTAGAGGAACATGGGATTATCATTCCATGTTTGGCAGGGCTAGGGAAAGGTATTCATGGTAGGACATTCTTGATTGATAATTCAAGTTCAGCTCAGTTTACCCCCAAGAAGTATGGCTGCTGACAATGACTTAGCTAAAGGCATTTTTGTCCAAATCTGGATTGATTTCCTTCCTTCCTCTCACCGCAGAGAAAATATTCCATCAAACCCTGTATTATTTTCTCTCTGGGTCCAATTATCCAGTCTTCCTTTCAGTTGGGTGGGGCCAGGTGACTGAGTTCTGGCCAGTAGAATGTGGTCACTTTCTGGCCTCGTCCCTATAAAACCTCCCACATGTTCCTTTACTTTGTCTTTCATGGCTTGTTGACTGTAAGCACAGAATCCAGAAGAGGACCCTGAGGTCCTGGAAGGTGAGGGAAGCCCTGGAGGAAGAGGCCTGAGACCCTGAATGGCCACGTGGATCCCTGCCTTCTCCTAATCTGCATTGGACTGTAACACGAAAAAGAAACAAACTTACTGTGCAATAGTACTGACATTTAGGGGATGTTTGGCATAGTAGTTAGCTTTCTTGATTAATATACTCTCCCTTGCTCCCTCTCCTTTATTGGGTACCTCTCACATGTCATAAAAATACTACTTAATGTTACTTCTCTTTGGTCACTCTGGTGACATGCACATGTCATAACCTAGGATATAGCCCTGTCTTAGCAGTACCTATGATATAATTAATTGTATACCTTCTTATCTCACATGCTTTTCCTTTTCAAAGTCTTCCTTGGAAGGGATGAGTGTTTGAATCTGCCTCTAGTGCTCTCTGAGTCTCCTGGGACCTGGTCATGGAATAGGAGTTTCGGTTGCAATCCAAGCAGAAAATTCTTCCTGAATGCTGAGTTCATAGTAGCTTTATTCCCCACACGGTTCAAATGGTGACATTCTGAAGGCAGAGGAAGAAAGAGGACAGTCAATCCTTTTATTTAATTTTGGCCAGACTACGGGTTGTGGTGCTCTGGGGAAATGCAGCCACAGATGCATCAACCTTTTTAAAAATTCTTGGCAGTTTAACCCTTTACGTCATAAACCTAAACACAGACAGTGCATCCTTGAAGAAAGCTTGTATTGGCTACATTTGTCACCAGTATCCCTCCTCCAAGATCATCCTTCCATCTGTGCTTGTGAAATGCAAGTTCTGTTTAATCAGCATTTATTTGCTACATTATTTGGGTTATGATTTTCAACATGTTGGACAGTTTTATGATTAGCTTAGCAATCCCTATTTTATATATCATTTGCTGCCAAGTTATAGATAAGCATAAGGGAGTTTTTTTTCCTAATCATGATAATATTGTATCTACAGTGACAATATTGTATCTCTATTTGAGAAGCAGCATAGCAAAGTGGTTAAGAACGTGGACTCTGGAGCCCTACCGCCTAGGTTCTAATCCCAGTTTAGCATTTTACCTACTGTGTGACCTTGGGGCAAGTTGCTTAACTTCACTGGGCCTTGCTTTCAGGACAATAATTGTACCCACTTCGTGGAGCTATTGTGAGAACCAAAAGGGTTAATTTGTGTATGGACTTTAGGTGTGTGCCTGGCACAATATAAGTGCTTTATAAATGTTATCCGTCAGTGTTTCTGTGCTCTGTATTTTTCATATATTTTAATCACATGGTAATCAAAAGGAGAAACTAGTTATTATTTAATTCATTAGGTCTTGAAACTTCCTCTATGCTTTTAAAGGACTTAATTAGCTAGAGTTATTACAACTCAGTTTGGGGAAAATTTTTTATTTTTATATATACACAGACAGGAGGAAGTATGAAAAAATGAATTCCAAAATTTCATACCATCATCTCTGGGAGGTTTGATGATGGATAATCTTAATTCACTGAAAATTTTCTCATGTGCATTTTTCTAGTCTCTGCACATGAGCCTGTATTACTTGTAGAGTTTGTTTTAACAGAAGAACGACTAATATTTTTGACATTTCGTGTTCTATAGTCAAATCCTTTTTTTAGGAATTTAGTACTCCTGAATGTTTTATCTGCTGATGTAAGTCTCTTTTCATTTCCTTTGCTCTTCCCAGTAATACTTACATTTATGTGCAATTCTTTTTTTTTTTTTTTTGGCGGTACGCGAGCCTCTCACTGTTGTAGCCTCTCCTGTTGTGGAGCACAGGCTCCGGACGCGCAGGCTCAGCGGCCATGGCTCACGGGGCCCAGCCGCCCCACGGCATGTGAGATCCTCCCAGACCAGGGCATGAACCTGCATCCCCTGCATCGGCAGGCGGGCTCTCAACCACTGCGCCACCAGGGAAGCCCTTATGTGCAGTTCTATAAGGATTTCTTCTTCTTTTTTTTAATCTTTGGTTGAACCATGTACCATTCTAAGTGCTCTACATTACATATACTATCTCACATAATTTCCCAACAATACTACTACTATCCCATTTTACATATGAGACAAGAAGTTAAGTAACATGCCCAAGATGACACATATACATATATATTTTTTCTATGTCATAATATTGACATTCAGTCCAGTAGTCCTCCACTGTAATAGCTCCTTTACTTTGCAGTGAAAATTGATTTGTATATTTTTTGCCTCTGAGTCCTTGTGGGATTTTTTTTCAAATTCAAACAGAAAGTCACAAAATTTATAATCATCCTCATCAGTTCACTCAGTCCCATGTAATTAATTTTTTTTCATCTTGATCTTTTGTTAGCCCTTTTATGAATTCATCGGTTTTCCATTAGAGTTCTGAAAATGCTCATTCACTCAGTTCAGCAGTATAGTCAGTTACCAAAAAACTGTACTTGTCAGAGTCTTTTCCATGAATTCCTTGAAGATGAAACCCTTTTATAGGAAATTTTTGCAAAAGCATCAGAGTACACCTAGAACTGTCTGTAAATGATAAAAGACCACGGTTAAAGATTTGATGAAAGTTCATAATAATGCAATTGACAAGGAAATTTAGTTATTTATGATATATACATTTTAAAGTAATAACTAGAATTGTGACTTAAGACATTATACCAGAACATATAAGATTTTTAGAAATTTCATGTAATGTCTGAAACATTTATATTAACATATTTCCATACAAATAACCCAAAGAAAGTTTAGTATTAGTTGTTATTTTGGTTTGTTTGTTTTTTTATACTGCAGGTTCTTATTAGTCATCAATTTTATACACATCAGCGTATACATGTCAATCCCAATTGCCCAGTTCATCACACAACCATCCCCACCCCACCACGGTTTTCCCCCCTTGGTGTCCATACGTTTGTTCTCTACATCTGTGTTTCAACTTTTGCCCTGCAAACCGGTTCATCTGTACCATTTGTCTAGGTTCCACATACATGCGTTAATACACGATATTTGTTTTTCTCTTTCAAATTACTTCACTCTGTATGACAGTCTCTAGATCCATCCACGTCTCAACAAATGACTCAGTTTCGTTCCTTTTTATGGCTGAGTAATATTCCATTGTATATATGTACCACAACTTCTTTATCCGCTTGTCTGTCTGTGGGCATTTAGATTGCTTCCGTGACCTGGCTCTTGTAAATAGTGCTTCAGTGAACATTGGGGTGCATGTGTCTTTTTGAATTACGGTTTTCTCTGGGTATATGCCCAGCAGTGGGATTGCTGGATCATATGGTAATTCTATTTTTAGTTTATTAAGGAAGCTCCATAGTGGCTATATCAATTTACATTCCCACCAACAGTGCAAGAGGGTTCCCTGTTCTCCACACCCTCTCCAGCATTTGTTGTTAGTAGAATTTCTGATGATGCCTATTCTTACTGGTGTGAGGTGATACCTCATTGTAGTTTTGATTTGCATTTCTCTAATTAGTGATGTTGAGCAGCTTTTCATGTGTTTCTTGGCCATCTGTATGTCTTCTTTGGAGAAATATCTATTTAGGTCTTCTGCCCATTTTTGGATGGGGTTCTTTGTTTCTTTAATATTGAGCTGCATGAGCTGTTTATATATTTTGGAGATTAATCCTTTGTCCGTTGATTCGTTTGCAAATATTTTCTCCCATTCTGAGGGTTGTCTTTTCATCTTGTTTATGGTTTCCATTGCTGTG
Source organism: Phocoena sinus (assembly GCF_008692025.1). NCBI lineage: Eukaryota > Metazoa > Chordata > Mammalia > Artiodactyla > Phocoenidae > Phocoena > Phocoena sinus. The sequence goes on from NC_045769.1 coordinate 38,376,928, forward strand.
CAAAAGCTTTGAAGTTTCATTAGGTCCCATTTGTTTATTTTTGTTTTTATTTCCATTTCTCTAGGAGGTGGGTCAAAAAAGATCTTGCTGTGATTTATGTCAAAGAGTGTTCTGCCTAGGTTTTCCTCTAAGAGTTTTATAGTGTCTGGTCTTACATTTAGGTCTCGAATCCATTTTGAGTTTGTTTTTGTGTATGGTGTTAGGGAGTGTTCTAATTTCATTCTTTTACATGTAGCTGTCCAGTTTTCCCAGCACCACTTATTGAAGAGACCGTCTCTTCTCTATCATATATCTTTGTCTCCTTTGTCATAGATTAGCTGACCATGGGTGCATGGGTTTATCTCTGGGCTTTCTATCTTGTTCCATTGATCTATGTTTCTCTTTTTGTGCCAGTACCATATTGTCTTGATTACTGTAGCTTTGTAGTATAGTCTGAAGTCAGGGAGTCTGATTCCTCCAGCCCCGTTTTTCTCCTCCAAGACTGCTTTGGCTATTTGCGGCCTTTTGTGTGTCCATACAAATTTTGAGATGATTTGTTCTAGTTCCGTAAAAAATGCCATTGGTAATTTGATAGGGATTGAATTGAATCTGTAGATTGCTTTGGGTAGTAGAGTCATTTTCACAATGTTGATTCTTCCAATCCAAGAACATGGTATATCTCTCCATCTGTTGGTGCCATCTTTAATTTCTTTCATCAGTGTCTTATAGTTTTCTGCAGGCAGGTCTTTTGTTTCCCTAGGTAGGTTTATTCCTAGGTATTTTATTCTTTTTGTTGCAATGGTAAATGGGAGTGTTTCCATAATTTCTCTTTCAGATTTTTCATCATTAGTGTATAGGAATGCAAGAGATTTCTGTGCATTAATCTTGTATCCTGCAACTTTACCAAATTCATTGATTAGCTCTATAAGTTTTCTGGTGGCATTTTTAGGATTCTCTATGTATAGTATGTCATCTGCAAACAGTGACAGTTTTACTTCTTCTTTTCCAATTTGTATTCCTTTTATTTCTTTTTCTTCTCTGATTGCCATGACTAGGACTTCCAAAACTATGTTGAATAATACTGGTGAGAGTGGACATCCTTATCTTGTTCCTGGTATTAGTGGAAATGCTTTCAGTTTTTCACCATTGAGAATGATGTTTGCTGTGGGTTTGTTGTATATGGCCTTTATTATGTTGAGTTAGTTTTCCTCTTTGCCCACTTTCTGGAGAGTTTTTATCATAAATCGGTGTTGAATTTTGTCAAAAGCTTTCTCTGCATCTATTGAGATGATTATATGGTTTTTCTTCTTCAGTTTTTTAATATGGTGTATCACATTGAATGATTTGCGTATATTGAAGAATCCATGCATCCCTGGGATAAATCCCACTTGATCATGGTGTATGATCCTTTTAATGTGCTGTTGGATTCTGTTTGCTAGTATTAATTTTGTTGAGGATTTTTGCATATATATTCATCAGTGATATTGGTCTGTAATTTTCTTTTTCTGTAGTATCTTTGTCTGGTTTTGGTATCAGAGTGATGGTGGGCTCATAGAATGAGTTTGAGAGTTTTCCTTCCTCTACAATTTTTTGGGATTTTGAGAAGGATGGGTGTTAGCTCTTCTCTAAATGTTTGATAGAATTCACCTGTGGAGCCATCTGGTCCTGGACTTTTGTTTGTTGGAAGAGTTTTAATCACAGTTTTAATTTCATTACTTGTGCTTGGTCTGTTCATATTTTCTGTTTCTTCCTGGTTCAGTCTTGGCAGGTTGTGCCTTTCTAAGAATTTGTCCATTTCTTCCAGGTTGTCCATTTTATTGGCATAGAGTTGCTTGTAGTAGTCTCTTAGGATACTTTGTATTTCTTCAGTGTCTGTTGTAACTTCTCCTTTTTCATTTGTAATTTAATTGATATGAGTCCTCTCCTTCTTTTTCTTGATGAGTCTGGCTAATGGTTTATCAATTTTCTTTATCTTCTCAAAGAACCAGCCTTTCGTTTTATTGATCTTTGCTACTGTTTTCTTTGTTTCTATTTCATTTATTTCTGCTCTGATGTTTATGATTTCTTTCCTTCTGCTAACTTAGGGTTTTGTTTGTTCTCCTTTCTCTAGTTCCTTTAGGTATAAGGTTAGATTGTTTACTTGAGATTTTTCTCGTTTCTTGAGGTAGGCTTGTATAGCTATAAACTTCCCTCTTAGAACTGCTTTTGCTGCATCCCATAGGTTTTGGATCATCATGGTTTCATTGTCATTTGTCTCTAGGTGTTTTTTGACTTCCTCTTTGATTTCTTCAGTGATCTGTTCGTTATTTAGTAACGTATTGTTTAGCCTTCATGTGTTTGTGTTTCTTATGTTTCTTTCCCTGTAATTCATTTCTAATCTCATAGCGTTGTGGTCAGAAAAGATGCTTGATATGATTTCAGTTTTCTTAAATTTACTGAGGCTTGATCTGAGACCCAAGGTGTGATCTATCCTGGAGAAGGTTCCAGGCGCACCTGAGAAGAAAGTGTAATCTGCTGTTTTTGGATGGAATGTCCTATAAACATCAATTAAATCTATCTGGTCTATTGTGTCATTTAAAGCTTCTGTTTCCTTATTTATTTTCATTTTGGATGATCTGTTCAGTGGTGTGAGTGAGGTGATAAAGTCCCCCATTAGTATGGTGTTACTGTCAATTTCCTCTTTTGTAGCTGTTAGCAGTCACCTTATGTATTGAGGTGCTCCTATGTTGGGTGCATATATATTTGTAATTGTTATATCTTCTTCTTGGATTGATCTCCTGATCATTACGTAGTGTCCTTCCTTGTCTCTTGTAACATTCTTTATTTTAAAGTCTATTTTATCTGATATGAGTATAGCTACTCCAGCTTTCTTTTGATTTCCATTTGCATGGAATATCTTTTTCCATCCCCTTACTTTCAGTCTGTATGTGTCCCTAGGTCTGAAGTGGGTCTCTTGTAGACAGCATATATATGGGTCTCGTTTTTGTATCCATTCAGCAAGCCTGTGTCTTTTGGTTGGAGCATTTAATCCATTCACGTTTAAGATAATTATCGATATGTACGTTCCTGTGACCATTTTCTTAATTGTTTTGGGTTTGTTTCTGGAGGTCCTTTTCTTCTTTTGTGTTTCCAAGTTAGAGAAGTTGGGAAGTTCCTTTAGCATTTGTTGTAGAGCTGGTTTGGTGGTGCTGAATTCTCTTAGCTTTTGCTTGTCTGTAAAGCTTTTGATTTCTCCATCGAATCTGAATGAGATCCTTGTCAGGTAGAGTAATTTTGGTTGTAGGTTCTTCCCTTTCATTACTTTATGTATATCATGCCACTCCCTACTGGCTTGTAGAGTTTCTGCTGAGAAATCAGCTGTTAACCTTATGGGAGTTCCCTTGTATGTTATTTGTCGTTTTTCCCTTGCTGCTTTCAATAATTTTTCTTTGTCTTTAATTTTTGTCAATTTGATTACTATGTGTCCCGGCATGTTTCTCCTTGGGTTTATCCTGTATGGGACTTGCTGCGCCTCCTGGACTTGGGTGGCTATTTCCTTCCCCATGTTAGGGAAGTTTTTGACTATAATCTCTTCAAATATTTTCTGGGATCCTTTCTCTCTCTCTTCTCCTTCTGGGACCCCTGTAATGTGAGTATTGTTGCGTTTAATGTTGTCCCAGAGGTCTCTCAGGCTGTCTTCATTTCTTTTCATTCTTTTTTCTTTATTCTGTTCCGCAGCAGTGAATTCCACCATTCTGTCTTCCAGGTCACTTATCTGTTCTTCTGCCTCAGTTATTCTGCTACTGATTCCTTCTAGTGTAGTTTTCATTTCAGTTATTGTATTGTTCATATCTGTTTTTTTGTTCTTTTATTCTTCTAGGTCTTTGTTAAACATTCCTTGCATCTTCTCGATCTTTGCCTCCATTCTTTTTCCGAGGTCCAGGATCATCTTCACTATCATTATTCTGAATTCTTTTTCTGGAAGGTTGCCTATCTCCACTTTATTTACTTGTTTTTCTGGGATTTTATCCTGTTCCTTCATCTGGTACATAACCCTCTGCCTTTTCATCTTGTCTGTCTTTCTGTGAATGTGGTTTTTGTTCCACAGGCTGCAGGATTGTAGTTCTTCTTGCTTCTGCTGTCTGCCCTCTGGTGGATGAGGCTCTCTAAGAGGCTTGTGTAAGTTTCCTAATGGGAGGGACTGGTGGTGGGTAGAGCTGACTGTTGCCCTGGTGGGCAGAGCTCAGTAAAAGTTTAGTCCACTTGACTGCTGTTGAGTGGGGCTGGGTTCCCTCTGTGTTGGTTGTTTGGCCTGAGGCAACCCAACACTGGAGCCTACCTGGGCTCTTTGCTGGGGCTAATGGCAGACTCTGGGAGGGCTCACACCAAGGAGTACTTCCCAGAACTTTTGCCAGTGTCCTTGTCCCCACGGTGAGCCACAGCCACCCCCTTCCTCTGCAGGACACCCTCCAACACTAGCAGGTGGGTCTGGTTCAGTCTCCCCTGTGGCCACTGCTCCTTCCCCTGGGTCCTGATGCACACACCACTTTGTTTGTGCCCTCCAAGAGTGGAGTCTCTGTTGCCCCTAGTCCTCTCAAAGTCCTGCAATCAATTCCCACTAGGCTTCAAAGTCTGATTCTCTAGGAATTCCTCCTCCCGTTGCCAGACCCCCAGGTTGGGAAGCCTGACGTGGGGCTCAGAACCTTCACTCCAGTGGGTGGACTTCTGTGGTATAAGTGTTCTCCAGTCTGTGAGTCACCCACCCACCAATTATGGGATTTGCGCCCCTCCTACCATCTCATTGTGGCTTCTCCTTTGTCTTTGGATGTCAGGTATCTTTTTTGGTGAGGTCCAATGTCTTCCTGTCGATGATTGTCCAGCAGCTAGTTGTGATTCTGGTGTTCTTGCAAAAGGGAGTGAGAGCACGTCCTTCTACTGTGCCATCTTGGTTCCTCTCTGGGCTAGATTCTTCTATAAGGATTTCTTAAAATATAAATTATCTGTTAATTTATCTGCTTGGTCTTCATAACCAACCCATCAGGTGTGATCCCAGCTTTGCCCATGAGTAAAATAAGCCACTAGAAATGGACTTGCTCCGGGACTTCCCTGGTGGTGTAGTGGTTAAGAATCCGCCTGCCATTGCAGGGAACACGGGTTCGAGCCCTGGTCCGGGAAGATCCCACATGCCGCGGAGCATCTAAGCCCATGCGCTGCAACTACTAAAGCCCACATTGCTTGAGTCCATGCTCTGCAACAAGAGAAGCCACTGCAATGAGAAGCCCATGCAACGCAACGAAGTGTAGCCCCCGCTTGCCACAACTAGAGAAAGCCCAGATGCAGCAACGAAGACCGAACGCAGCCAAAAAGAAAAGAATGAAATGGACTTGCCCCAACATATGCCACCAGTAAGTGGCAGGAGCAGGGCTGGAACTGAGGTCTTCGGACCCCTGGGCCAGTTCTCGTTCTACTCTGCTGTGGTTCTGACTCCTCTTTCTCACAGGTCACCTGTCTTTTTCTTCCTGCCCCAAGAGGATAACTTTTGGTTAAAACAAAAACATTTTCTTGTTTTTGTTTTTTTGTTTTTTTGTTTTTTTTTGCGGTACACGGGCCTCTCACTGCTGTGGCCTCTCCCGTCGCAGAGCACAGCCTCCGGACGCGCAGGCTTAGCGGCCATGGCTCACGGGCCTAGCCGCTCCACCGCATGTGGGATCTTCGCGGACCGGGGCACTAACCTGTGTCCCATGCATCGGCAGGTGGACTCTCAACCGTTGCGCCACCAGGGGAGCGCTTTCTTGGTTATTTTTAATAGGTAAGCAGGATTGGGACATGCACATGGTGATATCAGGCAGGACAAGCAGAGGAGACTGCTTTCCAGGGGTTTTCACACCTTAAGTTGTGTGAATCAGGAGGTATTCATGAAACCCCAGGTGGGGTCATTGTGCTTATCCCTTTCCAGAATCTGGAAACGGACCAGCGATGCCACATGACACCCAGCTCTTGAGGAGCTTGGCCCATTCTAGCTCCATACACTATTTTTGCAGTCCCATGTCAGCTCTTCCTGAAAGCAAAGCTTCAGACCACCCATTAGCAAATAATTTCTTTTTCAAGAAGTTGCCCCGAAGCCATTTCTTTACATGAAAGCTTTTAGTTCATCCCTACCCTAGAAATTCAGTTTACCACCAAATGAAGTTTTTTAGAGGCGGTTGTTATTATTTCTTTTAAGGAGAAGTATCAGGACAGGGGTTGATGGAAGCAATAAAGAAAACCATTAAAATAGATTGCGAATTACGCTGCTGCTTCCTGGTGAAGATGGCAGCAGGGGGCGTTTTCCAGCTCACATGGTGATGTGGTTGTTATAACAGTAGCCAATGGCTGGGCGTCCAGGCCACAGTTAGACTGACTATTGTGTAGCTGGTCACTGGAAGCTCTCAGGGAATTGGATCCAAATTGGGATCCCTTTTTAAAATCAGACTCTGAGATCTAATTTCATAAGGAGAAATAGAGTTATGAAAGAAAGTAATGTAATAGAGAAGAATCTGAAGACATGGATTCTAACTCCCACGTTATTATGGGCTAATTACCTATGTGACTTTAGGAATGTCACTTCACAGCTCTGGGCCTCAACTTCCTGACCTGTAGAATCAGGTGGTTGGATCACATCTGTGGTACCTGACCCTCACTATGCATCAGGATCACCTGAGGAGTGCCTAAAAAAATACAGTGCCCCAGCCTCATCCATAGAGACTCTGATTTAATTGCTGTGGGGTACGCCCAGCATCGGTATTTCTAAAAGTTCTGCAGGGGATTCAAATGTGCAGCCCAGTTGGATCAACTCTTAAAATACCCTCTAGCCGTAACAATCTATTCTAAAATATATATAGCTGGTCTCTTACCAAGGAATTTATAAGCTACACAACAGCTTGTAAATGGGTTTACTATAATGAAGAACACTGATCATTTTTGTCTTGAAAAACATAGAAAAGTTATTAAAGAGTTATTGAAGCTATGTCATTGATTTGTACAATAAGCTAATTCTGCAGGGGAAGCCGTAAAAGTTTTCTTCTATGAGGCATGGAGGATAGGAGAAAGAGAGTTTAACATAGCCAGAAGGGAGGAATTGCTGTTTTTAGGTAACTGAAAGTGTTTTTCCTCAGAGTTTATGTTGGGAGAACTGGTTCATAGGCCTAGAAGAGAATGTTTGGGTTGCAAATTACTTTTAAGGTAAGCACAGTAATTTCTAACCGATACCTCTTTTTAAATCCCAAGGCAGAAATCATATTTTTATAAATGCCAGATTATTAGGTCTGGTTTGGGGTCAAAATTCCAGTCCTTGCTAAAGCAAATTACCCTTCCTTGGGAATCAAATTCCCCCAAACCAGATTTATTTTTAAAGGCAATGCACTGGAAAACATAAGATTAATTGAATATTCCTTTTATTTACTTAGTTTCAAATTATTAACCATATAGGAATTGGGCTGAATGATTTCATAGTTTATACTTGGATATCAAAAGAAAAATTAAGAGATGTGGCATAAAATTGATACTGAAGGTTTCCTCACAAGTACTTTCTGTTCAAACCTTTGGTTCCTTGGATCCCCAAAGGTGGTTATCATCCAGCACATAAGCCGGTCATAGTAAATCCAAAGCCCAAGGTCACCTCTCTTCCGTCCCTCACTCCCTCCCCACCACACACATAAAAAGCTCTGGCTATGTAATCCTCTTTTGTGTCAGAAGAATCTAGGCAAGATTGAGAACTGTTGTTTCTTGCAAACAGGAAGGCACCATCTATAGCCATGAGAAACTTCACATTTGTTTTGATGAAGCCTGTGAGCTATAACAATCCTATACCAGGAAAGGATAGTAACTGACCTCATGTGGCATCGGGTAGGAACAGATATAATTAGATAAGAGGCACTTTTAAAACAATCAATGTTTCTACTTATTACTAGCCCTTGACTCCTTTTCCTAAAAAGAAAATTGAGTTTGTATTTGAAAATTCTATGAGGCTTAAAAAAAAAAATCAGGTGTTAGTTTTTTAAGTACAGAAAAGCATAATGAAGAAAAGAAAAATGACCCCAAATTCATCACCCAGGTAATCCTGTAAGCATTAGAAACTCAAATGTCCAAAACGGGCACAAAAGACTACTCCTTAGATATCTACTTTTTTAAAAAAAAATAAGTATAGTTGATTTACAATATTCTGTTAATTTCTGCTGTACAGCAAAGTGATTTGGTTCTTAGATATCTATTTTTTTTTTTTTTGCGGTACGTGGGCCTCTCACTGTTGTGGGCTGTCCTGTCGTGGAGCACAGGCTCCGGACGCGCAGGCTCAGCGGCCATGGCTCACGGGCCCGGCTGCTCCGCGGCATGTGGGATCTTCCCGGACCTAGGCACGAACCCGTGTCCCCTGCATCGGCAGGTGGACTCTCAACCACTGCGCCACCGGGGAAGCCCTTAGATATATACTCTTAATAGATAACTTTTTTTTTTTTAAATGAGACTAGAATATAATAACTAATTTTTTTTTTTTGCCCACTTAGGTGCCAATTCCTATTCTAACTTCTAATTCTCTAACAACTATTACAAGGTAGATACTATTATTATCCTCACCTTACAAATGAGAAAAGATGCTAAATAGTTTATCCAAGGTCATGGTTAATATGAGGCAGGGCTGAGATTTGAACTCAGGTCACCTGGCTTCCAAGACCCAACTCATAAACCATTTCTCTATGCTGTATATCACAGAATTTTGGGGACCTAAACTGTAGAAAGTTCTCATTATGCTTGCTAAGTAGCTAGACTGCTATGAAAATTGTGAATTATTATCTTAGGTTCTGAAGAACTCATCTCAAGACCATCTCATTCTGCTCCTTTTCCAGAACTGCCCTTTGGGATCAGCTCAGAAAAGTAGAATTTGTTTTGTTTTGTTTTGTTTTTAATTGGACTAGAGTTGATTTACAGATTTTGGTTTTAATACCCGAAAGATTATGCAACTTTATATATATAGTGTTTCAGATTAAAATTAATAAGTTTATAAGGAGGAAAATGCCAATTGTGCATACAGTGTATTGAAACTGATTTTCCTGTTTGTTCTCCTTCCTTTTTCATTTGTTCAGTTTTTTCTCCCCCTTAATTCTCTTTAAACTATGGTCAGGATTTAAGCCATGGAGAACCACTTCCCTCAGAGCAATGACAGTGGTGGTGGTGGTGGTGTTTCTTGTACTCTGCCTGTTGAAGCCTAGGACATGAGTTGCCTTCTAGAATGCAGAATGTGCTCAGGGAGCAGTTTAAGGGACCAAGATCCTTTCTCTAGTTGTAATCAATATCTCAGAAGCCAATATTTCATAAATACAGATAGAAAATTCTTTTCCTACATGCAGTCTATTACACATGTGGAGGTGCATCTCCCACTTTGGGGGGCTTGCTTACACATTTGTAGAGGCGTAGCTTTATGCGTTCATCAGACTTTTTTCTTTAAAAGTTTTTTTGGAATTCAAAAACTTGTTTGTTTTATAAGTAATAAGGGGAAGCGTGCATTTGTTGTATAAGTAATAAGTGGAAGCATACAAGTAGACATAACCATCAGATTTACAAGTATTAAAATCTGAAAATAACAAATGTTGGAGAGGCTGTAGGTACACAGAAACTCTCACAATACTGCTTCTGGGAGTGTAAAGTGTTACAACCATTTGGAGAGTAATTTGGAGATGGTCAAGTTGAAGCTGTGTACACCCTACAACCTAGTGATTCCATTCCTGGGTCTATACGCATAGGAAACCCTTGCATCTGTGTTTAAGGAAACAAGTATAAGAATGTTCACCACAGCATTGTTTGTAATGAAAAACAGACAAACTGGAAACAAACCTAACTGAAATGGAGAAATAGAGTGGTTATTTTTCATGCAGTGGAATACTATACAGGTGTAAAAATGGATTAAGTAGAACTATGAGCACCAACATAAGTAAGTCTCCAAAACATTATATTGAACGGAAAAGGCAAGCTTCAGGAGAATATGGATACTGTGACTCCACATAAACCTTTAAAACATTATGTTGTTCATGGTTATAAACACACCTAGTAAATATTTTAAAACATGTATGGGATTGATGACTACCGATATCAGGGTAGTGGTTTACTGTGGAGTGGAAGATGGGTGATGGGTGTGGGGCTTTACTTAACATCTGTTATGTTTCACTTCTTAAACTGGTTAGTAGGTACAAGGATGTCATGTTTCACTTCTTAAACTGGTTAGTAGGTCTGTAATTATCTAAATTGTTTCATATGCTTTAAGTGTGTCACAGTTTAAGAATAGAAAAGAAAACAAGTATCTTGTACAAGTGCATTAATTTCAAAGTAATTTATACGGCACTGACTTTTCTGCTGACATGAAGAAAAGCGCTCCTGGAATATTCCTCCTGTTTCTTACCTACACAATTATTTGTGTAGGTAAGGACAATGAACAGGGCAGCTTTCTAAAGCTTGTTAAAATAAAGGGAGTCTTTTCTGCTAAGCTTTTACTCTCTTTCGTTCCTTCCTTCCATATTCTCTAAGGCTTTTCCCTGCCTTAGGAGATTTGTCTGTTTGGCCTGATTCTAATTTTCTCTGTAGAATATCTTACCTTGGGAGATGAGATGCAAGCTTCCTTTTTGTGTTAGTGCTTTCACCTATTACATGTATAAAAGCAAAGAATCTTCTTTTTAGCGATTTACACTACATGATCCATTTGGTTAATTGTCTTCTGGTCTTCCCAGACTCTGATTATTTTCAAGAATAATCAGGGTCCCATTTGCTTTCACAGTGCCAGAAAATTTTGTTTTATTCATTGTTTTTAAAAGAACCCTCATATCCTTTGTGAATTTCTTGTATTTATCACTCTTTACTCTGCATTTATTTATTAGTCAGGATTTTGTTGGATGCAAGTGACAGAAATCCCTCTCAAACTAGTTTAAGCAAAAATGTCACGTTTTGGAGACGGATGGTAGTGATGGTTGTAAAGCAGCGTGGATGTACTTAATGCCACAGAACTGTACACTTTATTTATTTTTTGCAGTACGCGGGCCTCTCACTGTTGTGACCTCTCCCGTTGCGGAGCACAGGCTCCGGACGCGCAGGCTTAGTGGCCATGGCTCACGGGCCCAGCTGCTCCGCGGCATGTGGGATCTTCCCGGACCGGGGCACGAACCCACGTCCCCTGCATTGGCAGGCGGACTCTCAACCACTGCGCCACCAGGGAAGCCCAGAACTGTACACTTTTAAAAAGTGACTTTATGGGCCCCCCTGTACTGGGACGCCTAAAAGGGCTTCAGGAAACTTTTTTTTTCATTTTATTCCTTGGACACCCAATGTTTAACTTCTCATCATTTCTTTTTTAAGTTTCAGAAGTGCAAGTTTCCTTCCGTATGTGACAGTTTCACGTGGGAGGTGGGAGTGTACTGTGGGATGGGTCCCAGGTGATTTCATGGAGAAGCTGGCTACTGAACTGTGGTTATTGGCTTGGGAGCAGTTAAAAGAAAAGTTCTCAAAGTAAATTGATCAGCTTGAGCAAGGGTGTGAAGATGGGAAAATGCAGGAAAGTAGTCCACTTTGGCTCTCAAATGCCCTGTACCATGTGTGCAGAGTGAAGGGGTGTGGTATAGCTGAGTTCAAGAAAGGTGGCCGGGAATAGCAGTGAGTCCCACTGGTATTTTAGACACCCCCGGAGGATGGAGGGTGGACACGAGGACTGGGATAGTGGCCTCAGAAAGAAGGCAGAGACTCCTGCTCTGGGGAATTTTTCAGGGGAAGGAGTGTTGGAGAAGGATCATCTCAGTAAACATTTTTCGTTCCTTCTATTCAAATGTCTTTTTTATGTTTTCATTTATAGGATAATCTTTCCATGTCTCTGCCATTTTACAGGATCTCTTTTAAAGTATCCCAAGCAAATAAGAATCCTTCCTCTTCTGGTGTCCTGATCTCAAGAATGATTCTTTCCTTCTCATTCTCGTGTTTTAACTCTGCCTGTAAATGTTCTTATTTATAACCTAAACCCTCATGCTATTGTTAATCTTATTTTATCCTTCCATAGGAAGCAGAGGGAATATTTTGGTCTAGGAGTGGAGGGCTTTGTTGCTAAATATTTTTTTCCTTTGGGGACAATTACTCAGATGTTTTTCTGGAAACTCTGTGGGAAATGTGTTTTGAGTTGAACTGTAGACTCTTTAGATGTGGAGAAGACCTAAAAAACAAAACAAAACAAACCTCAAAAAAAACCCCTAAGCCAACCAAATGTAAAATAGATAGCTAGTGGGAGGCAGCCGCATAGCATAGGGAGATCAGCTCGGTGCTTTGTGACCACCTAGAGGGGTGGGATAGGGAGGGTGGGAGGGAGACGCAAGAGGGAGGGGATATGGGGATATATGTATATATATAGCTGATTCACTTTTTTATACAGCAGAAACGAACACACCATTGTAAAGCAATTATCCTCCAATAAAGATGTTAGAAAAAACCCCAAACCCAAGCCATCCAACCTGCTCATTTAACAGATGAAAAAACTGGACCCCACAGTGGTTAAATAACCCTATCATATGTTTATTACCTCAAAGGATAAAAGTCTCAAGGGGGCACCTAGAGGAAGAGCAGGTGAATGATTCAGAACCATTATTGCTCTGTCCCAAAGTGGAAAATACGCTCTCTGGACTTGTTATCTGCCTGTTTTCCTGTTGCTTAATTTCTCAATTGTTTTACACCACAATTTCAAGTATCTCTGAGGTACAGAGTCGAGTGTGATACTTTTGCTGCCTCTCTGCAGGAGAGTCTATTATGTCATTTAAGCAAGTACTAGACTTTCTCTGGTTGAGTCACTTGAAGTTTGGTGGGCTGGAATGACACTAATATTTTCTGTATTAAAGAACACTAATGTGTTCCCCTATTGAAATCTGTTTGGGGAGCCATCCAACCTTAGTGAAAATCTGTATCTCTGCATGGTTTTAGAGCCTTTGAATGAAGTCCTGGTGGTATTTACATCATATCTGGCACCCTGGATTTTTCTTTGCTTCTTTATGAGTTTTCATGGAAAAGTATATGAATCAGTCAGCAAACAGGAGGTAATGGTGATTATCTAGATAACCTAGTAATGTGGAAGATAATTGGGCCACGAAAAAAGTGGGAGGAAAATGAAATGATCTCTATTCGTAAGCAAAGCCAGGCTCACTTGGCAGTGATGAGAAAATAGTCATCACTTCTTTATCTTAGGCATGGGAGCTTTTACAGATCAGCCAGCTCTGCCTTTTTATTTGTGATGGTGATTGTGTCTTTTTTTTCAGTCAAGAGAGTGATTTTGGTTGGTTGTTTTTCTATCAATGTGCTTGCTTACACTAGCCACTGGCTGCCTTAGATTTCATGCTATTTCAGGGCAGTAAGGTAGTGTTTCCTAGAAGTTGATGCTTGTGATGGCAGCAATGCTTTTCTGCTGGAAAAAAGCAAGAAAAGGTAGTTTTGTGTGAGGCGATGTTAGGCAGAATGGGATGTCTACTGTCTTCCAGTTAGAGAAGGGCAAGAGGAAGACGGTGAAACGTGCCTTTACTCAGTGTCTTAGAGAGAGGTCACCCTTGTTCTCCTCCCAGGATCCAAATCAATTTCTAAGAAGAACTCTGACTGGTCAGCCTGCATCATGTGCTTGCCCTGGTGGTGAGGACAGCTGAGGGAAGTGTTTTAATGAAAAATTTTGTTGGGATCACAGGGATTTAGGAGGGACGGTTCCTAAAATTGGAGGGAGGTAGGACAGACTAAAAAAGATCCCGGATTTTCCCTGCAGTGACACTGATCCTTTGGAGGGCATCGAATAGTTCACAGTAGGTAAGCCTCAGAAATTTGTTGGGTCACTTATAGGATGAGCCAAGGAAATAGTGTGTTTCTGCCCAAGTGAGAGACTTTCAGGGTGAAGTATCAACTCATCTTCTCTGTTGAGTGGAAGTACCATTCTTGTAGATTACTTCCAGATCAGGACAATAGTTTTTGTGAACGATACCAGACACACTATATTTCGAAGGATGATTTTGTGCTCTGTACCTTCACGTGAGTTACAGCCAGAAGAGCTAGGTGATTTCCTCTCGGTTTTAGCAATAAAGAAACAGGCAACAAGGGGTGAAGTTTCAGAGGCGGCAGGGGGCTGAACAAATCCTTGAACCCAAGTCTGTGTGACTTTTTGTGTTCTTTCCTCTACACCCTAGCTGCTTGTCAGAGAACCGGTGTGTGCTACTATTAATCAAGATTGTGAATTTAAATACAAATTGAGACCGGAGTGTGGAGGAAACAGCCTCATAAATCCTGACACAAAAGTTTAAGGCTTTTAAAATACCTTCAATATGTCTTGGCTCTTAGGATCTCTCTGTTTGTTGTCACATAATTAGGACCAAAGACCTAATTGCAGGTTGATTTCTAAAACTGCATGCCCCTTGCCAGTAGGATTTATGTTGAGACATTTACTTTAATTAAATGGCTACTTAGTAACAGGACTTAATATGTATCTTTTAAAGTACCAGATATTTTTTTCAGATACTTGGTCAACCAAGAGTATGTTTCTTCCTCATTAACAGTACATAGACATGTTTCTTTCTGTTAATTGAAGCCATGTGAGGCCATCATAATTATTTGGGGAGATGTTCTCTAATCTGTGTTTTTTTTAGGGATGGGTTAAATTGGAAACTGTGGATTCACTGCCTCACACTTTCCCCTTTCAAGTGTTAAACTGAGGTATTGGTTTAACCCCGGCACCAGGAGACCCTTGTGCTGCCCAAACCTGAGGTTTCTGTAGTCCAGCTGATGCCAGACAAAATGGCCTTTTCTCACTCAAAAGCGAGAAAAAGCTTCAGTTGAAAAACTGGAGCTGACTACTTCTTAGTGTTTTTCAGTGAAGAGAGTGAAATAAGCTATCACGTTTTGCTTAGATTTAATATATCACCCCAACATAGAAAGTTGTGATGCAAAACTAATGATGACGTATCAACTTGCTTTTTTTTTTTTTTTTTCACCATTGTGGCCTCTCCCGTTGCGGAGCACAGGCTCCAGACGCGCATGCTCAGCGGCCATGGCTCACGGGCCCAGCCGCTCCGCGGCATGTGGATCTTCCCTGACCGGGGCACGAACCCGCGTCCCCTGCATCGCCACCACTCCCAACCACTGCGGACTCCCAACCACTGCGCCACCAGGGAAGCCCCTCAACTTGCTTTTAAAATATAGCTGTTGGTTATTCTAGTCCCTGAATTCTGGTTTGGCCTGACTTGGAGCATCCATCTAGGGAGAAGCAGCCCTGATCTCTGGTCTGAGGCTTTGCTTCTGCTGTAGCTGTTGATGTCGCTGGGCTTCTGTGTTCTAGTCACTCTTCAAAAATTACATTTAAATTGCAGTACACGGGCCTCTCACTGTTGTGGCCTCTCCCGCTGCGGAGCACAGGCTCCGGACGCGCAGGCTCAGCGGCCATGGCTCACGGGCCCAGCCGCTCCACGGCATGTGGGATCCTCCCGGACCGGGGCACGAACCCACGTCCCCTGCACCGGCAGGCGGACTCTCAACCAGTGTCCCACCAGGGAACACTTAACACTTACATAGCATTACAAAAACCTAAAATATGCTTTAGGAAAGATTCTGTACTCCCAAAGATACAAACATTTAATCTCTTAAAGTGGCTGTGGTTGAGATATGTTTCTTTACTTAGGAATGAAAGTGTCCTAAGTTTGTTTACTCAAAAAGGCTATTAAAACAGATCATTAGAAGTGCTGGAATTGTCTTGTTTATGAAAACTTACAGTTGATTTCAATTGACCATTAAAAGATCGTATGAACCAGTCGCCAAAAGCTTAGCAATGTACGGGCCCAATTCCATTATTTGCTTAATAACAGATTTTCATGCTGAGGCTTAGCATCTAAGGCTGATAATTGTGGCATCATAAGATTGCATAGTGCTCAAGTGTATAATAAGCCTTGCTTAGCTGGAGTAGAGATAGATTTACCAGTGCTCTACTAATGAGCTGTTCTTTATATCATTTAATTAGCCAGATTTATTTTAGCTAAGGTTAAATGTGTTTAATATATTTAAAAGAAGTTTTAAAATAACATGTGCTGGGCTTCCCTGGTGGTGCAGTGGTTGAGAGTCTGCCTGCCGATGCAGTGGTTGAGAGTCTGTCTGCCGATGCAGGGGACACGGGCTCGTGCCCCAGTCCGGGAAGATCCCACATGCCACAGAGTGGCTGGGCCCGTGAGCCACGGCCGCTGAGCCTGCACGTCTGGAGCCTGTGCTCCGCAACGGAAGAGGCCACAACAGTGAGAGGCCTGCATACTGCCAAAAAAAAAAAAAAAAAATAACGTGCTGAAATCAGTTAGAAGAAATGCAGAAAAATTCCAAATAGACTTGCTGTGGAGTAGTCACCATGAAGATATTATTTTGGTTCATCTTAGAAAAACCGGAAAACTGGTTGGAAGAAAATGTACTGAATCCTAACCCATGCCAAAAATAATATTGTCTAGGGGCTTCCCTGGTGGGGCACTGATTGAGAGTCCGCCTGCCGGTGCAGGGGACGTGGGTTCGTGCCCCGGTCCGGGAGGATCCCACATGCCGTGGAGCGGCTGGGCCCGTGAGCCATGGCCGCTGAGCCTGCGCGTCTGGAGCCTGTGCTCCGCAACGGGAGAGGCCACAACAGTGAGAGGCCCGTGTACTGCAAAAAAAAATAAAATTGTCTATATTATCAGCCCTTCTTTTTGTAGACCACTTGTGGAAGCAGATGTCCAGTCCTCTCCTTTGGAAGGTACTCCTTATTCAGCCTACTCTTGCTGTGGGTGATGTATCGATCACGGCTTACCAAGTGGCTAGATTTGTGAGTGTGTATAGGAGGCAGAAGTCATGTAAAATCAGAATTACCCTTGAGAGTCTCTTTGGAAGGCCCCACCTTGGAGGCCAGCACAGCCAGTTTTGCCTGCAGAGTTGGAATTCACTGCTGTTTCTTTGAGCACCAGACAAGCAGTTGGCTTGAGTGTAAGGGCCGACTTGTATGAAGAATATATTTCCCACCAGGATCCCGCTCAGGTCTGAGATGTCCACACAGGGAGGAACTCACTGGGATGAGACTGACTGAGGGAGCTGAGGAGTGACGTTGCCTTCTCTTCTTTACCCTGGGGCGTGAGGTCATTGAGTGAGTTGGCTGGTGCGTGTGTCTGTCTGCCTGTCTCCCTCCCTCATGGTAGGTGTTATTGAATTCTTTTGAGAGAAAGCATGTGTGACGTGACACCACAGCAGTTGCCATGATGCAGAATTTTTACCCATGGAGAAGTTCTTCTGTGAGACCTTCCAGTGACCTTATTGTTCAGTACACACTATGAAAGCAGAGTAGAAGAGGAAGGAGGAAGGAATGTGTTACTTTGCAACTAACCTGTAATAATACTATAACTTTCCTTTCCCTACATTCAGTGAGCAGAGATTTATTGAGAGCCTACTACATGCTAGGACTTAGGGACACAGTGGTGACCATCCCTACTCTTCTGGAACTTATGGTCTTGGTAGGTCCTTGAGAGTGTGCCTTTGCCTAGACAACAGTGGACTGACTAGATAATCATTACACCTATAAGGACTAAATATTTGGTGCAGAAAATGCTTATTTGGGGTTCTTGATTTGGGACTGTATGATGAACATGGTTTCTTTGAGAGCTATCCATTACCTAAGCTCACACAGCTACTGACATAATAACCAACCTCAGAGGCCAGTTGACCTTCCTGTCTGATGCCGGCGTGCTCTCACTGCATCACCACCTACCCGGTTTCAAACTCAGCTCAAGTACTGCCTGATCGCTGGCCTCTTCTGTGTCCACTGGCACCAGCAACTCCTCACTCCAGCTCTTCAGTCTCAGGATCTGCATGCCTGTCATATCTCCTCTGCTTCTCCCGAAGTGGTGGTGGTAGATTGTGTGTGTGTGTGTGTGTGTGTGTGCGCGTGCGTGTGTGTGTACGTGTGTGTGTGAGAGAGAAGCAGACTCAACGAAGCACATTCCTGTGCATGAGAGTTGACTTGTGATTACTGATCCTTCATGATTAGAGTGATGGTTGCACACCTGGAGAAGAGGGCAAAATGTTTGGGTCCCCATTGTGTGTGTTCCTTTGGCTCTCTTGCTGTTCACCTTTCTTGGGGCTTCCTTGTGCCATGTCGTCTCCTGCTTGCTGTCTCTCACTATTCTTCTTATCTGAGTTATGGTTTATAACCTCCAGTCTTTCTAAATGAACACCTGGACCCTCCAAAGTTGGTAAAGAAGGAGGATCTCATGGTGGAGTGGGGCAGCAGGACCATGTGGCCCTGACTTGGTCCAAGATTCTTGTGCCCCTCAAGATGGATGCCGGGATGAACGCCTCAAGGTATGCCAGGGTCCACATAATCCACAGGATTAACATGATTTATCTTCCCAGGCAGTTAATTTTTTTTGTCAGTCACCTAAAAACATTATTTTTACATTGAAACAAGCCTGGATATCTTAAGGCATAGACTACAAAATTTACACGAAATTTTTAAAAAATTTTATTTATTTATTTTTGGGTCTTCGTTTCTGTGTGAGGGCTTTCTCTAGTTGCGGCGGGCGGGGGCCCCTCTTCATCGCGGTGCACGGGCCTCTCACTGTCGCGGCCTTCCTTGTTGCGGAGCACAGGCTCCAGACGCGCAGGCTCAGTTGTTGTGGCTCACGGGCCTAGTTGCTCCGCGGCATGTGGGATCTTCCCAGACCAGGGCTCGAACCTGTGTCCCCTGCATTGGTAGGCAGATTCTCAACCACCGCGCCACCAGGGAAGCCCCCTACACAAAGTTTAAGTTAAATTATTTTTGAGGCAGACACCCAGAGGGATACGTTCACTCTTGTCTTCTGTTACAAGGACTTTGGAGGAAGAGTTGAAACAGGCCTGGCTGAACCCTGGCTCCTTGGTGCAGTTGTTTGAGATGTAAGAAGCACACGCAGTGCATGTTGGTTGCCCTCCCTCCCTGGTCCCTGCTGCCCCCAGCTGCCCCCTGTGTTATCACTCGCGCCGGAGGTGCTCTGCTCCTTGTGTCACCCCTCTTGCATGCCTGCCCGGTCCACAAGCGCTGCGGACATTAATCCTGGGTTTCCTTGGACCTGCTCAAAGGGCAGATCCTGTGGCCCATCAGAATCCTGGGGGCGAATAGTGTGGGGATGAGGCATGTGAAGAGGGATGGAGAGCGGCTGTGGCCAGCTTCGTGACATCAGAATGGGAGGCATCTGCCTCCTTTAGAGAAGGGGCCAGCGTCCCCCGGCCCGACACCCTCTCTTGGCATCCAGGCATACAGTGGAGCCTCCTGAATGTGACGGGGTGTCTGTAGTCCCTAGGTGAACCCACTGATGGAGCAGGCCAGGATTAGCTCATAGGCTACCACACAGACCAGAGCAGATTCCACCCTGGTTGCTTTCTGCTGCATCAGAGGCTGCAGGAAGATATTTGTCCCTTGACCCTTTCATTCTTCTCTACGTGGAGCTGAGGCCATGCTCAGCTTCTGTTTCTGACCTCCTTTGAAGCTGCATCTCTCCATGCGGGAGGAATGATATTTGAGCCGAAGGAAGCTGACACATGCCATTCCAGTCCGCATAGCCCTGGCACCCTAATCTCTCCAAGACAAGATGTTCCAACAGGTGGGCAATCCTTCTCTTTTAAGACCTATCTTATAAGAGGAGAATTTCCTTCCTTCTTAATCTCTGGAAGAAGGCGATGCAGTCAGACAGGCATCAGCCTTAAGGAGAATTTCTGAGTGTGCCAAGTGTGTCTTTGATGCCATTCCGAAGGACGCAGCTCAGTGTAGTGGGAAGGGCGCCAGTGTTGGAACTGCACAGATCAGAATCTGGTCCAGCCTTAGTCCCTTGCTACCCTTGTATCATTGGTCAGGTTACTTAAATTTCTGAGCCTCATTTGCCTCATCTGTAAAAGGATGATGTTAATAATAACTCACTGTTAGTGATGAGGAAGAAGCAAGATGATGTACGCAAAGGGCTTGGCATGTAGTAGCCAACTGAAAAGTGCCCCTCACGGATGCTCTACAGTCCCCAAGCCCAGTCTCGGGTACAGGGCAGCCCTTCTCAGGAGGCTCCAAATCACATTTATTTTCTTCCCTTGTCTCTATTGAAAACACTTATCCTCCCGTTACTGCTGATCTCTATTTCGGAGTCAAGGGGGAAAAAAAACCTAAATAATTCTCCATAAGATGTGACTAAATGATAATCTAACTCGCTGAGAGGTGATTTCAGCCTAAAGGGGAAACTTTAACTCAAGGGAATTTCTGTTACTAAGAGAAGTCTTTCAGGTGGTAGGCGTGGGTTCCCATGGTTTCTGAGCAGTTTTCTGCTTTACCCATGTTCCCCCAAGTGAGGCCCCAACGTGCCCTCTCTCCCCTGCAATCCTCACCTTGTAGCTGTAGCCCTGTTTTCACTCCCTCTTGGACTAAAACTCTTTTTTTTTTTTTTATTTTTTAAAGAAGATGTTGTGGGTAGGAGCTTATTAATTAATTAATTTATTTTTGCTGTGTTGGGTCTTCGTTTCTGTGCGAGGACCTTCTCTAGTGGTGGCAAGCGGGGGCTGCTCTTCATCACGGTGCGCGGGCCTCTCACTATCGCGGCCTCTCTTGTTGTGGAGCACGGGCTCCAGACATGCAGGCTCAGTAGTTGTGGCTCACGGGCCCAGTTGCTCAGCGGCATGTGGGATCCTCCCAGACCAGGGCTCGAACCCGTGTCCCCTGCATTAGCAGGCAGATTCTCAACCACTGCGCCACCAGGGAAGCCCTAGACTAAAACTCTTGCCCTGATAATTTGTTCTCCTGATTCTTAGTCCTCCTCTTGGGCTGTGTGCTGAGGCAGCTTGCTTATCTATTCATCTTAAAGAAATCAGAAGTAACAGTTTTAGCGTTTAACTCTTTCTAGCTTTTCATGGTGATTTCCATAAACTATTCCACTTCTTAGAGGAAAATAAAATAAATAGTTAAATAAAAGACTGGTCAACTTTTTGTCTTTGTCTATCACCAGTGGATTGTCTAGCTTTCTCTTAAACCAGAGTGGCAAACAGGCCAACTGTTCTTGGTTGTTAATCATTGCCTGGGGTACTTGAGTGTTGAGAAAGCTTCTGAGGTTGTGTCTATTTGAGATCGAAAAACATGTCATGCTTGATTAGTGATGTCTGCTAGAGGCACAGGAAGGGAAGTGCAGTGCTGACTACATTATTTGTCATGCCTCTCTCCAACTCTCTAGACATTAGTCATTTCATCATTTCTCTCTTCATTTGCTCTCCCAGTTGAGTGCGGTTGGGGTATCAAAGAAGGTACTTGCAAGCCAGGTTTACTCTGGTAATGATTTAGCCTGGCTGAAGCATGACGCCAACTAAAACTTATTTTCTGTAGATTTCATAATTATCCTATTCTTGAGGCCCATTCATATGAATAATTAAGAGTTCTTATAAAGTCAGGGTTTTTGGATCCTGGGGTCCATAAACAGCATCAGGATTTGGTTCATTCAGAGAAACTACTCAGAAGATCTTGCCTTTTCATCTCTAAAGAGCCGTGAGCATGTGAACCGTTTGCAAGGAAATGAATTGCATTCATGAGTCACTTGAACAGCACAAAGCAAACCAAAGAGCTGCCTCTAATAGTATTGGCTGTTGTATCCACTTTGCCTTTATTCTAAATGCCTGTTTTCCAGGTAGCCTGATGGATGAATCACACTATGTTCCGAGAGAAGCAGAAAAACAGCCTGGAGAAGATGGGTCACTTACGTGGGGTTTCGGGTTATTCTTCTCCAAGGTTACCATTAGAACCCATTTGAAAACATTAAAATGAAAGCCATTCTTGAAAAATAGACACCCGGTGTGTGGCATGGCTTAGCTTTGCCCGCTCACCTCTCCCACTGGGAAACTGAACTAGTCTTTGGATGTTGAAAGTCGAAGGGCTAACAGCTCTTCCCCCAAGTGTTGTTTATCCTCTTTTCTTCCCCAGGGTGGGAGGAGAGGTGGGGTGGATAGTCAGATAAGTTTTTCTGTGAATCTAGGAGAAACTGGCCAGCTCTCTCTGACCTCCATTTTTTTCTGCACTGTTGGCGTGTCTGTGGGTGGTTACTGGTACCAAGTGTTCTCCGCTAGGGTAACTGCAGGCAGGTTTATGTCATACCTTGGTTTTGAGGCTCTTCTGTGGAGTTACTGAGAAAATATCTAAAATACTTAACAAATCTTGAGCATCTCTTTGAACATCCTCCAGAGTAAAATATATATTTAGAAAGTTTGAAGAAAGCAAATTTTTTAAAGTTTATCAATACTATCCAAGACTACTGTACAACGATAATCGAATAATAGCAACAAAACTCCCATCACCATTTGGCATCTCCTCTTCCTCTTTCCTTGCTGTGTAGTGTATAAAAGGGGGAGGGGGACTTTAACATCTTACTTTTGGGAGTCTGATATATTTTTTATAAGCTGATTCTGCTTGGAGGCAGGCTCATAAGTACCCGGGGAATGTATACCTCATCCTCATTTCTGTTCTCCTCTAATTTGCCTAAATGTTGCCTAGTTTTCCTCTAAAATGCAAAGGTTAGGATTATTCAACCATATGGGGCACCAGTTCTTTTTTTCTGTAACATTTCTGGGAAAGCAGATTTTGACTCAGTACTGCCAACCAGAAGTATATGAGCTCCTTTGCTGGTGGACCAAGGAAAGGTGTATGACAGGCATGAAAGATCATCATGGCAAAAGAAGAAACTACAAGAGGGCTTTCTCAGTGACCTGACCTAGGTGTGAATTACCTGAGCTGGTATTTAAAAAGGGAGAGGGGAGGGAAAACGTTCATTTGATAACGTACTTTTTTTCTTGCTGGAATGCTAAAAGATCAGAGGAGACATCCGAGGAGCCACAAAGAAATTAAAATCACCTCTAAAAGAGAAGCAGCTTAATGTGCCATCCACAAGCACAGCTGTTTAAGCCAGGGTCATTCTTATACTGGAATCAAGTAAAGGAATGAACAGAATGTCGTGGCTGTGACTTAAACCACAAGGGCTCTCTGGTAGGAGCGTCCTGACCTCACCAGTGACCTGGGACTGAGCAGACTTCTGGAGACCATGGGTCAGAGCACCGGGAGTCCCCTCCAGACCTGAAAGGCCCTGAGTGGGGAGAACCTTCAGACAACGCCCCCGTACACACACATACACACAAGTCGTGATTCTCTGGTGGCTCGTTCCGTGGTCTGTTTTTGGATAACTCCAAACTTGTTCCCAGACCACCTAACATCTATCCCGAATACAACAAGAAGGGTTTTCATTTAATTTAGTATGAGGCCACATTTAGTAAATTGTTAATAATGCTTCTGATTTATTAATTTAATATGCCATTCCCGTTTTTTTCCTCGTCGATCATTTCTGTTCAAGGAACGATGTAGTAAAATGGGGGTAAATTCTTCTTACTTCGCATGAATGAAATACACCGAGAGTAGGCAGTCTGCTTTACAGTCTCACGTATGAATATTAGAAACATAATGCTGAAGAGTACTGGCTTGCTAAGGATATAGCTGTTTAGGGTTATCTTACGGGGATCTTATACTTAATGACTCTTTCAGAATTGATGACGGAGGAGGGAGAAGGCAGCCCCCTAATGTCCTTTAACTATCATATTATTATTGATAACATAACTAGTCTACTTTTTGTATATTATTTAATACTTTTGAAAATACTTCCACAAGCATCTTTTGCCCGGCAGAGGGTGAACTCCACGTCAGCAGGACTGTGTTTGTTTTTGCCCATCCTTGTACATCTAGCTCTGGCAGAGTGGCCAGTACATAGCCAGGGCTCTGTAATATTGTTTACAGAAAGAAGGAAGGAAGGGGGCAGGAGGAAGGAAGGGGCACAGTCATCTCTCTGCTTCACAGCATCTGCCCTGCCACCATCTTTGTAAGGATGACCGTCCCCTCTTAGCTGAAATTATTGCCCCAGTCTTCCCTGTGTTCCCCCTGCCTCTAGTCAGTCCTGCCCTGCCAGTCTGTTTCCACACCACAGCCAGGCAGATCTTTGTTAAGATGTGATTCTGAGTATATCACTCCTTTGTGTTAAGCCTCAACCCTTTCTGTTTCCCTGAGGACAAATGATGAAGTCTTAGCATGGCACACAAGTGCTTGGGGCTCTACCCTGCCCACTTGGCCAGCCCCAAGTCTTGCCACTCCTTTCCTTGCATCCTTTTCTCTAGCCGCCCTGAACTGCTCGCATTTCCCCACACATGCTAGGCTCCCGCTGGCCTCTGGGCCTCTGTAGATGTTGCACCCTCAGCCTGGAATCCCTTTTGTCTGGTCATCTTAGGACTCTGGGTTTGATGTTACCTCCTCCTGGAAGCCTTCCCTGATAACTCAAGGCTGGGTTGGGTGCCCCTCTCGTGTGACCCCCTAGTTCTCACTGGGATGTAATTGCTTACTTTTCTGCCTTGCTAGATTCCAAAGCTTCCTGAGGCTGGGGACTGTGTCTTAATCATTGCTGAATCCCCTCAGCCATTGCCCTGCCTGGCTCCTCAGGGGCAACTGAGAGATGTTTGTTGAGCTGGTGGAAGAGGGCCCTGTGGTGGAGTTCAACTAGTATGTGAATCAGAGCCGGAAAGATCTTCTCAGTAACTAGCAGTTAACTTGGATCATACTCAAATTCCCCAAGTCTCAGTTTCTCTCTCTGGGAAATGGGATGGAGGACATCGCTTCTGACCTCCAGCAATCGTTGTGAAAATTCCATGAGATGACATAAGAAAGCATTTAGCACAGAGCCTGTCCTGTAATGAGCTCCAGTAAGTTGTTCTTCCTTCCTTCCGTCCCTCCCCGCCTTCCTTGCCAGCTAGGTCAAGCCATGGATTAGAGTCATAGAATTCCCGCATCAGAGTCAGGTTCACGGCAGTGGTTCTAAACCATCTGCCAGGCGGCTAAGACACCTTTTAAAAGTACACACTCCGGGGCCTCACCCCATGGTTCTGGGATGGGGTCCAGGAATCTGTATCTTTTTCAGATTGCTTGTACTCAGCCATGATTGGGAACCTTTGACCTAGTCCAACTTGTGACCAATAACAGGAATCCCACTTACATAGCCCTTGCTGGAACACCTTGGGGATGGGCAGCTCAGTGCATTTTGGAGTTCTGTTTGCTGTCGGGCAGCTCCTTGAATGTTAGAAACCCTCACTTACCTACTGGGCCTAATTCTGCTTCCAAATGACACCTAGCCTTTAGTTCTGGGTCTGCCACCTAGAGACAAATGGATTAAGTTCACACGTCTTCCCATAGCCATTCTTCAGATATTTGAAGTTACTACCATGTCCCTTCAAAGGTTTTTCTTTTCCAGGCTAAACATTCCTGTTCCTATAAACTGGAGTTTGCTGACTGGCGCCTGTGGGCTACATCCGGTCCACAGATGTGTTTTGTTTGGCCTGGGGTGTTTGAAAAATACTGAATAAGTTTCCAACGTTTAAAAATCAGGGCATTTGCTGAAAAGTCTGGAGCTCTAGCATCTCTTGAAAACTCAAAAGATCTGGAGCCGCAGTTCCAGCTTTGGATGGGATGTAAGTTCTCCAGATTGTTGCACTCTCAAACACTCCACAGTTTTGTCTCACCCCCGCTAATTAAATCATTACATCATGGGTTTTTCAGACCTTTCGTTACTCCTGTTACCTTTTCCTATCTGTGCTCCAGAGTGTCAAGTGGTCTCATTTTTTAAAAAAGTTCTTTATTTTTATGATTATAAGAATAATATTTAATAATAATTTAATGATATTTAATAATAAAAACAATAGGAAATTTGGGAAATTATGGAAAAATGTAAGACAGAAAATGTATCTGTCCACATACCGTGTGTGACAATTTTATACATTTCCTTCCAGCACTTGTTCTTCTGTGCATATTTATATATTGTGAAGCTGGGATCACACTAGAAGTAGTTTCATAGAGTGCTTTTTCCATATTTTCCGCATCTCATTAAATTCCCTCACAAGATCAATTTTAATAACTAAAAGATGCTGTTTTATGTATTGTGCCTTTTTCTGATGGTGGTAAAATACACAGAACATGAATAAAATGTACCATTTTAACCATTTTATTTTATTTATTTTTATTTCTGTGGCCGTGCCATGCGGCTTATGGGATCTCAGCTCCCCGACCAGGGATTGAACCTGGGCCACGGCAGGGAAGGGCCGAATCCTAACCACTAGGCCACCAGGGAACAACCTTTTTTAAGTGTACAGTTCAGTGGCATTTGCAGTGTTGTGCCGCTAACCCCACAACCCATTCCAAAACATTTCCAAAAGGAAGCCCCGTCTCCATCAAGCAGTCACTTTCATTCCCTCTTCTTCCCAGTCCCTGACAACCACTGATCTGCTTACTCTCTGTATTTGCTTAATCCAGATATTTCATATAAATGGAATCATACAACGTGTGACCTTTTTGTGACCTGTGGCTTCTTTCACTTAGCGCGATATTTTCAAGGTTTGTCCATGTTGTGCTATCTATCATTATATGTCATTCCTTTTCATGGGTGAATAATATTCCATTTTACGGCTATACTGCATTTTGCCTATGTATTCATCAGTTGATGGACATTTGGATTATTTCCACCTTTTGGCTATTGGAATAGTGCTGCTATGAACATTTGTGTACACGTTTTTATTTGAATGCCCATTTTCAATTCTTTTGAGAATACATCCCAGAATGGAACTTCCAGGTCATATAGGAGTTCTATGTTTACCTCATTGAGGAGCCTCCAGATTATTTTCCGCGGGGGTTACACCATTTCGTACTCCCATCAGCCATGTTCCAGTTTCTCCACATTCTCACAAACGCTTACTTTTTGTTTTATTTTGTTTTAGCCATCCTAGTGTGTCTGCAGTGGTGTTTCGCTGTGGTTTTGTTTTGTATTTCTCTGATGACTAACGACGTTGAGCTGCTTTTTGTGTGCATGGCACCCATTTGTATATCGTTTGGGGCCTTATGTTTTGTAACTTATTTAATAATTTCCCTATAGCTTTTACACTGGTTCCTTTCTAACTTTTGCTCTCATGAATATTGGTGTTATTAATATCTCCATATAAAAATTGTGTGCATATCTAGTTATTTTTGTAGGATGGCTTCCTTGTAGTGCGATTATGGGGTCAAAGGTGTGCTATTTCTAAGGTATTGATATGAAGGATCAGATTCAGTACTGCATGTTTGAGGAGCACATATAAGTTGCCTGGAAAGCCTTTTCAAGTGCCTTTGCTAGGATTTCCATTTCTGACTTACTGCATCAGGCTCATTGGGGTGTGACCCACTTTCCCAGGAGATTCTGATATGCAACCCAGCTGTCACTCATTAGCCAAATTTCTTCTGCACCCATGATGTAGGTCTTTAAAAAAAAAAAAAAGAAGAAGAAGAAGCACTTGAGAACTCCACACTATTGACTGTCCCAGTACCCTGACCAGTTCCAAGCAGACTGGTCCTGCTACTTCCCCAGCTGTGAGCAACATGGTCCGTTGGCAAAGTGAGCTTACCATCACCTGAACCCCCTAGGTGGATTTTTTTCCTCGTAAAATCTGGTCTTCCCCTTCTTGTTCTTTGGGAGTTGATTGTTTTGAACCCATTTTTTTTTCTGGTGAGGAAACAGAGGTTTCTGTTAGCCTTATGACTTGCCCTAGTTTTATAACACCTACTCGCCAGAGACAAAGCAAAACCAGGCCTCTGGCTTCTCAGGTAATTTTTCTACTTCCCTCAGTGACCTCGTTTCGACATTTTTGATTGGTCATGATCCAAGAAGTCAAATGTAGTCGCACATGCCAAATGTACTCAGAGTCTGTAAAAGAGGGAACAGGCTTCAACATGTCTGGGCAGGCCGTGTCTGTCACACGAAACCCTGGTTTTACTGCCTTTGGCCAAGCCCAGTTCTATCCCTGGGAGGAAGAAGGGCAGCCAAAAGTCCTCCTCGGCTGGGACAGCGGGACTGTGATCTCTAAAGAACTGTGATCATATGGTGCCTTTTAAACCACTGGAGAGTAATGTGGTAACTGGGTAACGGCTGCAAAAAGTTTTGACGTTAGATGTGCAGGGCAGATTCCCAAATCTAGATTTCATCTCCAAAGACACTCATGAGGTCTCCATACCATTTAGTGCCAATGTCAGGGAGAGAGTTGGTGAGGAGAAGGGAGTGTGGAGGCACCAAGAAAGACACCACCTCAGTTACCGTCATTCGGGCTATAGGAGGCATCAGGACACTGGCTGCCTCGCTGGTACCCAGACTCAGACCTCACTCAGTTGTCTTTGTGGATGGGCTGGTACAGTGGAGGTCAAGGGCTTTTTTGGGTTTTTTTTCCTACTGCTAAATAGAAACACACAGCAAATTAGGTGTTATTTAAACTCAGTAATTCCCTCTCCTTGTTAAAAAGCCTTATTTTCTGTGCTATGGCTGTCAAGATTATGTCTTTGAACTTGGCATTCAAGTTAACATCCTGGGAGTGAATCTTGTTTTCCTAAAGTTTAAAAAAATATGTTCAAAGCTAATTGTAGACCGGCAAGGGTAGTGAAAACAAAGAAAATTGTAGATTTCCCTGTGGCTCCACCTCCGTTAAAAATTGCTTGTAACTTTTAAATCTCAAGACTTTGAGATGAAAGGGACATTAATTTACGTATGCTGAATTCATTTGCAAAATTGTGTCACAGAGCCACTTATATTCAGTATCAAGGCAATACCTATCTGGCATACACATGGAACTCTCAAATCTTAGTTACCAATATGATAAAATTGAAAACATGGTATTAGATATATTTTATATTTAGATGAACTTGGTAAGTTGCAAACGTAGCATTGTAGCATAGAGTCAAAGACTAACAGTGTAGTGGTCAGTTTATCAATAACAGCATTTTTTTTTTTTTTTTTTTTTTTTTTTGCTACACGGGCCTCTCACCGTTGTGGCCTCTCCCGTTGCGGAGCACAGGCTCCGGACGCGCAGGCTCAGCGGCCATGGCTCACGGGCCCAGCCGCTCCACAGCATGGGGGATCTTCCCGGACCGGGTCACGAACCCGTGTCCCCTGCATCGGCAGGCGGACTCTCAACCACTGTGCCACCAGAGAAACCCAATATAACAGCATTTTTAATAGGGTTTTTGATTCTCAAAAGAGCTCAGTTTTTTGGTTACACTACAGTCACTTCAGCTTCATTATTACTTTCTTCCGTGTTACTCATGTTCTTTCCCAGATGGACAGGAGCAGTTTAAACAACTGCTATTGTTTACAGGGCACAGAACAACGTGGGGGGTGTGTGTGTGCATGTGCAGGGCTGGGGAGGGGTGTGTAGAGGATGGGGAGAGAAGAGACCTGGGGAGTATTTTCAAGCTTACGCTGGCTGGAAGTAGTACATTTAAATCAATGTTAGTGTAGTGCTCTGTGGCAGCTAAACTTGGGATTTTTTTTATGTCTTTAAGCAGAGGCTGGGTGGGCGTAGAGGAATACGAGAGGGCATGTTTGGAAATGCAGTAACCTAGAGAAGGGCCTGCTTACTGTCCCTCTCCTGAGCATATACGTGGCTCAGGTCAGTGCTGTATCCTGGCTCATTTGTCTCTGAAATACAATTGCTTTTTCTCCATCCATCTAAACTGTTCTCAGGCCTTGGTCAAGTACTGCCTCCTCTGCAGATACCGCCTTGATTTCTTAGCCTTTCCTGTTTCCCCCTTTTCTGAATCAGAGAAGCTTCCTAGAATGTTAGGGCTAAAGGGACCACCGAGCTATCGTTGTGCTGGAGGAAAACCTGGCATCCACTTGTGTGAAGTCTGTAGAACGTGGCTCAGTCCCGTCTTACACGGTTTAATTGTTCTGTGTGGGCTAGGCTTACTTCCTCAGCTATATTTGGCATTCTCTGAGGGAGGGACTGTCACACATTTCTTCTGCATATTTCATAAAAATAGCCTGTAGTAGGTCCTCAGAAAATGCTTTCCGCTCTGGTAGCACTCTTCTGTGAAATGCACTGGCTAGGATGGACACTGATAGAGGCTGTTCGCTGTGCCACCAATTAGAAACAGCCTGAATGCGCAGCCACAGGGAGTATATTATGATCTATCCATATCGTGGAGCATCACATAGCTATGAAAAGAAATGAGTTAATCCTATAGCTAGTGACCTGGGGGATGTCCTCAATATATTCTTGTCCTTGCAAATACCAAGAAAGGGAAATAGTAATATCTCACCTTGGAGATAACAGTGTAGCCTCCTATATCTGTATCTATATTTTGATATATCAGCAAGGACTTGGGGAAAGATGTGGAAGGTACACATTAGGCTGTTAGTGCTGGTGACGGAAAAGGTTATTACATTTTTTTCTTTACCCTGTCTTTGTATTCTTGCAACAGGGAAACTACTAAGATTAAAAACTAGGAAATAGGGCTTCCCTGGTGGCTCAGTGGTTGAGAGTACGCCTGCCAGTGCGGGGGACACGGGTTCGTGCCCCGGTCCGGGAAGATCCCACATGCCGCGGAGCATGTAGGCCCATGAGCCATGGCCGCTGAGCCTGCGCGTCTGGAGCCTGTGCTCCGCAACGGGAGAGGCCACAACAGTGAGAGGCCCGCATACCGCAAAAAAACAAAACAAACAAACAAAATTAGCAAATATAAGACAAAGAGAAAATGCATACAGGTTTTTATGTATTAGAAAGTCCCTTTCCCGTAATACTTCTACTTTTCAAACTTTGCATGATTAAAAAAATTAGTTTTATTCTTTGACTAAATTTTAGAATTAGGAAATAAAGACAGCATTATACTTAAGTTGGGTCTTTTTTTTGTTTGTTTTTTTGCTTTTTGAGCTTATGACATAAAGATAAGTTCTCTTTTCACCAAAACCTAAACTATGAAGGTAGCACCAAAACCGATAGCCTGGCGCTCTGGTTTCTGTGGTGCAGTGGGGAGAGAAGTAGCAGGTTGGTTGTACAGATGTAGGATGCCAACTGACTTCAGAGCCCTGGGAACTTCCTATCCCAGAGCTGAACAGAACAGAGTAGGCAACTGGAGATGCTTGCACAAGTGGAAAAGGGAAGAAAGCAAATGCTGCAGAACTTCCGGTGCTCCTCCGCCGATGGTCGGGGCAGCTCTGCTCCAGAGAGCCCTGCGTGTCACCCAGGAAGGTGGTGAGAGCCTTTCTGAATGGAGACGGCCATGCTTGAGCTGGCTTGCCCTTGTTACATTAAAGGCGGAGGTAGCTCTTTTACCTTTTAGTCCCTAATAACTAAGGGACTCCATCCCAGGACCTCTCACCCAGACTGTTGTTGTGGTCTCCTAACTTGTTGAACCACTCTAGTCTTTTCTTCCAGTTCATCATACAATCCATTTCCAGAATGATTGCTCTAAAGCACAGCTCTCAGGTAACTCCCTTGCTCAAAAACATGCATGGCTCCCCAGCTCTAGAGAGGAGAGTCCAAATCTCTAAACCTGACATTCAGAGCCTTCTAGAATAGGATCCCTGTCTACTTCTCAGCTTACCTCACTTCTCTCGGGCTCCGGCCAAATGAAAGGGTTCCTGTGCATGTTCAGTCTTCTGTTCACGTTCTCCTGAGGTGGGAGCACTCCCTTCCCATTCATCCATCTCTACCTGTTTAAATCCTCTCTAAGCTTCAATATTCGTTTCAAAGGCTACACCTTTCAGGAAGCCAGGTGTAACCTCTTTCTCTTTCTTCTTCATGTACTTCTTCTATGGTACTTACCTTACACTCAGGTTGTCTACTTCTTCTTGCACCTTGGTAACTTCATCAAGGGGGAGACTGGCTATAACATCTCAGTGTCTGAATTTCTCACCCTTAGTAAATTTCCTACATTTAATCAATCTTTGTTGACTTGAATTGAATGTGGTTGTTATCTGAAATGTACCAGATTAATTTTTAAAAAACGTATCATTCACTTCTTGTTGGCAGGGTGCTGTGCAGAGAAATAAAGGAAATATGAACTGGGTTGGTGTCCCTGCAAGGAAATACCATGTGACTCTCCTTTTTTGCAAAAGTTCCCATTTTATATTATCTAATGTTTTTCAGTCTCTTGGACTGCTTTCTTCCTGCCGTCTTATCATTTCCCTTTGATATCTGTCATGGAGTGCCCTTGCCATGACACTGGATGGGGAAATTGGAAAGATGCCTCCAAGAAGACTACCCTGACAGGGTCCCTTATAGACTTGCATTCCTTGTAACTTTCCTGGTTTTGTGCGCAGCAGGGGACCCTTCAGGCATCTCAGGCAGAGACTAATGGAAGTCCTGGTCAACCCACTGCCTTAGATTTGAGAGTGGCTTGAGCAGCCAAGGCCAGGAACTTGAGTCCGTTTTGCACATCTCCATAATCCCTCACCTGGCTCCCTGTGGAGAAGTGGTGAGAGTTGAACTGCTATCTCCCTTTCCAAGGAATGCGTATGGAATTCAAAGAAAAAGGGTTACAGAAATGAAGGAGAGGTTTAAAGGGAAAAATCTCATGGGCTTTGGAAAGACTTGATTGGGCAAAAGGTGGCTTTTGAGAGAATCCAGGTTCTAACAAATTAGACAAACCCAATCTGGAGTTTGCCCGAATCATGAATAACTTTATGTGATTGAGTTAGTTCATATCTCTCATGTGTGGTCATTCCATCCCCCTCAGATATAACAAGAAATTGCCACCTTCCTGATGAATGCCTTTTATTTCTACACATCGATTTTGTTTTTAAAGGCTGCTTGAATTGCTTTATTTAGCTTCCAGTTTCCAGTAATTCTCAAAAGTTATTATTACTCTAGATCGCAAGAGGATATTACTGTAATTAACCTTCTGTCATGTTTTTTCTTTAGGAATACTATTTTACCATTGTCCTTATGATAAGGGATGTACATACCAGATATCAATAAAAAGTTGTTTGTACAATGCATCCTAAAACTGAGAACCGCTTTCTGTATCTGAACAAAGACGTTACACTGAATACACTTATCACCCTGAAAACCATCTTCTGGCCATATATAATTTTTTCCCCACAAAAATCACTAAAATGGCTTTTATTGATTAATGTTATTAACTCACCCCACATTAAAAAAATATTTGAAGCCACATTAATTCAGTAGACTCTAAGATACAGTTATACAAAGAATGTAAATAAAACACTAAGATAGGAAATAAAACCGCTATAAAAATTTCTCAAAACAAGAAACCGTTGTAGAAGTATGTTCTTTTTGTTTCACTAAAATTACATTGATTTAAATACGCTGCACACACTAACCTATCGGATCCAGTGTGCTCTTGCTTAAATTAACTTTTTTGAAAGGTTAACTCCTGAACACTGTTTAATTAACTTAGCTGAAGTTGAGATTTGGTCTCAAGCCATTTCGAGCTAGACGGAGTGAAAAAAGATGTGGGGAGTTGGCAGCAGATCCCAATACAAATATGGCATTTGGCAAACTATGTCTGTGCTGTTTTGCTTTGCTTTTCTCTTTATGGTTGTGGCCTATTTTTGAAATGCTGTGATTTAAATTCAGTGCCCAAGTGACAAGTCTGATGAAACAGAACTTATTTCCCTGGAGGTTCTGTTGGGGGAAAGGTGGAAGTGTTCCAGGCACTAAAGGAAGTAACCTCAATTTCACCTGGAAACAGCAGTGTCTCGGGGCAGGAGATTTGGGCTATAAAGGAAAGTGGCGCAGCTGCTGAGCCAAATTTGAATCCAGGAACAGAGCAACATCAAAGAACTAAAAACAGTATCTGTCGTTTCCACTATATCCCTGTAAGTTGTAATCAGGGAGCCCGAGATAAATGGAGATCGGAAAGTTCTCTCCTGAGATGCCTTGGATTGTGGCGATGGTCTTCTAACTGGGTTCTCTAACTCCACTCTCCTCCTCCAATGCTCAGCCCACACTTTGGCCAGATAGGGGTTTGCAAAGCCTCTGTGCTATTTTCTTGCTCAAGACCTCCAGTTCCTGTTTGCCCAGAAGATTAGGTTAAAACTCCTTCTGATTATGGCTGAGTAATATTCCATTGTATATATGTGCCACAATAGACCTAGAGTCTGTCATACGGAGTGAAGTAAGTCAGAAAGAGAATGACAAATACCGTATGCTAACACATATATATGGAATTTAAGAAAAAAAATGTCATGAAGAACCTAGGGGTAAGACAGGAATAAAGACACAGACCTACTAGAGAACGGACTTGAGGATATGGGGAGGGGGAAGGGTGAGCTGTGACAAAGCGAGAGAGGCATGGACATATATATATACACTACCAAACGTAAAATAGATAGCTAGTGGGAAGCAGCCACATAGCACAGGGAGATCAGCTCGGTGCTTTGTGACCACCTAGAGGGGTGGCATAGGGAGGGTGGGAGGGAGGGAGACGCAAGAGGGAAGAGATATGGGAACATATGTATATGTATAACTGATTCACTTTGTTATAAAGCAGAAACTAACACACCATTGTAAAGCAATTATACCGCAATAAAGATGTCAAAAAATAAATTAAAAAAAAAAAACAAAAAAACCTCCTTCTGTTGGCTGCATGACACAGGGAGGTGAGCTCCGTGCTTTGCGACCACCTAGAGGGGTGGGATAAGGAGGGTGGGAGGGAGATGCAAGAGGGAGGGGATATGGGGATATACGTATGCATATAGCTGATTCACTTTGTTATAAAGCAGACACAAACACAACACTGTAAAGCAATTATGCTCCAATAAAGATGTTAAACAAACAAAGATCTCCTTCTGCTGGCATGGAGCTTCCCCTAACCCAGTTATTTATTTATTTACTTTTTTCTAACCTCATCATCTACTATTCTCCAGCATGAAAGATATTCTCCACAGTCTCATTCAAAATCCAGCTTAATACCTATGTCTCCTTTCTGATAACTCAATCCACACGGACCTACCCCCCACCCCAAGTTTGAAAGATCGTAGCTATTTGTTTTCTAACTTTTGGCAAGATTGTTTTATTGTTAGTTATTTTGTTAGGAGTGACTGTATCTAGAAATATATATACGTATATCGCCACTATATGGTGTATACACGCACACATAGAGAGAGAATAGATATGGTAGCATTTTCCCTGAGTGAGTTGTTAGGTGTAAATTTCTCCATAGAAAGTTCATTGAAATTGAGACTGAATTACTGGTTAAGAATTATATATAATATATTCTGTATTAATTGTATTATATTGTATTTGTATTGTATTAACATGACATGTGAGAGAGAGAAAGTACTGAAGTGGGAGAATCTGGAAAACTAAATCCTAGTCAACTTTGCCGCTAACAGGCAAATCATTCGACCCCCTCACAGCTCCAAACGGGATTAATCTCCTTTATGACCATCAGGAGAGCATAAAGGAAAAGTATAATCGTGCTTATTTACAATAACCTTAAATAGTAAAATTATGATTTCATGTCCCATCCAGTGGACATAAATATGTGGCACAGCCGGATTAGTCAAGAGAGATGGTGTATTATTCAGGTGAGTTGCTGTTCTTTTGGTTTTATAGATTAGACCCCTGAGTACAGAGAGGTTGTGCACCATTTTTGAGGTTGGCCAGGGTAACAAAGGCCAAATCAAGCTCAGTGTGATTTTTACTCCCCTTCCTGTATGTGAACGCTATTTTCCCCAGCGTGATGGGCCCCTCCGCTTTACTGGTGGTGTTGAGTGGGTTATCATCCTAACTTGATTTATATGCTCTGTAATTTTTAAGGAAATCTCCCTGGATCCCTTATTTTCCCTACTGTAGGGTGGATGGACATAAATGCACTTGTCTATGAAAGTTTTTGAGCTTGTTACCTCAAAATCCACACTAATCGCTATTTTTATTAAGCATTGGTCCTGTACAGGAGGCACTGCATATATTATGTCATTTCTTAAAACACATCTTATAAAATGGCTACAGTAGCCCTATTTTGTAGATGAGGAAACTATGGCTAAGATTTAATCCCAAGTCAGTCTGATACCAAACATAGGAGGAATCTCCCTCCTATGGCAGAAAAAAAGAGAGAGATCTCAGGTATGTAAGATCAACATTGCTTCCAGATTTCAAGCTAACCGATGCTGTTGTTTCGTCATTTCCTTTTACCTAACCTTTTGTGAGTAACTAGTAGCAAAGTCGACACGCCTGGGTTTCATTTTCCCTCGGACCAGCTCTCCTCTCGTGAAGGTGCTAATGAGCGCTCTTAAAAAACAGAGAAATAGCCAAGGAGGATCTCAGGAAAGGAAGGTGCGACAAAGGATGTGAATTTTCCAAAAACTGAATGATTGGTCCTTGAATAACTATATCAGAGTCAATGCCTATGTGTTATTTTCATTTTGGAAAAGGTTAGATAAATTAATTTTTCCACTTTCTGATTAAATATAGTTCTCCTTTCACAGTATTTAAGTATAAAGTTAATAAATAGCTACCTATAGGGAGGGTATTACTGATACTTGGAATTTTATGCTTCTGTTTTTAATAATCGGAAATATTATAGACACTCTGCAGCATAGTTTGTAGGAGGCATTTTCAGACATGTAGTCTTGCATTAAAAAATGTTTATGAGGACTCACTATATTTTGTACAGTTCTTAAGGGAAACAGATTTTGATTTTATTATCATCATTGTCTTTCTATGATGGAGTGAACTTCTCCCCAAGTAGAGTGATCTATATTCAGGAAGCACTCAATGGCATCCTTTCAGTGGATCACACAGCAGGAGCCACATGAGTAGAGCTAACAAGTTCTGTCTGTTAAATCTAGTGACTTGAACGAATTTTTATTATCCTTTTGTAAAAATGTAAGCACTGCCTTACACAGAAACCAGTTGTTACCTAACGAAGTATTTCAACATGTTCATATATGTTGATAGTTTCATACGGCCAGATGACTGCTGCATCAGCTATTAGCTACTAATAACATGCTCCCATCCTGCTTTAATGACATTCTGTACTCAGAATACTTAAGTGTGGACAGATGTTTAGGAATATCATTTTTCCCTCTTGGCTATTGATTGACTCCCAACACCCACTCCTGATTAGAATGCAAGATGTTTTCTTTTAGACTTGGAGTCTTTAATTACCCAATCTAATTAGAAAAAGACAAGCAACACATCAAGAATTTGGAATGTAATGCGGGAGCATCTTCTTGGACTTCTTACCATGGACTGTATTTCCAGATGCTCAGCGACAGCCTCTGTCACTCTGTTTATCTTCCAAAGCCAAAGTGTTAGTAAAGAACACGCAGCTCTGACAAAGAGAAAGTGAAATGCACTATGCAGTGGTTTTAGCCAAAATCAAATTGATGGTTTCATTAGGAGATTTTGGAGGGGCGACCCGCGACCTCATTGCAGGACAGGATGGGGTGGATCCTCTAAACCAGCTGTGCTTTCTTCATAGAACCCCTGA
This sequence comes from Phocoena sinus, assembly GCF_008692025.1. NCBI lineage: Eukaryota > Metazoa > Chordata > Mammalia > Artiodactyla > Phocoenidae > Phocoena > Phocoena sinus. Next base: position 38,414,234 of record NC_045769.1, read on the forward strand.
TGGGCTTTATTCCTAAACCAGTGGCATATCTAGTAGCACTTTTTAAAAGTGAAATTGAGGAAATAATTGAATTGGGTTTTGCACATGGTGAAAATAATTCTTTAACACCTGGGTTTTAAATGGCTTTATTCTTACTTCCTAAAAACCTGGACCCTCAGGAATCAATAGGAAAGGTTTTAAAATTTTTGTTTTTGGGTATAATAATGTTTGTGTTTACTTATTACTAAGTGCTCTCTCAGAAGCTTAAATTCTTTTATGTCTTGAACAAAGTGGGTCCTCCAGCTACCTTATTCCGCAACCTGAACATTTACTCTTATCTCCCAGGTAACAAATTACCGTCTTGCTCCCCCTAGTGGAATTGTAACTCTGCTTCAAAGTTTAAGAACACTGTTAATCAGTACATGTTTGATTTAGCATCTTATTTTGGGGAATTGGATATTTTCCTAGTTTGTTCTCAAACACTGAGAATAAAATAGAAAAATATTGCATTGAGTGGGCCGATAGGGGATGTGGGTAGCAAAATTGGCGTTTTGCTGATAAATTTTCAGTTCCTAGTGTCAGCAAGGTTGGCTACTTCGTTCATAGTGGCTGCCAAATTCAAGCAGCTTCTGCTCTGCACTCTGTCTTAGAGGGGTCAAATGTCATCAGCCTGGAAGACAGTCACCTCTAGAAGGCAACTGTTAACACTCCTGGCAAAGATGGTACCGGGCTGAGTTGGTGATATTGAAAGACAAGGACTGGTCCCATCTGAATGTTGACTCCCACTTGTGCCATTGGTAAAGTAGGCCCAGGAAGTATCCTTCTACCTTCTCAATCTACATGAGGGACTGTGCCAGTATCCACAGCACATGGCAGTCATTTCCAGTGTACAGCTGCTAAACATGCTTTAAAAATTCCAGTAATTGAAGCTGAAATTACTGTATATCTCTTCTTAAGAATTTAAGTTTCTTTAGGGAATGATAACCCATGGTTTCACCGCATCAGAATCTCTTTTTCCTGCCCCTATTTGTTTTTCACAACTTTGACCCTTGTAATAAATTTGTGTTTATTCAGATTTGCACACAAAGCACTCCTATTTTCTATATGCTAGCGTTGAAATGTGTGAAGCTTCTAAAAAATTTTTGTACATGCCAAGGCTTAGGACTCTGTTCTTTTGCAAGTAAGGCCTTGTCAAGGTCAAGGTAAAAGGTGTAAAAGATACAGTGATCGCCAAATGAATAGTCAACAGGATATAAGTACTTGGTGCTTATGAGTGAGAATATTGTATTTAGAATATCCCCCCTTTATTTTTTTTTTTTTTTTTGTATCACCCCCCTTTCTTAAAATCATGTAATAGCGACCGTATTTAGATATTTTTCAAAATATTTATTCTCAGGGCAAGTGTTTACCTAGGGAAAAATAAAAGAGCAAGATCTGATTAAAATCCCAACAAAAGGGAATGCCGAAGTGTTCTATGGGCATGTTTTATTTGGGAGTATGGAGAAAAAAAAGAAACACCCGTACTGTTTTTTTTTTGTTTGTTTGTTTGTTTTTAAATACCACTGGCTCAAGAGTTACAGAAATTTAGTTCAAGAACTACATCCATGCAAACACACGGCTTCCATTCAAGCAAAGCATGTATTTGTGAAGTTCTGGTTTGGAATCTCATAATGCCTGGATTAACAGTTGTGAAGACAGAGATGTCACAGTGGCCGCACAGCCCAGCTGGGGTGGAGATGTCCATTTAGCAAGACTTCGGGCTTTGGGGAACCAGCACTTTTCTATTCCACAGGGAGTGTGAGGGATTCGCGAGTGAATCAGCATGTATCTCTGTGTATACGCACATGAAGGTAGATACAGATGTGTACATACATGTACAAATGTAGGCATGTACATGTGGGTATATTCATGTATGTATGTGACTGCAGCTTTGGAAGAGTTACAGCAGTGGCTCAGCTTCTTCCCAATGGATACTAGGAATTCTGGGCGTTGACAATGCTTCCCAAAGCAGCTTTTAGCAGAAGGAAGCTGGGAGGCATTGGGGAAGTGTGCATACCATTCTCTGCTGGGAATTCTCTGCACTGATGATACCCTTGCAGCAGTCTCAGAGACCGGGACTGGGAAGCTCCACATACCACTCCCTGAAGGACTGTGCTGGCATCTTTGTCTGGCAGCATTACAGGGTGGCTCTCCTTGGGAACATTCCAGCCATAGCTTGGAACCCTTGTCTTTCATGGGAAGTGTGAGGACTGAATATCTTCACGCATTCCTTAGACTCATGAGTGAAGAGAGGCTTTGCTTACCTAGCTCTGTTTCCTTAAAGTGACTAACTAGTGGTGCATTAAACTGGGATGGGTTTGTTTCTCAGGATCTTAACTTTTCAACTGTTGATTGACCACTGTTGACTCAACACTAAAATCTTGTCTGCCTCTGCTTCTCATCCCATGGTTATTGGGGTTTGTTATTTGCTTTCTCTTAAGGTTCAAAAAGGCAGAAAAGTATACACAAGCATTTGGCCACAAGGAGAGCAGATAGAGAATTATGAAATAGATATCCAAGATTCAATATTTTTGTTGAAATCCTGACATTGTGTGACTGCCTTTTTTTACATGAAATATGGTCCTTGCCATGGGGCAGATAGCCTGGAGACGTGGTTAGCAGGTAGTCAGCAAGTGTGGGAAGCAAGTCCTTGTCTTGGGCAGAGTGCCAGCTGACACCAAACTAGTCAAACTTGCATTCTTTTCAAGACTTCTTTCCTGCTACTTAATTGTTGGCAATTTGAGAAACTATCTCTGAATCATACACCTTGGCGAGAAGGTAGGATTAAGAGCGTATTGGGGACAAAAAAGAGATACAAATGTCCACTCGCTGGAAACTTTAATGGCAGAGGGAAAACTGTGGGCAAATTCCTGGCATATGGAAATATTTATCTGCAATTTAACATTTTTTATATAATGTTTCCTCAGGGAGTCTTACTATATTCCTACTGACAATACTTATATTGGTCACCGCAAATAACAAGGAACACCTTCAAAACATGTAAGAGAGGCAACAGGCAGGTAAAAAAGAGAAAAGAAAGTTTGTAGGGAAAATCAGGACTTGGAGTCTCACATAGATTCCACGGGGAGAGGTTGAGGCAGGTAATGTTAACCATGTCACCTTAGGCCAGTGCTCTGCAGTTCCCAAGAGCTAAGTGGGTGTTTATTAAAAATCTGGGTTCTCAGATCCCACCCCAGGATCTCCAGGGAAGGGATCTGGGAATACAGTTTTAACAAGCATCTCAGGGGATTCTTAGCTTTGGACAAGTTTGAGAAACTGCCATCATCCTATTGCCTACTAGGACTAAAATATTTCCAAAAGGTGTGTGTGTGTGTGTGTGTGTGTGTGTTATTGCCAAGGTTTTTAAAGTTTGAAAAAAAATAGTCAAATAGCCCGTATTGGCATTATAAACATTTCTTAATGAAAACATCTGTTATTTGTGTAGGGTTGTAGAGTTACAGAGGGTTTTCTCATATATTATCTCAATTGTTCCTTATACCAACCGTTTGAGGGGCTGGGCAACAAAGATCGTGTTCGGCCCCAGATTACACATGGGAAGTGTGTTCCACATGTAGCTGGCAAGTGGCAGAACTGGCTTTGAACAGGATCCTTCACCATGTGGGCAAGCCCAACACCGACCTCTGAGCCCACGCCTTTTCCTCTTTTCCCCCCACACCCTGATCACCAGGTTGATGGCAGCATTTGTAACATGGATTTGCATACCCACACCTTTGCACACCACGATCCCTCTGCCTACGTGTCCCTCCTTCCCTGTCTGCACACTCAAACCCATTCATTAAAGTGCCTTCCATGAAGCTTCTCTGGATACTCTTCTCACTCTACCACCCAAGCAGAGACAGTTTGTCTTTCAGCTGGGTTTCCATCAAGCTTTACAAATCCTTCTACCATATGTTGGGTCTTGTTTAATATAGGTGAGTTCAATGATACCTGCTCAGTAATGCCTCCCTTCTTGCTCCCCACCCCGCCATTGTACCACTTTATTTATTTTTATTTATTTATTTATTTTTTATTCTACTACAGATGACAAACAGAAATGTTAGCGTTGAATAGCCACTTACTTTAAATAGATGGGAAGTAATCACGTCTAAAACACTCAGTGCTTATTGGCTAAAGCTATGGGAAGCATTCAGGAATGATTTAAAGGGTTGTCCAAACATTGACAAAGAATCATTCAGGAGGCCAGAAACGTGGCCATTAACATCCTCTAGGAACAGAATTGTTTAAAGGGACCAGACAACATTGTCTACTGAGAGATGGGGGGAAGGACAGGGGACTCTATGCACTAAAGCATAGATTTGGTAGTTTCCTTGATAGGTAATTTAAGGGCCTTTCAAGGACATCTTCAACTAGGGGTGATTTTCATGTTATATTCATAGCCCCAGGTTAGATGTGACCGTCTGTCATGGCTTTCAAATCGTATTATAGTTAGTTCTTTCTGCAAATACACCCCCTGCTAGACTTCGAGTGAGGGTAAGCCTGAGCCATATTCATCTTTGTCTGCCAATTGATAATTGTTGAATAAACTTTTGGGGGAACATATATCTTCTAGCCATCTGCATCTGAATGCAATCCAATTATTTAATTATAGTTCTAATTCAAATTCTCCTGTGTTTACAGCCACCATTGGTCCAAGCAATCTTCAGCGGTGATCCAGAGGAGATACGGATGCTCATCTACAAAACGGAAGATGTGAATGTTCTGGTAGGAGATGCTCTGGCTTTTCTGGCTCAGACCCTCTTAACCCTTTCTGTGCCATGGACCTCTCTGGTGTCTGGTGAAAGCCCTGTCCTGCTTCTCAGAATTCTGTTTTTAAATGCACTAAATAAAATATATAGGGTTCGAATGGAAATCAATTATATTGAAATTCAGTTATCAAATCAGATTTTTCCTATAATAATATATGTGTTTATCAGCACATTTAAATGGCAAGATACAGTCGGAGACCTAATAGTGACCATAATTTAAAAATAGTGGTGAGCCTGATGAATATTTTGTGCTACCTACCACTCTAATGTGGTATGAATGTGATTTCTGCTGACACTACTGAGGTTTGCTGCCCGCATTCATAATGTGAAGAAACGTGGAGTTTCCATTAGAAGTTAGTGAAAATAGAGACAGAAAATGTGTACATCTAGAACCCTTGCCCTACAGCAGGGATTGACAAACTATGCTGTGTCACCTGTTTTCCTACAGATTACCAGCTAAGAATGGTTTTTATTTTTTTAAATAGCCGAAAAAAGAATGAAAAAAGAATACTTTGTGACACAGGGAAACTCTATGAAATGCAAATTCTGATATCTACAAGTAAAGTTTGGTTGGAGTACGGGCACCGCAGCCTTCATACTGCAGCAGCAGAGTTGAGTCGCTGTGACAGAGACAGTATGTGGCCTGAAAAGCCAAAAATATTCACTCTCTGGCCCTTTAGAGGGAAATTTTGCTGCCCTCTGCTCTGGAGGGTCCATGAACCTGGAATCAGTGGATAGACTTGGCATTCTGTGTGCACCCTGAAATCGTGTGTAATATGTGTGTGCACTTGTGGACATATTTTCTTCTGTGAAAGGGTCAAGGCATTTCATCAAATTCTTAAATGGGTCTATGACCCCCCCCCACCAAAGATTAAGAACCACTGGATCTGGAAGTTCTTGAAATAAAGAAACCTGCAATGAAGAAAGGTGAAAAGAGTTAGTCAATCATTTACCCTGGTAATAGTTTTCTAGACCTAGATTAAACAGGCAATTATGTACAGTACATGCTACTAATTTTCTTAATGTAACTCAATTACTTAAATGCTACAGTCCATCGGGGAGAGGAGTTTTCTTTGAAGTCTCTAGTGTTCGGTAGGAACAACAGAGTCAGACACATCGGGGTAAGAAGAGCTTTGCCACCGGGAAATGAATTCTGTCTGAGGTTGCATCACTATCCGGTTGGCTGAATGCTTTATTTAGAAGGCGAGTCATTGGTGCAGCCATTGTTCTGTGGCAGTGTAGGTTGCTGTGGCTTTTTGAAAAAGCTTTGGGCCACTTCTCACCAGCTGGCACTGAAAAGAACGGAGCAATGTGCTGTGACATTTTTGCAAGGTAAGCACAGATGAGGCCAGGGCCAGACTACTTGCGAAGGCAGTTGGGCACTTGTGCAGGGACTGCGGGGCCCTGTACTTCTGAGAGGAGGCGAGGCAAGGAAGCTGATCATCTATGGTTCTGACATCACCAGAATTTGCCCAGCCTGTTTTGTGGCTTTTTCTGAGGATCATGAGTAAACAGGACTTGTGTTCAGTCATACATCCCTAGAAAGATTGGACTGTCCTCTGAATGGCCTTTATTTCTCCTTAGGAAAGTGACAAACGTCCGCTGGCTGGTAAAGATTAGGAGAGCCTAACTTGAGTTGTCACCTAACTGTATGACTGAATTAGAGAGTTTTACTCCTAAACACATAGATTCCTAAGTGTCTGATGGCTCAAACATATGATTTTCTTATGAACAGATGAGAGGGGTGGCTCTCTTCCACATAGAGTCCCAGGTATCAACATGTAGCTTCTAAGGTCACTCAAAGGGTTTGTCTCTAGTCCAACCAGAAGGGAAAAAAGAGTGTGGAGGCAAAGCGTGAGAGGATTTTCATGGGTCCGCTTGGCAGTGATTTAATTCACTTCCACCCACGTCCCACTGCCCAGAACTCAGTCACGTGCCAAACTTACCTACAAGGGAGGTTGGGAAATTAGTGTAGCTGTGGCCCCAAAGAGTCAGAGAACAGGGACTTGGGTGAACAATTAGCAATTTTGGCCACACCAATTTTTGGTCTTAGAGAATTCTAGGGAATACCTCTTACTTGTCTGTACAGTGTCTTGTTCATTCGACAGTTATTTACTGAGTTTGGACCCTGTGTTAGGTGCTAGGGATACAGCAGTGAGAAGACAGCTCTTTCCCTCGTGAGCTTACATCATGGCAGAGAAGCAACAAATGAGAAATCATACCTTGGTGTATTTCTGAGGGAAAATCCAGGGCACTATGTAGGGGCCTAATCATGAGTGATTAATGAGACTACTGAGGGCGCTGATTTTTATTTGTAGCCTGTTGGATGTGTGGCAGCAGAAAACGGTGGGATAAAGGGAGGGAGAGGAATATATGAATGAATGAGTGGTTGAATGAGTGAATGAACACACACAAGGGGAGCCTGAGTTCCTTATGTTGATCACGTGGCTTTTCTGGGTCCACAGCCCCTTTCCTCCACTCTCACCTCTTAAGACTCCCTCTTCATGTCTCCCGTTCCCTTCTCTCAGGTGAGCATAAGGATCATTTGCTACCCTACTCTGTTATCAGGTATGTTGGAGACACTGAGCTGTTCTCTTCATGTCACGATCTTCCTTTGCCAGCACTCTGTAGGGATCAGTCACAGGGACTGTTTGTGGGGGGGTGGATTAGGCAGTTTAGGGGAAGTGGCTGTTAATAAAGGGCATAGGGAGATGGAAGATAAATAAGGTTTAGAAATCTAAGCCTAGAGGTTCATTTTAGGATACAAGAGAGGCCGCTCCAGTATATTTCAGTGTCAAGGAAGGGAAATAAATCGTGGAGGAGCCTCTTGTTAGTGGGAAGACAGTATTTGTCTTCCCTTCTCACCTTTTGCTTTTCTCTCTTTACCCCTATTTATTCACTTAATTTTTCCTTTCTGCCTTAGGTTCTGACTTTTTTGCCTTCTTTTTCCTTCCCCACCTTTCTGTATCTTTGGATGGGTTGCCTGTTCTTTGGTATAAATGCCCTTTGATTAGCTGATCCTGATAGAGGAAGAGTCTCATCCAGCTTTGCCTCTCTGTGTGTTCCAAACTTACTTCCCAGTAGTCGTATTCATGGACCCTATGCATCAACCAAACCAAATTACTCAACCCACTAGTATTTTATTCTTTGCTCACTTCTCCACTGTTCCAATCCCACCTGTCCTTCCAGGCCTACTGCTTCCTCTGATAAGTTGGCCTGATTCTCAGCTTCCTTTCTGCTGCCTTCTGTGCCACCTCCCAACTCCCATAGCTCTTTGCACCTCACTGATCACTTGACTTATTTATGTCTGTGTTTTACTTTTGTGAAACTATGTGTTTGATGACATGATTGCTGTGTCATTCATTCTGATTTGCTCAGTGGCTCAGTCCAGTCCTTGCAACACTTGTCGAGTGAGTGACAAGGCCTGCTTTATTACTTATGTTGAGCCAGTTTGTGGTTGCCTGTTTTTCATCTCTGCCAATGAGGACAAGTTGCCAGATAGTTCTGGCTTAGTTAGTGGCCCTCAGTTCTCAGTTGTAAGATTGAAAGTTCTCTTCATAAGATTGAAAATCTGTAGATGGATTTGAGGAGCCACTGAAGGATCGGGAAGGGTACTCTGAGTCTTTTTTTTTTTTTTTGTGGTACGCAGGCCTCCCATTGCTGTGGCCTCTCCCGCTGCGGAGCACAGGCTCCGGACGCGCAGGCTCAGTGGTCATGGCCCACGGGCCCAGCCGCTCCGCGGCATGCGGGATCCTCCCAGACCGGGGCACGAACCCGCGTCCCCCGCATCGGCAGGTGGACTCTCAACCACTGCGCCACCAGGGAAGCCCACTCTGAGTCTTTTTTGTGGTTTCTCTGGCCGGTGGCATGCCAGGGGCTGGAAAGGTGGGAAGACAGTTATATGTTCTGAGAAAGCCATTGAAGTTGACCCAGCTGTAGCTGATAATAGAAAGATTTAGAAGCCTCCATCAGACTAATTAACTTGAGGTGGAGCATGTGAAGTCTAAATGAATGCAGAGAGTCTGAAAGCCAAAATTTGAACTCAATAAAGGCATTTTGGGGATTGTGTCCTGACAACATGACATGAACAGACCGTTTTACCAGGCACCGCACTGAAGCAAGGACAGAGACAAATCGGTGCCTGTCAATAGCGAGTGGTGAGGACAGGGAAGGAACCATGCCCAGTGAGGAATGGCTGAAGAAACTGGTGATGGTTTAGACTTGGGAAGGACAGGAGAACTGTCTGAAATAGTTCAAGCACTGTCAAGTTAAAGTGGAGCTCTTCTTATATGTCTCGTGGTTGTAAGCTGCAGAAAATAAGATTTTGGGTCAAAATATAAGAAATAACTTCATAGAGCTGTCTAAAGAAGTAATGAGTTGACTTGACAAGTATTAAGTTCCCCTGAAAGACCACTAGACTAGAGATTCTAAAGGTAGCTAGTAGTAGTAACACACATTGCCCCACTCTCCTGTCTTGTGCCCTTGGCTGGCATTGCTAATGGTTCATGACCTTCTTTTCCCCTCTTAGTCTTAAAGGCCTAAATTCCTTCTCAGGACAGCACTATTAAATTGGAATTGGCCTATAAATTGAAATCTTCTTCCCATGCCTGGACTAGGTGATGCTTATAGTCTCTTAAAACTGTGAAAAACTACAATTCTAAGATTTGTAAGTCCCACGTGATAGCAAACCCATGGAGTTTATTTCTTTTTTAAAGTATCACCAACAGATAATGAACACACACACACACATACACACACACAAAATCATTGTCATACTAAATAAAATTCGCAATAATTCCTCAGTATCACCTAATATCCAGTGCATATTCAATTTTATTTTGTCCCAGTAGTTTCAGGAATGCCTTTTCACAATTGGGTGGTCCCTGTGTTGATTAATTTAATGCATCTATTTTATACAAAAAAAAAAAAAAAGTTTTGCCAAGCAGTTAATGTTTATTATTTGCCATAATAGGATCTGGCCCAAGTATATTGGTGCATTTTGCTTACTCTCTTCAGTTCCAGGGTAGGAAGGGATGATGTTTGCATCTACTAGAATAAATCTTGAGATGAAAGCTAAGCTTATGTTAGCAAAGTACTTAAAGTGAAAAAAGGGGAGAAAAGCATTAAAGCTGTGGTTCTTGACTATGAGCATTAATTCAGGGGATGGTGGCCTGCTAGTCTCAAGATCCAAGTGAGAAAAAGGAAACTGTATCAACATTGTATGATGAGGGGATTTTTTTCAATAAATAAGACAAATTATCAATAGTAAATTTATAATTTGTTCTCATGTGTGTGTTACTACACCTACAAAAAATACATCATACATAGTTACAAAATATTTTTTTATGATTAGAACTTTCAAGATCTACTTTCTTAGCAACTTTCAGATGTGCAATACAGTATTATTAACTGTGGTTACCATGCTGTACATTACACCTGCATGACTTATTTATTTTATAACTGGAAATTTGCATTATTTCTTTTAAAAATAGAGTATATCTTTTGAATCCATCCAGAAGGCTGCAGTCTGACTCTACCTAAAGAACTTTGAGTGATAAATTCAATATCCTCTCTAAACTTTTCTCAGCTTCATTCTATCATGTCATGAGAACATGAGAAATAACAAACTGTAGAGCACGGGCTTTTACACTTCTAGATTTTTGTGTATTTTCCCTCACCTACATATATCTGACTCGATTTTTTCTTTTTTAATGAGGAAGTTGATATGGTAATAAAGACTTGAGGTGTTTTGTTAGCTTAGAGACCTGTACACCCTCTAAATTAGACCTAAATCAGAAACTGCTTGGAGTAAGGAGGCTGCAAGCAAGGGTAGGGGGACAACCCCCAAGCAAAGTCCCATAAATATAGAAGCACACTGTCACTGGGGGTGATGACCCTCTCAACTCTCACTGAATGTTCCTGCACAAGAATGCAGGCGCAGCGTGGCCCAGACTTAAGTTTTTTAAGAGAAAATACAGGAACTCTCTAAATTGTTAAATGTTGGTTCCAAAAAAATGATCCAACATCATTCAGGCCAAAGAAAACACATCTGTGGGCCAAATCCAGCTTGCCGGCCACTGTTTTGCTTACTGTGGATGAGATCAGCAAATATTTAGCAGTTAAGGTTTCTCTGGCCACCTGCATCTGGAAATCTAAAGCATGGTCCTGAGGCCGAGGGTCCGGGGTTCTGGGAGAGCAATGACCCGTGTTCTGCAAGCACGGACAACACTTCTGGCTCCCTGGCCCATGGGTAGGCTGGCAGCCCCTTCACAGCTCTGGGAGGGGTGCTTTTTGTCCTGAGGGTAGGTGCCCATCTCTCAGCGTATGCCAGGCAATACTGTCACCCTGCTCCTTGTTGGACCACTGCCCAGGATGTGGGGCTGTGGTTTGGAAGCCATGACCTATGTTCCGTAGAGAATGATTCATGAACTCCAGACGGCTCTGAGCAAGCTGCAGCGATGTGGCTTCAGGGCATTTACGATGTGTGAAGGCAGGTCTGGTTAGCATCATTCCTAATTGTCCTCCGGGACGCTTAGCAGCTGAGGCCCCATTTCTCCAGCACTGGCCTTGGAGGCCAGAAAGCCATCCTCCGTGAAAGAGAAATCTTATAAGGGTATTCGACGTGCACCCTCCAGATAGTAGAGATGGGTATTTTGGAGCTATGGGAAAATTCCAAGTACAATGGCATTAGTATTATTTTTACAGTTGCTAGACATTTTTACAGCACATAAAAGTCTTGAATTAAAAGATGTACTTTGTATATAGCTTGAAAATGTGAACATCTCTAGGATAAAGGGTTATGGTTTTCCACGTTAGCTGTTAAGTTTGGGGGAAGGATGAAAATGTGAATAAGTGAGCTACATCATTCTCAGATGGAAAGAAGACTCACTTGTTAGAAATTAATGTATAAATTCAGTGCATTTGATTTGGGTGGTAAGACTTGGATTGGGGAAACTTGACAAGATCATTTTAAACTTTATCCAGAGGAATAAATATATGAGGAAACTCTTGAAAAAGAAAATCAGTGAGGAGAGAATTTCACCAAATATAGTAAAACAAGTTACAAAAGTATAGAAATAAAACAATGTGTTAACTGGCATAGGAATAGAAACAGTGAAACAGATATAGTGAGTCCAGAATTAGACTCAAGTGTATATGGTCATTTGGTATAAAATAAAGGAAGCATTTGAAACTACTAGAATGAAATGGATTATTTAATAAATGGTGTTGAGACAACTGGCTGGTAAAAGCTGAATCCTTCCCTGATTTCTTATACCAAGATAAATTCTAGAGGTAGAAAATAAAAAGATGAAAGTAATGGAATACAAGGGGGGAAATACTTTTTTAATCCTGGTGTGAGGGAGGACTTTCTAAGCATAATAGCAAAGATAGACATCATAATGGAAAAGATATCTTTGAATATATAAAACCTATAAACTTCTATATATTAAATCTCCATAAACAAGGTTAAAAGATAAACTAAAGGTATGTACAATATATGTGAAAAGTGTTAATGTTCCTAATATATATAAAGAACTCTTGCAAATTATTTAGGAAAAGATAAACACCCAAATAAAGAAACGGGCAAAGAATATGCAGAGGCCACTCACCAAAGAAACTGTAGATAGCCAACACGTATATGAAAGGGTGTCCAGTCTCAATCTCACCTGAGATCTAAGAATTCATATGACAGCCATACGGTGCCATTATTTACTTGTCAAATCAGCAAAGATGAAAATAAGATCTCAAGGAGGGTGTAGACAAAGGGACACTTTGATGCCTTTTTGGGGAAAGTGTGATTTGTACTAGCCTTTGGAGGGCAGTTTGACATCTGTATCAACATTCAACAGAGTATATCCTTTGACAGAGCAGTACCATGCTGGGGAATTTACCCTAAGGGAAATCACTGGACAACTATATATACAAAAAATGCTTGTTGCTCTGTGGTTTATAATAACAGGAGATTAGAAATTACCAATAGTTTATTTCTGAAATATGTTACGGTATATCCGTATGTAGTAATATCATACCATCTTTTAAAAGGGTGATTTGTATCAGTTTTTACCTATTACATATATTTATTGATGGGTAAGATCTCAAGGTCTATTTTTTTTTTTTTTTTTGGCTGTATTGGGTCTTCATTGCTGTACACAGGCTTTTCTCTAATTGCAGCGAGCAGGGGCTACTCTTCGTTGCGGTGCGCAGGCTTCTCATTGCCGTGGCTTCTCTTGTGGAGCACGGGCTCTAGGTGCGCAGGCTTAAATAGTTGTGGTACGCAGGCTCAGTAGTTGTGGCTCGCGGGCTCTAGAGCACAGGCTCAGTAGTTGTGGCGCACGGCTTAGTTGCTCCGCGCATGTGGGATCCTCCCAGACCAGGGATCGAACCTGTGTCCCCTGCGTTGGCAGGCGGATTCTTAACCACTGTGCCACCAGGGAAGTCCCTCAAGGTATATTTTTGAGTGAAACAGCCAGTTGCTAAGCAGCATATGTCATGTGTGCATATAAGTTTTAAGAAGAGGTCCAAAAGGTTAATTATGGTTGAATCTGGGTAGTAGGATTTCCACTTTTTTTCTTTATTCCTTTATTGTGTTATAAAGATTTTTTACACTGACCAGGTATTGTGTTGATAAATGATAAAGACTAATACATTTATATCAAGAAGCCACATGCACAAGAAAGCCAACAAACCTGGTTCCAAAGTTGTTCATATTTAGTATATGACTGCTAAAATGCACTTGTTTTATTTGTTTGAATAAGTATAGAGCACACTTCAATGGTGTGGTACTTACTACCCATAGTGATAAGCAGAGAGGTGCTCCCACCTTTTATTACGTTCCAGGGGCCTTTCTCGTGGTGGTGGGAGATGTTGGCATCTCAGTAGAGTCCTTTTCTTCTACCATCATGCTTCCTTCTTTGGAGGAATTTCAGGGAGGACCCCCATTCATCGGCATTTAGACTGGAAATGTGTATGAATGAGATTCTAGAGGGCAATATCATATAATTTCACGTCTTTTTACTTAGGTTTATGAACCACATGTCATATCATAAATTACGGAAAAATAATTTTTGATTGCTTGTTTCGATTAGGGTAAAAAATCAAGTGAAAGTTTCCAGGTGCTTTTTGGCTTCTTATTTTCTAATTTCTTTTATAATTAGAATATACTTATAATCAGAAAAAAACATTTAAAGCTTTGTTGAAAAGAGCTAACTCATATTTAAGATGAATTGGGCAGAGATAACCATGTGCCCAGATCATTCTTAGGAGATATACGCAAATTAAAAGGATATAACATATATTTTAGATCAATTAGTTGTGTCAGCTGTGATTTTTACCAAGGAGATATTGCTTTTGGTTTCAAATGTTAAATAACTATATAATTATGACAGCCAGAGGACTTTCCATTTGTAGTTTTATAGATGTATTATCATTGCAACTGACTTGAAAAGAAAAGAAATGCAAAGAGCTTAAATGTATGTTTTATTTAATTAGGGTAGAAGCCTGGGGGGCTGGGTGGGATTTTTTTTCCCCAGGAGGTTGCATAGCTGGTTGTAGTCAAGTCAGTTGCCAACTTTCTGCTTAAAGAGATGTTCCTGGCAGTCAGTCTAGGGCAGCTACGGGTTTCTTGCTATGTACTTTCCGAAGTCACCCTGAGTGTAACACAGCCCCTTCAGCCCCTTCCTAAACTCCTTCCTACTTCCTACTCCAACACGCACCTGATCAGAATTTTTGATGTAACACCTTCACAACCAACCCTTATATGTCCCTGCTTGATATACTTTATTTGTGGGTACATAATCCCTATCAGTCACACCAAAATGCAACTGTGGTGTAGGGAAAAGGGTACTAAGTTTAGCTCAGAGGCAGAAGCCTTGGGTTCTGTGTGTTTTTGAGTCAGTTAATCTACTCTGGGCTCAGTTCCCTGTCTATAAAATGAGTATGATAACAAACTTTTTATAAGGTTTTGGTTGGAGAGATGCTTTGTGTATATCTGTTAGGATTAGATTTGGCTGCATTAGAGAGAAAATAGATAATAGTAAAATGGTAGCTTGTAGTAAAATAAAAGCTTATTCACTAAAATATAGCGGTTTTGAATAAAATAGAACTTTATTTATTTCCTATGTGCAAGTACAGAGATAGACTGTCCACGACTAGCGTGTACAGGCATACCTCAGAGATACTGCGAGTTTGGTTTCAGATCACTGCAATAAACCAAGTCTCACAATAAAGCAGATCACATAAATTTCTTGGTTTCCCAGTGCATAGAAAAGTTATGTTTACATTATAATGTAGTCTGTTAAGTGTGCAATAGCATTACATCTAAAAAGTAATGTACATACCTTAATAAAAAATACTTTATTCCTAAAAAGTTTTTAACCATCATCTGAGCCTTCAGCGAGTCATAATCTTTTTGCAGTAATAACATCAAAGATCACTGATCACAGGTCACCATGACAAATATAATAATAATGGCAAACTTGCAAGAATTGCCAAAATGTGACACAGAGACATGAAGTGGGCAAATGCTGCTGGAAAAATGGCACCAATAGACCTGCTCAACTCAAAGTTGCCACAAACCTTCAATTTGTAAAAACAAAAAGAAACTCAGTATCTGAAAAATGCAATAAAGCAAAGCACAGTAAAACAAGGTTTGCCGGTACTCAATGATGGTAGGAGCTAGTCTTTGTTTCCTTTTGTGCTGCCATCCTTGGTAGGTGGCTTCCATCTCATTGTCCAAAATGTCCACTTGAGCTCCAGCCATCACATCCAAATTCCATATAGCAGGAAGGTGGATGAAGGGAATTCCACCCCCACCCTACCCCAAGGACACTTCCACTGAGGAAACGATTGCTTATGTATTGTCTAGAACCTCATCATATGTTCATGTACTCAGCTAAAAATAATTGTTTTTTATGAAAGAAAGAGATGTTGGGGCAAACCAACAGTCTTTGCCATGACCTTTGAAAGACTTTTGTGACCTGGGAAATACTCTGAGTCCAAAAAACTACATTATTTATGTAATATGACTGTGAGGCAACCGCATATACATTCATCCATTCACCAAATATTTATTAAATACCTGCTAGAGGTGTAGCACTAGAGCTGACACCCCATATGCTTTCTCACATTTTCTTAGTTTATGTTATTTCCAAAAAAGGGTTTGAGAGATCCATGTAGCTGTGATTCCCTCCCTGCTTCCTGCTTTGCTGTGCATGTGGGAACATAACATCACTAAGATACCATATTCCTCTATTTGGGAGAAGGGAAGGAGAAGGGTGACATTGGAGCATGTTGTAAATGGCAGCTTTCTAGCTCACCAGTACAGACACTGTGTGTTTTCCCCTCCAGTTCTCAGAGGTCCTGTCTTTTGTCATCAGTGCTTCATGTTGCTTTACATCTTGTGTCCCTACTTACTTTGTGTATATGCCTTTCCCTCTATTTAAAACAGATGTGCTGGATTGTCTCGTTATCATCTGCCCTCTCCCTTTCAAACAGGGAACACTTTGTTTTATTTGGGGGGCAAAGATGGATGGATGGATGGATAGATAGATCAAGTAGTGGGCGGGTGGGTGGATGGGTATGCAAGTAAGTATGCATAACCTAAAGGCCAGGCAGCATTGTCCAGTACTGGGGTTATTACTGTTCTCAGGGGACCCCAATGTGTGCAGAATCCCTAAGGAAATAGGATCTGCAGTCACAGGCTCAAGATACTCCATTTGGAAAGGATCTGGAAATGTCTGACATCCTTCCTTGTAATCTTTCAAGAATTGACAGTGGTGGGCTTTTTTTTCTTTTTAATCTTCTTGTTTCTTTTACTATGAAGAATTTCAAACATTCAGAAAACAACCACGAGCCCACTACTGAAATGGAAACAAATGTTAACATTTTGCCATATTTACTTAAAAAAACAAAATGAAATTTATAGCTGTAGAGTTTTCCTCATATAAATACATGCTCCTTGTGTCATTCATGTCTTTGCATTAGCACCACCTTATCTGAGACACCGTCCCCGAACTTCCTTTGTAAAAGAGCCTCGCTCCAACAGCCTCTAACCTCTCCTGCTAGCACTTTCACCACCTGACATATACAGTGCATTTTTCTGTCTTCTGTCTGTCTCCCTCCTAGCATGTCTGCTCCGTGAGAGCTGGGACATGGCTTTGTTTCCCATTGAATCACCCTCATCTGGCATCAACTAGGATCAGATGAACAGAGATGTTCTGTTCTGACCTGTCCTGACCCATCATCTCCCTCCATGTCTCTCTCCCCGGGGGAACCACTGTCCTGAAGTTTAAATACCCTTCCCATCCTTGTCTTTATATACTCTAATTTTATTTATACCTTTAAATCTGTGTGTGTGCATGTGTGTACATAGATGCCAAAACAATAGATGGTGTTGTGTATCTTTAAATACATTAACTAAGCAAGCTGTTTATATCCTCTGTAACTTGCTTTTTCTTGTTCAACATTATGTGTTCGAGATTTATCTATGTGGATACATGCCCACAAGAATTTACTTCATATATTTCATATTCCTACAATATTCCTTCTAGGATTTTATCACAGTGGGTCCACAGCCTTTTAATAATGGCTATATTACCCTTCTTTTGTCAGGGACTCTCTGAATCTGATCTGTGGTAACAATTGCACAAATCCTAGAAATGGGCTAAAAAATTAAGATGGTAAATTTTGTTATGTGTGTTTTACCACAATTTTTAAAAGTTTAAAAAAACTTATTATACATTTAGGAAAAAATGAGTTAAAAGGGGCACCAATAAGGCTTGTATTCTTTGTAAAAGTAAAATCATTGTTAATGGTAATTTTAGAGACTTAATTTTACTCACCATTGAATACATTTAATTATAACAGTAGCTTTTTCAAGGAATTGTGATTTTATTCTTTATACCTTAGAAACTAGAATTCCCTCGAAGACATACAGATGACCAACAGGTACGTGAAAAGATGGTCAACATTACTAATCAGGGAAGTGAAAATCAAAACCACAATGAGATATCACCTCACACCTGTTAGAATGGCTATTATCAAAAAGACCAGAGGTAACAAATGCTGGCAAGGATGTGGATAACAGGGAACCAACCCTTCTATACTGTTGGAGGGAATGTAAGCAGGTGTAGCTGCTATGGAAAACAGTATGGAGGTTCCTCAAAAAATTAAAAATAGACCTATTCAATATGATCCAGCAATTCCCATTTCTGGGTGTATATCCAGAGGAAAGGAAATCATTGTCTTGAAGAGATCTCTGCACTCCCATGTTCATAGCAGCATTATTTACAGTAGCCAAGGTGTAGAAACAAACTTAGTATCCGTGGATGGGTGGATGGATAAAGAAAACATGGTATATATGTACATTGGAATCTTATTCAACCTTAAAAAAGAAGGAAATCCTGTCATCGCAATAACATGGATGCACCTGGAGGACATTACGCTAAGTGCAATAAAACCAGACAGAGAAAGACAAATACCACGGGTATCACTTACATGTGGAATACAAAAAAAGGTAAATATGTGAGGTGATAGATGTGTCTAATTAACTTGATGGTGAGAATTCTTTTCACAATGTATATCTATATCAAGATCATCTCATTGTATATTTCAAATATCTAAATTATTGTCAATTATATCTCAATGAGGCTGGAAAAAATAGAATTCCCTCAGAGATAAATCGCATATTTCATATATAGTTCTCCCGTATTAGAGAACCTTTAATGGCTTTCCTCCTAAGGAGAGAAAACTTGAGAACAAATATATTTGAGTTGCCCTAAGTAATATTCAGAATTCTTGGCTTTGACAAGATTCTAAATGTTCAGGGAAGGTCTGTTTTTTGCAACAGCATGACAACTTGACTTCACACATCGGTACAGATTAACTGAGTGCCTGGGTTTTCTTTTAAGACATATTCAAATATTCTCTTTCCACGCTTCCTATTAAAAGCAGACTTGTTAGAGGACAAGCTTTATTATAAAGCATTTTGCAGATATTATTATAGGTTAAAATTGGAAAAGTTAAGATTTATCACCCATAATTTTGAATAATGACTCAGTAGACCTTGGCTAAATGTGAAACTGTTCTAGAAAGATCACACGATTGACCCTGTTTTTCATTTTGCTCATAAAAATCCATCCGGGCTGTCCCATGAATGTCTTATTTCTAGAGATACAGTCAGATTTAATGAGCTATTTATCAGTTTCAAAAACAGGTCCTGTTACTACATTTCTTAAATTTGATTGGTATATTTTCCCCAAGCCCTACTAAACTTGAATACTTAAAAACACTATTTAAACATATTTGGCAGTTAAATTAACTATCTAACCGTGGCTGTTTCACTTCAGTTCAATCAGCAGATGTTTATTTGAGCATCTACCATGTTCCCAGCACTGTGCCAGGGCTGGGACTATAAGATGAATAGAACAGGTTCTGGTCCTCCGGACCACATAATCAGTGGCTGAGACAGATATTTATCCAAGTTATCAAAGGAAATGGTCAATGCTACAATAGAAGTAGAATCGTCCTGTTACTGCACGCTCCCTGTGTGGCCAGGACTCTTAGAGCAATAGATTACTACCCTCAGTAACAGTGCCAGGAAGTGCATGGGCAGGTGTGAAGGTGGTGATGGGAGGAGAGCTTTTTAAACCTACCCACCATCTTCATCAACTTCCTTCTCCAAACTGCCAATAATAATAATGATGGTAGTTTTTGATTTGGGCAATTGATCTTTTCTCAATCTTATATAAAGTATGACTAAAATCATCTATAGAAACTTTTATCTTATTGAATTAAAAATAGACTTTATTTTTAATAGCAGTTTCAGGTTCACAGCAAAATGGAGCAGAGGATATCTGTCCCCACATATGCACAGCCTCTCTTGCTGTCGACGTCCCCGGACAGAGTAGTACATTTATTACAGTCTGTGAGCCTGCACTGACATTCCCCTCAAAGTCCACAGTTTACCTTAATATTTACTCTTTTTTTTTTTTTTTTTTAAAAACTTAGAACCACCTCTTTATTTTTTAAATTTGGTAACACTCTCAAGGCTTCCTGTAAGTCATTTTTGTTTGTTTGTTTTTGTTTTTTTTTGCGGTATGCGGGCCTCTCACTGTTGTGGCCTCTCCCGTTGCGGAGCACAGGCTCTGGACGCGCAGGCTCAGCGGCCATGGCTCACGGGCCCAGCCGCTCCGCGGCACGTGGGATCCTCCCGGACCGGGGCACGAACCCGTGTCCCCTGCATCGGCAGGCGGACTCTCAACCACTGCGCCACCAGGGAAGCCCCAATATTTACTCTTGGTGTGGTACATTCTGTAGGTTTTGACTAATGTATAAGGACATGTATCTGCAGTTATAGTATCATATAGAACAGTTTCACTATCCCCCAAATCCTCTGTGCTCTGCCTATTCATCCTGCCCTGTCTCTGTTTTATTAAACTTTACATATAACCTAAGTAAGAGCAGTTGGCCTGAAATGCAAAAGCGGCTCCAACTAGACTGTCACACCAAAGCCCTCCCAAACACATTTTGGAGTCACTGCTATGTTACTTCCTTTGGTCATCCACGCCTCTACGTGAGAGCTGCTGTGTTTAGCACAAATGCTCACAGTTTATGTTAGAGTCTCTGGCATTAAATTCTGCGGTTTCAGAACCATTGAATGTGGTAGATGTGTTCATGGTCAACTTTTTGTTCACCATCCTCCCTTTCCCACCACACTTTGACCACCCTTGTCTTTATAAAAAGGTTGGAAGTCTCCAAACAGAATCGCCTTTGTACTGCTGAGGGTTGGGGATCTTCTGTGCTCCAAATGTCTGATTACAGTATAAACAGACCTATTTGCTTTTAGGGAAGCAAATGTTTTCTGTGTCCAACTGAGCTTGTAAAATTTCATTAAGAAGCTAATCATTAGCCCTGATTAAGTAAACAGTGGATGTTTGGCATGAATATTTTAATTTTCTATTTCCAGGCTGGCTTAGCCTTCTCAAGGTTACTGATGGTCAGCTGGCACCGATAATTTTTCAGTCACCTGTGCAGTTTTCCACTCCATCATCAGAGAATCTCCTCCCCTCCCCCATTCCACTGGGGAAGAAAACCAGGGCTCTCCTAGAGTCCCAGACATGAAGCTGTTCTCTGATGCTCATTAGAGGACTTTTTTTTTTTTTTTTTTAACATCTTTACTGGAATATAATTGCTTTACAATGATGTGTTAGTTTCTGCTTTATAACAAAGTGAATCAGCTGTACATATACATACATCCCCATAGCTCCTCCCTCTTGCGTCTCCCTCCCACCCTCCTATCCCACCCCTCTAGGTGGACACAAAGCACGGAGCTGATCTCCCTGTGCTATGCAGCTGCTTCCCGCTAGCTATCTATTTTACATTTGGTACTGTATATATGTCCATGCCACTCTCTCACTTCGTCCCAGCTTACCCTTCCCCCTCCCCCTGTCCTCACGTCCATTCTCTGTGTCTGTGTCTTTATTCCTGTCCTGCCCCTAGGTTCTTCAGAACCATTTTTTTTTTCTCTTGCAATTGAAGTAGTGAATCTCATTGCTGCCTACTCCAGTGCAGGACAAGAGACTAAACTCTGCTCTCTTTCTAATTCAACTTGAAATTGCCACCATTTCTGTCCCTCCTTATTTGCCTTTATAAACATTTCAGGCTTTAACAAAGATCAGATTTCCTTTTACTGATACTTACAAATCAGTAGGAAGATGTGCTTAATATTACGCTTTTATTTTCAAATCTAGGAAAGAGCATAAAAGATAAAGATGCAAAAAGCTTAAAGCAGTTACCGTACCGCCAGTGACTCAGACGTTATTAATATCGCTGTGGGCACAAGGAATTGGAATGGTGTTAGAACGATTTTCTCCGGGGAAGAATGCATCATGACATTTTCCAAAGTGTGTTTCTCAGAGGCCGCAATAAATTTGACTAGTGTTTAGAAGGGGGAAAAAAAGATATTTTGAGGCTAAATAAAATTGGGAAGCACTTCTACTGCAAATTTCCTTGTTTTAGTGATTTACAATGGGTATTGCTATATTAAAGGCTCTGGGAATTCCTGCCATAAGAAAACCTGTTTAACTTTCTTCAACGCAGTGTTTCAAATTCATTTGGCTTCAAATGCCTACTTTTTTTTTTTTTAATTTTAATGTAACATCTGGAACCAACCCTCAGAGCCAATGGGATATACTTACACTTTGGGATATCATGTTGTAGAATGAGAGTCTCTGTGGCAGTGGTTCTTGAACTTGACTGTGCATTAGAATCCTGGAGGACTTGTTAAAATACAGGTTGCTGGGTCTCACCCCCGTAGTTTCTGATTTGGGAGGTCCAGGGTGGGGCTTGAGAATCTCTTTTTCTAATAAGTTCCCAGGCAATGTTGTTGATGCTGGTTGGGGGCCACACTTTGAGAACCACTAGTCCATGTTCAAACTGGAAGGAAACAAAAGTTATGGGGGATGGGGGTGGTACCACAGGTGCGCTGCTGTACAGTATAGGAGTTAGTGTACTCATGCAAGATATACTGATCAAACCTGCTGTGTGTCTGGCACCATGCTAGGTGCTGGAGATGATCCTTGCGTTCACGATCTTACAGTATAGTGGAGAGATAGACAGTAAATGGGTAAAGGAAATGAGTCATAGGTCCATATGAATTGAGAAGACTTCTGTGAAGGAAGCCAGCAGTGTGTGTGCTATGATCCTGAATAAAAGGTGGTCGGGAAAGATCTCTCTGAGGTGGCAGGGACATTGCAGCTGAGACTGGCCGTGAGAAACCGGGGGGCCATGAGAAGATGGGGATGATGTTTCAGTCTGGATAAGGCCATGAGCAAAGGCCCTGGGGGGGTGGTGGTGGGCCGGGGAGAGTAGCAAGTTCTGGGAATGGAAAGAAGGCCAGGATGGCTGGAGGACAGTGAGAGAGAGAGAGAGAGAGAGAGAGTATGGAAGAAGAAGAGGTTGGAGAGGAGACCAGGAAGGGCCGGGTCACTGGAGCTGAATGAGGCAGTTTGGGTTTAATTCTAAATGCGAAAGGTTCTGATGACTATTGTAAACACTCACTCTGGGTGTTGTGGGAAGGAAGGATTGTAAGGGGAAGAGTAAAAGCTGTGAGACCAGCAGGAAGACCATAGCTGGAGTCAGGGTAGAGATGATTTGCCTGGGGTAGGGCAGTGGTGGTGGTCAGGCAGCCACATATTCATGAGCTCTAGGGGGCGCCACTCACAGGGATTACTTGTGGCTGTTAGCAGTGGAGAGATGTGGATTGCTTCCCAGCGTATCTCGGAGGTAGATCATCCCGGATTTGGTGATGGGTTAAGTTGTGAGGGGCAAGGAACAGACAGGTGCCAGGAATTACTCCTGAGCAACAGAGAAGGGGAAGAGCTGTAGGAGTAGGAACGAGTTCATTTCAGAGAGCGAGGAGGGAACTAAACAGTTACTTTTCAGGGTGACAGTGAAGTGACCACAGCCCATTATTCTGCAAATATAGTAATCGGCTGTTTGCTGGTACACCAAAGAAATGATATTGGGGTTTAATAAATACTCTTATGAGAGAGTTGCTCTATGTGTTGTGTATCAGTGGTTGCCTGGTAGCCCAGAATTAGAAAACAAATAAGGCCATTTAACACTAAGCATAATGTTTTCTTTCTCTAATAATTCAGAGAGCACTTCAGAACCTCACAGAGACTGTTACTATTGCTGTGTAACAAACCACCTCACAGCTCAGTGGCATAAAACAGCCATTGTATTATGCTCATGGATTTTGTGGGTTAGGAATTCAGACAGGGCACAGCGGGATAGCTTCTCTCTGTTCCATGGTGTCTGGGCTCAGCTGGAAAGACTTGTCAGCCGGGGGGACTTGACAGATGGGGGCTGGAATCATCTGGAGATGTCTTCACTCACGTGCCTGGCAGTGATGCTGGATGTCGGCCTGAGCACCTCCACGTGGGCTCTCCACATGGCCTGGGCTTCCTCACTTCTCGGCCCCTACACGATCGTTGAACTTCTGACATGGCAGCTCAGGGTTCCAAAGGCGAGTCATCATTGCAAAGATCTTGAATGTTTGAATTATACGAAACAGGTTGCTGAATTCATGTTCTGTTTAATAGAATGCTAGATTAGAAAGAGATTGCCTTGCTTGCATGCTGCCTCGGGGATAATTTGGGAAGAAGAGCCTGCTTTAGGGAAAGAGCTGGCTGTTTTGCATTAGAACAGATGACAAGGATATTCTCGCTTTGGCTGTGAGCCAGTCATGTGATAAACAAGTATTTTTCCAGCCTCTTCTACTTGCCCAGCTCTCAGGGGTGAAGCAACCAAGCATAGTTCATACTTATCGGATAATAAGAGGATGTTTATAAATTAGGACATAGAAGAACTGGTTTGGAATTATTTAAAAACATTACGTGGATTCAGATTTCCCAAAACCTCTATTCATAGATCCATTCTGGTGAGTTTCATCCATGAAGTAGCAAGGCACAATGCTTCCTTAGAAATGGTTCTTGATGTGGATCTCTGGTAGCCCTTGATGACTTGAAGACACCAGTCTGAGTTGGATGGTCTAACCCTAAGATAAAATCCTTGGTCTGAGGCAGTAGATTCCAAAAGGGGGAGTATAGGCCTCCCAAGAAGTGTTCAAGTTGATCCATTGAGGGCAATGGAATACCTACCTCTATTTCTTAAAATAAAAATTTAATATATATTTTGTGTGTGTCTTATAGAATATTAAATATGTAATGCAGGTATGAAATTTATGATTGGTTAATTAAAAAAATAATTTTGTTTGTGCTCAAAAAGTTGTTTTTTGCTGATGGAGTACAGGTTAAAGGTGTGTTTTAGCACATTTATTCCTTGTTGCTAATGCTTTTCAAACTTTATTATGAAAATCACCTAGAGAAACTTGATTTTTCTCAGCTCAGTGCAAGAGTGATTAGAATTTGGGGAATTGATTCACACTCAGCTCACAAGAGAATGATTTATCAGCCAAAATGCCAAATTTATTAATTTCCAATAGCTGGGAAACTAGACCTATCATTGATACATGTTATGCTTTTATTCTTGGACAAAGTGATTTATCTCAGGATATGAAGTATCAGAAAGCTTTGTGTCTTTTAGACACAGAACTGCATTTTCTGAGCTTCTCTAGTGTTTAGGGCTTTTCTTACATATGACCTCCTGGTTACCACTTCCTATTCCTAGCTCACCTGGCTCACAGGTGCTCACCCGGCTCACAGGTGCTCACCCGGCTCACAGGTGCTCACCCACAGGAAATGAGATGCAGCATGTGACCCACTCGCTGTGGTTGGTGTTCAGTCCACTTTTCTGGCACCCTGGTAATTATAGGTGCCTGTGGTAGCAGTCAGATTTTGTTCACCAAAGATGAAAAGCTTGTCTGGTCAGCTCCTCTGTCAGGTGACACCTCCCGCCATGTTGTCATATTTTGATTTCGTTCATCTGATCCTGTGCATCTCCAGTCACAGAGTCTACTAGAGAGGATGTTTATCTGGCCCTTGGACATCTTGATTACCCTGGAACTTAGGTGAGACTGGGTGGGACACCTTATCCTTCCCCACCTCTGTCCCACCTGACTTCTTTCCCTCTTCCCATCAGCCAACCAGAATGGGGGAAGGAGTAAAAACATGGATTACATAATACAGGCAATATTTGTTGAGTGCTAACCATATACTGGCAACTGTGCTTTATTAGCATCATTTGATTCCATCTCACAAATTCCCATTTTACAGACAAAGAAACGGAGGCTCCAGTAATTTGCCTGAGACCACATGGCTCTGGGTGTCAGGGCCGGGATTGGAACCAGATCCCTCTGCTTCCAGAGCCCACTGTTGCACTGTCATCCTTAGAGATGGCTAAAATCCAAGGCAGAATCAACTGAGTACAAACAAATTTCAGGGACCAGGGAGGGGAGGAACTACTGCTGTTGAGAGATGTTGCTGGGAAGGCATTGCTGAGAGGGCCTGGAGGAGGTTGAGGGCTGTGCCTTCTAAAGTTAAGACATCTTAGGGGTGGAGAGACGCGGGGGAGGAAGGCGGTTCTGGTTAAGAGGCAGGCCTGATTGAGCAGAGGTCTGGGGCCAGGAAAGCCAGTGCTCTGGGGCTGAGAGGGTCCCTTGGCGGGGGGTGGGGGTGAGAGGTATGCGGGGGTTGGGGGGGGCGGGTAGAGGCGGGCTGCAGGGAGGGGAGCAGTAGGAGGTGAGAGAATCCTGAGGCAGGGCGACCGTCACCCTCCCATAGACAGCTGCCTCTCCGAGTAGGGATGACGTCATCACTGCGCATGCCCACTGTGGAGGCAAAGCCTGCCCTTCCTCCTTCCCGCAAGAGACCACGCTGCGGGGAAGGGCTCTCTAGAGAGCTGCTCTTCGGCTGGAGGAAGTGCCTAACCTGCCTGACCCCACAGCGCGGCTCTGGAGAGCCAGAACCGAGGGAACGGGCTTCCCGTGTCAGGCCGCCTGGGAACTCCAGGAACACAGCAGCTGTACTTCCTTCCCTCTTCCCCACACCCTTGACCTCGTGCTGCCAGAGAGGGGTCTGATACCCAGACACAGCTGGTAGCATCTGAGGCCAGACCTCCAGTGACCCTGAGGAATGTGGAAAGTCCCCGCTCAGCCAAGTTGGAAATCAAGTCGGTCTCACCCCTGAATAAAATTTCCTTAGCAACTCCGGTCCTAGCTGAGGGACATGGCTGGACTGGGATGTGGGTCCCCCAATACACCTCAACCTTTTTGGGAAATCCATCTTTCTGGGAAATTCTTGAGGGATTGAGAAGCGGTAGGTACTACCTGTGACCCCACTTCCTTTACTTGTCCTTCATAAAGCACTTTGAAGGACCCACAGCCCCGCTGTAATCTCTTCAGCCCTCTCCTTTTTTTTTTTTTTTTTTTTTTTTTTTTAGGTACGCGGGCCTCTCACTGGTGTGGCCTCTCCCGCTGCAGAGCACAGGCTCCGGACGCGCAGGCCCAGCGGCCATGGCTCACGGGCCCAGCCGCTCCGCGGCACGTGGGATCTTCCCGGACCGGGGCACGAACCCGCGTCCCCTGCATCGGCAGGCGGACTCCCAACCACTGCGCCACCAGGGAAGCCCCAGCCCTCTCCTTTTAAGAAACAGTGTCGGTGTTCTCTGTCACCAGCACCCCTCCCCAGCACTGGGCCTGCAGTGGCCTGTTAAGGTGACCAAGGACTTCCCTGGTGGCGCAGTGGTTAAGACTCCGCACTCCCAATGCAGGGGGCCTGGGTTCGATCTCTGCTCAGGGAATTAGATCCCACACGCATGCCACAACTAAGAGTTCGCATTGCCACAACTAAGGAGCCCATGTGCCGCTACTATGGAGCTGGCGAGCCGCAACTAAGGAGCCTGCCTGCCGCAACTAAGACCTGGTGCAACCAAATAAATAATAAAAATATATAAATTAAAAAGGTGACCAGCCCATGCCTTCTCCTTTCTATGCCTGTCCCAAACAACTAGATTTCCTATGCCTGGAACTATCCACGCTAGTAGTTTCATTTTAATAGGAGCCTCTAATAATTTCATATACAGGTTTGGGTTAGCCAGAGACAAGGAAATAAATGTTCCACATTTTTTAAAAATTCAGTCTTGGTCCCCTAGTTCTACAAGCCACTGGGTTCCCAGGAACTGGTATTTGTGGACTGGCCGTGGACATGAATGTCCCTCTCTAGGTCTTATTGTCTCACAGAAACCGGAACTGCACAGCAGGCAGCCCTCACTGGAGGGGGCACAGGTGAGCTTTATTGATAAGAAACGACACTAGCTGAGGCCTCATAGCTTTTGTTACCACCTTCTTAGCAAAGCCTTCTCATCCACTGGGTGAGTGAGGTACAAAATCAAGGCCCTCTTTTGAGAGCAACAGAATGGATAGGAAGTCTGAAGGGCTGAGGGGTCCTGGGATGGTCAGACAGCTTTGAAACAAGGCCAGCCCCTACCTGTGATGGACTGAGGGGGTTGCTATCCTCAGTCAGTGTTAGAGGTGGATGAGAGCCACAAACAACCGTGCCACACACCCATCCAGACTCTTTGGCATCCCTATCCCCCTGTAGACAGCAGTTCTCTGCCTCACCACAGAAACCTGCAGGCTACCCTCATCCAGACCCTTTTCTTGTTGGAGTTTAGGTTTTGATAGAGTCTAAAATAAATCAAGACATGACTCTCTCTTATTCCTCCAAGAAATGTATATTGAGCACCTACTGTATGCCAGATGTGGTACTAGGCTGATACAGAAATGAGTAAGACTATCTCTGCCCTGAGCTCACAGCCTGGTTAGTAGGAGTCAGGAAAAAAGGAGGGCAGACAATCAGCTGTGATGGTGCCACGAAAGAAGATTGTAGAATAGAGGGGGTGGGGGTAGAGAATCAGAAGAGGTTTTCAGACGAAAGGTCAGTTGAGCTGCATGTGAAAAGACCTCCCAGGCAACTCCAAAAAACCCAAATCAGGGCTCCCTGTTTTGTGATATTAAAATAAATGTTGACTTATGTTACGTCAACTGTCCCTGCTTCTTCTCAAGGGGGAATGTTTTGTGTTGACTGTCTCAACGCCCTCACACTTCCACATCCTTGCCAGCACTTGTTATTTGTGGTCTTTTGATACTAGCCAACCTCATGTCCTCTTTTGTTATCTTGTCATTATTTTATAATTCAATGGAAAAAATATAATAAATTTTACACAATTTTAACGTGTAGACTACTTTCAGAAACACATATGGTATGCAAAGCAAGATCATTTAAATTAAGAAATTATTCCCTTCCATGAATACATAAGGTCAGTAGAGAAAAGATAACACTTGCAAGCAAGGAAACCAACCAGATACATATTAGTGTTTAACCCATCCATGGGAATGCCATGTCCCCATTGTCCTGTGGTGTTGAGTAGGGTATTTGAGATCTTCTGGGGGAAGACCCAATTCGTTGCCTTCTGTATACTCTCAGAAGCCAGATTTTCAAGTGAGGATCCTAAGGGCTCTTAACTCATGTGAAAAAGTACTAGTTAGTCTGGAAATACTAAGCAATTTGAAGTTGGGGGAAAATATCCCCTATAGTCCACCGTTACGAAGGCCAGTTGTGTCCCCAGTGACCTTTTTCTCTGATGGTTTGTTCTCAAGTGGTATGGGTTTTTTTGAGATTGTCCTGAAGGTGGAGCGATGCATCTTCTGTTTCCCTTGTCTCCAAGAAGTGCTGTTATGTAACCATCTCCACGTTCTGGGACCACTCACATCAGTCCTCTGATTAGAGGGCTTGGGAGGCCTGCCATCTTGCAGCCTTCCCTCGCTAAGCAGAATGCTCTGTATTGATCATTGCAGTGTGTTTGGCTTTCTGTACTATTAGCTCAATTTAGGAAGGGCGTAGATGAGTGCTCCTTTGCTTTTTGTTGTAGAAAAATGGCCCCCTGTTTATTTTCCTGAGTACCTTTAATGATTCTGTGGTGGCTTTACTTCTAAATAAGTTAATAAGGGGAGACGTTGATTAAGTAGCGTAGGTGTCTTGGATAGCAAAGCTCTCCTGTCAAGTGTCAGAAAGGTTTAGTGAGCTTTCTAGCTTGGGCGATGCCTAGTTCGAAGGTTTTCAGCTTTGGGGGAGGAGAGAAAGGGCACAGCATCCAACCCCCAAGGGCAGCTCCCATCTGTCTAGGTTGCTGACTCTGCTGAGCTACCGACACTGGATGAGAAAGGAGGCCTTCATGGCAGCAGAGATACATTCTCAGCAAGGGTTTAGAGCTGCTGGGGGGGTAGGTGTTTTAGGTGGTTCCATGAGAGGAAAAGACTCCACTGTGGGCCCCACGAGATGAAGGACGAATTATGCGAGGCCCGACTCTGGAGTCTGGGAGAAGCTTTGGTTACTTTGGTTGAGGTGGGACAGGTAACAATGGCCAAGCCCACCGAGTTGGCTGCTTTAGGCCGGAGAGGAAGCAGGCAAAGCACTGCTGTGGGCCAACTTTGAGCAGGCATTGCCAGCCCTTCTTCTGGTAAACAAATACCATTTCTTAACAGTAAAAAACTGTTTCCCCAGAAACTGTTCTGAATCTCCTTATTTAGTCTAATCACCAAGGGGAGCTAAAAAAATTAGGATAAGCCACAAAGATGTCAGTAATAATAATAAGATGGCTGATATTTATTGGACATCTGATTTGTGACTGCAAGGGAGGTGATCCTGTTTTCATTTTACAGAAAAGGAAAATAGGTCTCAGAGAGGCTGATTCATCTGCCCAAAGTCACACAGCTCCTAAGTGGCAGAGGAGGGATTCAAAGTCAGGTCATTCTGACTCCAGAGTGTATGTTCTTCAGGCCACAGGAGGATGCCTCTAATGAAAGTGTGTGTGTATGTGTGTGGGTGTGGGTGTGCATGTGTCCCTCCCTATCCTGCAGGTCACTTGACAGGAAAGGTCAGAGTAGGACCAAAGGTCCAAAGTGCCATGAGAAGGGTGGAAGCAGGTTCTTCCTTGGCGAGGAATTCGTACCAGCTAGTACAGCCCTGTGTAGTATTGTGAGAGAACACAGAGAATGTGGAATCAGGACACCCAGAGTCACCAAAAGTTGGTGTGTGACGCTTGGCAAGTCATTCAACTCTCTAGGTCGGCCTTGATTGCTGTCCTGTTAAATGGGGATAACAATACCTACTTGATCAGTCTCCCTGACTTTTCCTGTGATGCATTGTGTAGGATGATGCTTTGGCAACTCTGTGGAGCATTATACAAATTACAGTTTTTCCAGGTTTATTCATAAACATAGTATTTTGTCATTTGCAAAGAAACACATTTGCATATCAATCATTTAAAACCTTACTACAAGATGACAAAGGTTTTGGACAGGAGATAACGTCCAGTGCTTTGCTGTTTATATTTAACTACTTACAACTAGCTCTTGTTAGGCCTGTTTTTTTTGTTTGTTTGTTTGTTTTGTTTCTGTTTTGTTTTTTAAATAGGAAAGTCTTTCTTATTTACAAAAGGAATTTTGGTTGTTCTGTTTCTAAACTGTGTTAATATAAATCTTGAAATACAGGCAAAGAAAGAAGAAAGTGAAGAACACCCATAATATTCTTCACCCAGAGGTTATCATTGTTAACATCCTGGTTTATTGAGCCAATCTGCTATCTTAGGTCCTGATAACTGCATTGGTGATTTTTATAATCGGTATTGTATATTAACTCAGTTTCTCTAATATTCACCTGGAGGCTGAAAAAAAATAACTTGTAAAGAGATACTAATTATTTTAGTTAAGATGCTCTTTATCTTTTTTGTTAAGATGATTTTTTGTGGACCACAGCAACTGTTTCTATAAGCTTTCGCTGTTAATTCCCCTCCCACACTGCCAAATAAAAAAGAGAGATAGCAAGAAACAGACCCAGTAACTAAGAGTTATTGTTGTGTCCAGAGTAGCTTCCTTTGAGCATTGTCTCCTTTCATGCCACACTCTTTCTTTCTCTGTTTGCCACTTTCTGACACTGCCGTAAGTGTGTGTCTGCTCTTCGCGTAAGTGTGTGTCTGCTCTTCGCTGATGGGTGTGATTAATCTAATATCAGTCCACTGTAGTGAATAGCCCATTGTCGTAAATAGCCTGGAGCCAAGAAAGTGAGATTCTTTGAGGTTCTGTGAAGGCAGGGACCCTCTCCTGAATGCTGCTGCATCCCAGGACTGAGCATCGTGCCCAGCACATAGTAGGCTCCAGTAGATATTTTGTCATTTGTCTGAATGAAAGGTTCCACCACTGCCATTAACAGCTATGTGACTTTGGGCCAATCAGTTAAATTCTCTGGATGTCTGTAATACCCTTCCACTTTAGATATTTTATAATTCTAGGCTTCCTCTCCTGAGATTTTGATTCTGACACTGTGTGGTCATATACCTGATGACAAACTTTCACCATTGCTATCCCCTTAAAGATGTGAAAACCTAGCAACTGCCTTCTCTCCATCCTTTTATCAATAGGAGATAATTTTCCAAGTAATGAACTGATTTTCTTAGTTATCTGCCTCTCCTATTAGCTATCTTTGTTTGTTGAAGAGATTGGTTAATGATCTAATTAAAAGAGACAGGAAGCCTGGGGTGAGGCCCTAACAGAAACTAGGCGTCTCATGTTGTTGGTTAGCTCATTGGAACCAAGGTCAGTTCCAAACTGTGGGCTCCCTTAAATATCCTTAGCAGTAAAACCTTCCCACCATGTATTCAAGGGTTATGGTTTCTCCATGAGAAACTATTTACCCAATGCGTTAAGTTTAAAGACACTGCTTCTTCTTATACTTGGGATGCTGCACAGAGCATCTGTGAACTTTATTAGCTTTTAGGATGCAGGGGGAGATAGTGCTGGGAAGATCTGCCTTGGTTTCATCAGAAGCTCTGGATGATTGCCTTTGCAGTGGGTGGATGTGTATTACTGTTTCACTGGCAACAAAACCCAAGCATGTTGGCCAGTTTTCCAATCTGTAGGACTAGAGGACTAGAACCCTTTCCTATGTTCTGTTTCCACTGACTCTCAAGAAATGTTTCTGGCCAAATGAAATGAGGGCAACAGAATAAATAGTTGATGCCCCATCAGTTTCCCCAGGCGGAGTCTGCCCTAAAAGGACTTCTGTCACTTGGGAATTTCTGAGCGCTGTGGTAAGATCCCAAGGGTGTTCTGGTAATCTGCTGGTGACATGTTGCAGTGGACCCACAGGTTAGGCATAAACCATTCACTTTCATACTTGTACTTAGTTTTCTAGATTTATTTTTCTACATCCTTACCCAATCCACATTTGTCAAAGGTTTCATTGAGGAAATGTAAACGTCCTAAGAGATTTTGCAGAGAAATCTTGCTTGTGCCTGTTTCTAAAGCATACAGACTTTAATCCAACACCCCCTTCTTTTGCCAGAACTTCACTTTTATGTCTATACATGAGCAGGACATAACATGAATTGCCTCATTTCCTTTCATGACTTTGCCATTTCTTTTCTTCCTCGTAACTGAATTGTTGCGTAGGTGTATTTTTTTTAACTCTTAAATGTAGACTTCTTTATGTTATGCAAAAGAGAATATGTTTCATTTGCCTGCTTGTGTATTTTAAAAGCAGCTTTATTGAGATATAATTGATATACAGCAAACAAAAATTTGCAGTTTTGACATGTTTATGCTCATGAAACCATCACCACAATCAAGATAATGAATACACCCATCACCCCCAGAAGCTTCCTTGTGCCCCTTGGCAACCCCTTCCTCCCACCCTTTCCAATCTCCCTTCCAGCCTCCTCAGGCAAACCCTGATCTGCTTTCTGTCACTGTACATTAGTCTGCATTTCCTGGCATTTTATGTAAATGGATTCATACAGTACATACTCTTTCTTGCCTGGCTCCTTTCATGCAACAAAATTTCTTTAATTCATCCATGTTGTAACATGTAGCAATAGCTCATTACTTTTAACTGCTGAGTAGTGTTCCATTGTATGAAAATACCACAGTTTGTTTATCCATTCATCTGTTGATACAAATTTGGATTGTTTCCAATTTTTGACTATTAAAACAAAGCTGTTACGACTTGTGGCTACCAAGCGGGGGGAGGGGGCTGAGGGAGGGATGGATTGGGAGTTTAGGATTAGCAGATGCAAACTGTTGTATACAGAATGGATAAAGAACAAGGTCCTACTGTATAGCACAGGGAACTATATTCAATATCCTGTACTAAACTATAATGGAAAAGACTAAGAAAAAGAATATATATAATATATACATAAGTGAATCACTTTGCTGTACAGCAGAAACTAATACAACATTGTAAATCAACTATACTTCAATAAAATAAATTTTAAAAAATAAAGCTGTTACAGGCATTCATGTACAGGCCTTTGTGTGGACGTATGCTTTCTTTTCTCTTGGGTAAATACCCAAGAGTAGAATATCTGGATCATATAGGTCGAATGATCAATGTCATTGAGCATTACTTCATGTGCTTATTTGCTATCTGTATATCTTCTTTGGTGAAATATCTGTTCACATCTTTTGCCTACTTTTTGATTGGATTGTTTTCATATTAGTGAGTTTTGAGATTTTTTTGGGGTATATTTTAGATAGAAGTCCTTTATCTGATATATACTTTAAAATATTTTCTTTCACTCTGTGGCTTGTCTTCTCATTCTTTCAACAGTGTGTTTCAAAGAGCAGAAATTATTATTTTTGATGCAATTGAATTTATCAATTTGTACTTTTATGGGTCACGCTTTGGTGTTTTATATATAAGAAATCTTTGTCTAACCTAAGGTCACAAGGGATTTCTCTGATGTTTCCTTTAGAACTTTAAGTTTTACATTTAGTTCTACGTTCCACCTTGATTTAATTTTTGTCTAGTGTGCAGGGTTTGAGGTTTTTTGTTTGTTTTTGCTTATGGCTATCTAATTGTTTCAGTGCCATTTGTTGAAAAGGCTGTCTTTTTACCAGTGAGTTGCCCTTGCACCTTCTTCGAAGATCATGTATTGTCCATATATGTGCCTTTGCACCAATTCCAAATTGTCTTGATTACTGGAGCTTTATGATAAGTCTCAAAATCAGGTAGTATTCATTCTCCAGCTTTATTCTTCTTGCCTACTAGTACTTTTTACTTCTGAGAATTTTGTTGTTAGGTCTGGAGTATTAGGGCAAGAGTACCAATTATAACAAACAATAGCTTTCACTTTGTTTACTTATAACTCTCCAGAGAGTCAGCAAGAGCGTGAGCAATGGAATCGGATCTGGTTCTGAATCCTGGTTCTGCCGCTAATTAGCTGTGTGACTCTGGTCAAGTTACTTATCATCTCAAAGTTTCAGGCTCCTCCACTGTAAAATAGGGATGATAATATTCACCTCACAGTATTGTTTTAAGGAACAAATTAGAAAATATAAAAATCTCTGGTATAATTTTTGCTTAATATACATTAATTTAGTTAAAAAATTAATGCAATAAAATATATAGTATTTAGTTACCTAAGGCACATATAATCAAAATGTCTTTGGCATTCTCATTTCTCTTATTTCATCTTTTTTTTTTTGGCCACACAGCTTGCAGGATCTTAGTTCCCCGACCAGGGATCAAACCTGAGACCTGGCAATGACAGCACCAAGTTATAACCACTGGGCCAATTCCCACAAGGGAGTTCCTATGTTTTATTTAAAGTCTTTTAATAAGACTTTAAAATCTCATTTTAAAGTCTTTTGAGTGATTATTGTTTAGCTTCTATAATTAGGTATAGTTTTGAGGTTTGAATTTGAACTTTTTTTTTGCGGTACGCGGGCCTCTCACTGCTGTGGCCTCTCCCGTTGCGGAGCACAGGCTCAGCAGTCATGGCTCACGGGCACGGGCCCAGCCGCTCCACGGCATGTGGGATCTTCATGGACCGGGGCACGAACCCGTGTCCCCTGCATTGGCAGGCAGACTCTCAACCACTGCGCCACCAGGGAAGCCCTGAACATTTTTGATATAGCAAAATGTACTAGTGTTTCCCATACATCTGTGTTACATTCAGATGGATGGGTTGAAATACCAACGGAGTGATAGTTGAATGAGGTTGTTCAATGGTGCGGGTGTATAGGGGCAGAGATTAACCATCACTTTTGAGGCTTAGAAAATTCCAGCCAAGGAAAATCCAGCTCCATGGGATCACTCATGCATGGAGGAAGAATGACGATTGTAAATCTGAATTTTTCTCTTATGGTGACTTGGGGTAGACATTGACCCATCTCTGCTGTGTCTAGGTGAAGGCATAACGAGTTTTCATTGAAAGTTGAATTAAGCAATATTTTAAAAATCCCTCCACACATCATAAGAAAAAGACTAATAACTGAATTTGGAAATGGATAAAGGATATGTACAGGCAGTTTGCAGTTGAAGAAGCCAGAACTTTTAGTAAACATATGAAAAGAATCTTAACCTGACTTGTATTTAGTGAAATATAAATCAAAGCCACAATGAAATGCCATGTTAGGTATATCATATTGGCAAAGAGTAATAAGGTTGATAACAGCAAATATTGGCAAGGATATCAGGGAGAGGAACTAATTAATATTTGACTGGTGGGAGTATAAATTGGTAAACCATTTTTTGAAAGCTATTTGGCAATACCTAATAAAGTTGAATGTGAATATTCCCTAAGATCCAGCCCTTTCATTTCTTGGTATCTGCTCTAGGGAAATTCTCATACATATTCCCAGAGACACATGTACAGAATGTACATTGCAACATCGTTTGTGGTAGTGAAGAACTGAAAACTGCCTAACCTAACATGTCTCTGTTTCTGTGTCTCTTTGTCTCTGTCTCTCTCTCTCTCTGTCTCTCTCCCTGTCTCTGTCTCTCTCTCTTTCTCTCTCTCTCTCTCTCTCACACACACACACACACACACACACACACACACACACACACACAAGTTATATATTATCAGGACCGTTTGCAAGTCACAATACTCATGACATTTTACCCCTAAAGCTATTTTTTAAAAACAGAGTTCTGAAGCAGATGTAAAAAATGTTAACATGTTTGACATTTTTGATTTTGCTGGTGGGAGCATATAGATCTGGTATTTTCTGTACTCCTCTGTATTTGTGAGATGTTAAAAAGAAACATGATTTTTGTTTCCCTCCTTTGCTTTCTTTTCTTCTTCACAAATTTCTTTTAATTCCCCACCTTCAGACTAAACATCTTTCCCGTTCTGCATACTGTTTGATTTAAATCTTTAATGTGTCTTTGGCTCTTTTCCTCGTATGATTTGAAGTATCTCCAAGGTACATATTTTGTGTCCAGAGTTCTTTAGATATCTGCTTGCTTCTAGTGATCTCCGTTCAATATCATATACGCTGGTTGGGCCTAAGTTGTTAGTTATTTCTTCGCTTCTTTGGTATTGGTGGGAGTTTGAGTTGACGATTGGAGCTTAACTTTTATAGTTCATGACAGGAAAGGCTTGCAGAGTTTGTTTTCTAATATTGCTCCATCTGCCCGTCTTGGTATATAAGCTATTTCTTTGTAGGGAGGGATGTTTGTTTTAGTGTATGACAGATACTTACAATGAAGATTAGATCATGCACTTCTAGCTGAGAATTTCCAAAGCATGTAATAAACAGTTCTTAATCTTCAAAAGAGAGGCTTGGGGTGCCCTCTCAGTTGGCCTGCCTACACAGTATTTTCAGCTGCCAGAACGGACTCTCTGCCCATGTCAAGCTCACTTTACATGGACATACTTCTAGTTCCCTATTTTCTTTCATCTGCTTCTTTGGTAAACAGACGACAGAAACTTCCTCTGCCTGATCTTTCTGTGACATACTGCAAATTTAGCTCAGACGCCAGCTGGCTGTGTGTCTTTGGCTATTCATAGAAAGGGAGGGTTTACCTTCCTTCCTTCTGAAGAAACCTGATTTTTTTCCATGGGTCCGAATCTGTTTGCCAAGGGCTGTTTGGAATGGGAGCTCCTGGGGAATGGAAAGAGATCTCTCTTTTTGTGGTTCTTGACAGTCTATTTAAAAACTACATTGATGAGTTATTTCTAATCTGTGCTTGCTTTTGAATTGTTTTCTCCTCTTGTATTCCTGGGTGTTGTAAAGACCTACACAACCATTCATGAGCTATTGGTCATCACAGAGAATCCACTTGGGTAACAGAAGTGAATGCAAATGGTACAGAACATGTAGCTCGGCCACTCTGCCCGAAGGCTACTCTGGTCCTAGCCTGGTCCTAGATTCTAATTTCGATCCAGAAACTACCCCTAAGGCAGCCTATAAGATACAGGCTGGGCTCTGTGACTGACCTGGAAGTCTGACCCAGGGCTTCCAAAGTTCCCATTTAAGCTGGAGCCAATGGGGCCTCTCGAGAGTCCTGGGCAAAATTTGTTTACTTCCCAGTTCAGGAGAGACTTTTTTTCTTGTCGGTTTAGACTTCCGGCCCAGACTTGGTCAGAATTGGACAGGTTTTGGGACAATATTTACTACAACATTTGTCTCAGTTTATTTTCACAAATGTTTTAACGTCACGAATATCACTAATTACCATGTCCCTGCTTTTGTTTCTGTTCTGATGTCCTAAATTTGGAAACTGGTAACTGGGCTGTGTCTTTAGGGTGAGGACTGGATGTTTTAAGTTTTCCATTCCTAACATCTACCACAATGTCTGGGAGATAATACCTTCTCAATAAATGTCTGTGCCTAGAAAATATGGCTGAATAAATGGTTGTAAAACATATCCCAAAGTCACTGTACTTATTTTATCCTTCTCCAATTTTCTTTTTTTAACTTTTGTTTTCATCTCTCTTAGACCAAAGCCTTACATGGTTTCTAGCATCATTTGTACTGCTTCCTGTAACTCTTCCTTCATACCTCTTCCCCCAAATTTTGTTCAGTTAAAAAAAAGAGAAGGTCTTGTTTTCTCCCTTGGGCTTTGTCCTTCATGTTTAAATGATTTTAGACATTACTCGTATCTCTGTCTGCTTCTTCTATAGTATTATCTCAGGCTCTTGCTGGTTGTTACGCCTGCTAACCCTGGCTTATGGGAAATTAATTGTTTCTGCGTGGGTCTGTGGTTTAGGCTGGTGAGCTCATCTTCGGCGGAGGTTTAATATGTGGGAATCCTGGATTGCTTGGATTGAGGGCACGTCTGTCCAGATAGATTTTGTTTCTTCTTCTTGGCACCCTAGGGGTATCCTTGGCTTAGATCCAATTTTTATGCTGATTTTTTAGCTTGAAAGTTTCTAGACTACAAAGGTATTGTGAATTCAAAACCCCAGACCACACGAGGGCAGACTCTGGGGACGTGGGTGCTCAGCGGGGACACTTTTGTTCTTCCACCAAGAATCTAGGCCAAGGCATCGCTTTGCCATCTGCCCATGGAGTGTCTGGCTTTTTCTCGAGCCCACCATTGTACTTCAAGGATCTTTCTTCAAGACCACTTCATGGGTCTTCCAGTTCCAGTTCTCTACCTCACCTCCCATCCCTGAGCAAGTGTTCAGTCCCAGGCTCCTGGGGTATGACTTCTCCCTGCAGGGTAATAAGCTCATGTGCTTCCAGCTTTGGTTCTCACTTTACTCTTCATTTCTGGCCCCAGACTATTACTTTAACTTACTGTAAGCTCATTTAAATGAACGTTTACTATATGTGTATCACATTTTCCCCAGAATCTCTTAGGGATTATAATTAATGGAAAGTTTTTTAGACTCTCAAGGCAACTTCTAAGATGATGTTCTTGCTTCCATTTTTATAAAGAAAACAGTTTTAGGTTGGTAGCCAACACACCTAATTCTTTGACATCAGTTTGCTATGTTGGGCAAGTCATATAATCTAGGGGTCAGATTCCCTATCTTTTAAATAGTGGTAACAAGACTTAACAACACAGTTCTGAAAGGTGTGTCTCCTCTGATAGGGATATTATGAGATTTAAGTAATAGAAGACATGAAAAGACATTTTGAAAAAAAATTAAAAGCCCTGCATAAGTACCAGATAGGTTTTTTTTTTTTTTAACATGTTTTTTGGAGTATAACTGCTTTACAATGTTGTGTTAGTTTCTGCTGTATAACAAAGTGACTCAGCTATACATATACATGTATCCCCATATCCCCTCCCTCTTGTGTCTCCCTCCCACCCTCCCTATCCCACCCCTCTAGGTGGTCACAAAGCACCGAGCTGATCTCCCTGTGCTATGTGGCTGCTTGCCACTAGCGATCTATTTTACATTTGGTAGTGTATATATGTCCATGCCACTCTCTCACTTCATCCCAGCTTACCCTTCCCCCTCCCCGTGTCCTCAAGTCCATTCTCTACGTCTGCACCAGATAGGTTTTGTTTCTTCTTTTAGATGCCATAGGGGTATCATTGGCCTAGGACCTATTTTTACTAGCATTATTACTAGTATTCTGTTGTTCCCCAGAGCCTTCCCCCTCCTTCTTCTACCATTGCATCTCCTACTCCATTTGTCTAGCTTATGGCAAGTAGAGTGGCCCTATACTTAGGCAGAGGATGAACTGCAGTTGGTGAAACCTGGCTGGTTTCACCTTATTGGGTATGGTGATGAATGTGGCTCTGTTATTCACCCCTTACCTCATGATCCTGTACGTCACTCGGGTTCCTTGCTAGAGAGCAGGTGTTGGTCAGTAGTAGTAATGCATTGTTATTTTGGATAAGGTCTTAATAGCACATGAAATGATTTATATGATTCTGCTGCTTCAGCGAACCAAACAACTACTTCCTGAATACAGATCTTCTCTGCAGTTACCTGTCTATGGCTTGTCACTGAAGGAGAGTCTCAATCGGCATAGATGTTCAGGAAGCTACAGGAAACCTTTAAATGCATATTAACAGGAACACTGGGATTTACAATCAAGGAGTTTTTACGATATGATCTCATGTAACACACCCATTTTATAATATAAAAACTTCAGTTTGAACAAGTCGTGTCATAAAAGGGGCCGCAGAATGAGCAAAGCCAGTTGTATAATGATGGACCAAGCAGATTTGGATATTGGTGTTTTCTTGGCTTTTATTTGAGGCCAGGTTCTCAAACAGAGCATTGACTTTTCTTCAGGTCAAATTAAAGTTATAATTTGCGTTGGGTTAGTCCTTGTTTAAATCACTTAGGTGAGGTTTAATTTTTGAACAAAACTCTGGGACCAGTTCAATTCACAAAAGAGCATATAATTATATAACTTTTATCCTAAGACCCAAGAGATACTTTTCAGTTGATATAATGAGGATTCAAAGGGAATATGAAGCTAAAAAGGAAAGTGCTTGTAGAAATATCAGTAGAAGAAATAGAAATAGAAGACATTTGTGGAAGTCTGGTCTCAGTTATTTGTATAGTTCATTGCACAAATTAATACACTTGATTCTCAAAGATGCAAACATGTTTTTAAATATTGAAACTTTATTTTCACAGAAAGGATGATATAGCAATAAGGGGGTTAACATGGTTGTATATCTTACTGAATTTTCCAAGGCGTACCATTATTTAATATGGAATAGTTAACATGACTGCCCTATTTCCTCTTATCTGTAGTGATTGCCTGCAGCATACATAGACAACATAAATTCCCAGCTAACTCAACCCCCCTCTTTTGATCCACTGAAAAGTTAGTTAATCCATTCATAAAACCTATTTACCAGACCTCCTAACAAATAGACGGGTCTGAAGATCAGTTCTTCTCATGTTCCCTGCCTGCCATCTGTTTTAGATATTAGTGAGTCACGAAATGCCTACAAGCTACGGTCTGAAAGAGACTGAGAGCAGAGGGCCTGAACTGTCCGCAAACAGAATAACAGAATCCTTAGGCTACAAAGACTGTTAGGTATGTTGTCTAATCAAGTGATGATAGGAATGATGATTCAAATCAGTAGTGAATCCACAAATCTCGAAACTAAAATGCATGCTAGTTTCAGGAGAAACCTCTAAGATAGCATATAGGCTTTGGTTACTGTTGTTATGGGACAGTTGATGGAAGTTTGTGGAAGAGACCACACACATAGACTAGTTCAGTTCGGTCAGTTTATGCTGAGCACCTACTGTGCTGGTACTGTGGGGAGAGAGGGGAGTAAGACCTGTTCTTTACTCTATGAGAGTTCTCAGTCTTAGAGGGAAGATGTAACCAAACCAAACTTGGGTCTGCTCGCCTACGTGCAGTAAAGACCATTTACTGATACTGGGCTGTAGTGAAGGAAGGAGCAGCGTTTATCACAAGACCAAGCAAGGGGTACTT
Source organism: Phocoena sinus (assembly GCF_008692025.1). Lineage (NCBI taxonomy): Eukaryota > Metazoa > Chordata > Mammalia > Artiodactyla > Phocoenidae > Phocoena > Phocoena sinus. The sequence goes on from NC_045769.1 coordinate 38,455,694, forward strand.
GCCTTAGCAAGGGGTGGCTAATGCTCAAAATGCCTGCACTCCTCAATGGCTTTCGGGGAAGGGTTTTTAAAGTCAGGGTGAGGGAGACGGTTTTGGGATGTGTGACCAGCTTGTGGACATTCTTCTGATTGGTTGGTGGTGAGGTAATCGGGAATCAACATCATCAACCTTCTGGTTCCAACGTATCTGGGGTCTACGTGCTTGTGGTCAGCATGCAGTTAACTTCTTCCTCTTGGTGGGGGTTTCAGTATCTGCAAAGCAACTCAAGGATGTGGCTCAGGATATTTTCTATAGCACTTGAGGAGGAACTAAAGGTCCTAGACTTTGTTTAATGGCTAAACTATGATTATTTTCTCTTACTTTTCTTTGTTTCTTTCTTTCTCACTTCTTTGATTAGATTTATTCTTTGGAACTCGGGGAAGGCCTAGGAGGCTAAAGTTTTTCTACAAACAAGAGGCAGGTAGAGGACAGGGACGTGGGTCCTGTCCCGGGAAGGCCCCATAGGGCCCTGCTGGGTTACAGTATCGCACAACTATCTATGCTGTGACAATAATGGCTACTACGAGCACTTGCTGGGCATGCACCAAGCCTCACGCCTGCCTAGGACTTATTTACTTACATTATCTTGAACGTTCTTATCAGTTCTCTAGGGAGATACTATCATCTCCAGTTTACAAATGGGAAAGCAGTATTTCTTCCCCTGCCTGTTAGTGTGCTGCCTCTCAGCACAATATGTTAAATGCCTTGCCGAGGACTGAGGCTGGAATCTGACAGGCGAAGGTCTAATCTTGACTCTGCTATATACCTATGGGGTCTTGAGGACATTTCTTAATTTATTTGAGCCATAGTTTCTCATCTATGAAACAGTAATATCTACCTCACCTCTCAGCTTCAAGGTCAACATCCTCTGAAAGGCCTTACTCAACCACTCTAAGGACTCTTTTTCCCATCTCCCCAGTCACTTGATCTCATTATCCTGTTTTTACTTTGTTATGGCCTTTATCACCATCTGAAAGGATCTCACGTGTCATTGGCTTACATGACTATTGTCGGCCTCCCCACATGATTGTGAGTTTCATGAAGCCAGGGACTGGGCCTGTCGTGGTCACCCTCCCTGTCCCCAGAATCTGGCTTCTGGCACCTAGTAGGCATTCAATAAGTACTACCTGAATGGGCAGTGGTCTAGGCAACAGTTGACGGAAAATGTCCTTGCGAACAGTTCCACTAGGTTCTCTTAGAAAGAAAATAAATCATTGAAAGCTTTGAACTACGCTGTTAAGGTAGGTAGAAAGATTTGAATTTTTTTTTTCTTAACCGTACTGAAGGTTTAAAAATAAGTTGAATTTCATCATCCAGTGCATGATGGTCCATCCTTGACCTGAACTGGGCTTCAGTAAAAGGAGCAGGGAGGCAAATACAACACACAGACACAGAAATCAGGATCTTTCGTACATGTGACTGTGGGAGATGCTGAGAGAAATGTGTAACCAGAACTCACCTGAGTAGGTGTTTGGCCTTCACTCTCTGTCACAAGCATTAATCTCAGAGTGAGTGGCATGTCGTACTATAACTACAAAAGATACCTCCGGCTGCCACTGACTTGTTTATCTTTGCCATTGTTTCAGGATTCTGAGAAGCGAACCCCGCTTCACGTGGCTGCGTTTCTGGGAGATGCAGAGATCATTGAACTCCTGATTCTGTCAGGTAAATATCAGCTGTACTTAAAAGTCAACTGCAGATAAAAATTTAAATGACCAATTTACTGGATTGACTACTACAATGAACCCAAACAAAATTTCTTTACTGTGCTCGTGGAAGTTTATTTGATCATGGCGTTTATCAGTAGACAAGGGACAATGCAAGACCTTCTTCTTATTGAAAAATGACTTCTCCAGTGCAACTTTTATATTGCTTTGGAAGTCTGATTCCTGACTGTCTAACCAGGCCCAGTATTGTAAATGAATTCAGTACATTTGGATATCTTTTAATTTTTTTCATTGTAAAAAAACAAAGAACAAACAAGAAAGCTGTTTTCTTAAGGTCTACATGAACACACGTAAATGTGTATGTGTATTTACATATATTTAAATTGCATTACAAAACAATACTATGTTTTGCTTATGGATACATTACTGTAATGATATAATCAAATAATAAAAATATGGATGGAAAGGAAACATATCCATTTCTGGATAGTGGTTACCTCTGAGGAGAACAACTGAGTGAGAGATGTCTTCAGAGGAGGGTATGAAAGAGACTATAACTCTGTAAAATTTTTTATTTTTTAAAAATTGGAGTAAATATGGCCAACACATGTTAAATCAGATTTGTGTGTGTACTGGTCTTTGTGATATTCTCTTTATTTTTCGATGTATTTTAAATATTTCATCAGATTTTTTAAATGTCAGTGTTTTCATTTTTGGAAACCTGTATGCTTGGTACATCTAACCAAACAGGTTTCCAAAACCAGTATGTGCTTTCTCCCTTGAGTATTTGCTAGACAAATCCCCAGAATGAATCTGAGCACGTGCACGTGTCTTAGTGTGGATTGTATGCAGGCCAGCTGGCTTTCTTCCTCCTTCTTTTGGTTTGGGGAGATTCAAATCTGGAGGCAATGCCTCTTCCCACAGACTATGCAAAAGGCCTATAATAAGGTTTTACCTTTGTATGCAGTAGGGAAACTGTAGAATTCTAAAGTCATCTATGCAAAGGTAGGAACTGACATGGTATTCGAGCAGATGTGGAGAACATTATGAAAAAGAAGCAAGCATTGTGCTGTGATACACAAAGAAGGCTCACATTGCCCTTATTTTTGGTGTGTTTGTGTCCTTGAGGTGGGTTTTCCCAGGAAACAAATATTTTGTGCCTTACAATGTTTGTGCCCTGTGCTCTTGACAATCTCGTGGAACTTAAGTTAGATTCCATGTAGTACTTCTGGTGCTCTTGAGAACAGGCCTTCATTCTGATAATTCTAAAGATGTTTCAGGGCTGTGTTCCAAACAGAACATGTACTGTTTGAGGCTGGCACAGTCTATGGCTAACAGCCAGCGCACACCTGGCTGGTCGCCCCAACAGTAGAAATTTGGCCCATGGAAAATTATAGGCAGAATTGGTGAGGGTGAAAAATAAAGAGTTTTGTGGTATGACACCTAATGGTCCCGACCCGCTGTACTCACCATCTAAATGTTGTATTAAGAGACAGATCTGGGTCTCAGAGGAATGTTTGATTCATGAATGTACAAATTCAAAACCTTGTTTTAGATCCCCAGCTTTGGTTTTTGGTTTGTTTCTCCACATTCGAAGGGGAAGGTTTTAATTCTTCAGCATGAAGGACCCATCTGTTTTTTTTTCAGGCATCAGGGGCCTGGTGATCAAGAAACTTGATTTCACCTCCCCTTCACGTGGGCATGGAGTACACCACCTCTTTTAAACGGGGCTTATTCAGTAGAGCCAGGAGAAACTGTTCTGTATATCTAGATCTGTACACCTGTTCTCTTAGCCCAGTCATCTAGGAAGAATCACTGGCTATTAATGTCTCTAGTATAATTTTGGGTGGCACATGCTATGGAATTTTTCCTTCTTCCCTCATCAAATTAGGAAGACTAAGGGCATGGGAGAGCATTGGGAAAGTTCTTTAGAAATTTTATTCAGCTGTGGAAACTTAGGTGAATTCTTGGAATTCTCATGGTCTTAATTTCCCCAAAAGGTCCTTTATTCAATATGTATATATTCCTAAAGAAATATCATTGCAAGAGCAATGATTTCATCTCTGAGCTTACATCTGGCAGCTGACCCTTTAGGGAATCCAACCAAACTGTTTTCCAATTTAATAATGAATGAGGTGCTAACAATTCCCACGTTGGACAAATCACTTGGCTTTGCCAGAATTGCCCATTACAGCTGTGTTCTGCATTGTTGTATTAACTTACAGAGCATAGTGTAACCCAAGCCCGCTAAATTCCTACTGACATTATCTCCCGTTAGCCAGGCAGATGGAACCCTGAATGCCTCTGAGCAGACAGTGAGGAATTTCAGGCCTTGGAGATTTCCTCTTCTTCTAACTGTCAGTCCACATTCTGGCTTTGTTTTCCCCACCTGCTTCTAGCTTCTGTTTTGGAACTGGCCGAGTCAGGATTAAGGCAAATACAAGGTCAAGAGCTTGCTAAATCGTTTGCCTGGAGATGGATGAATGACATCAATGTGAACCAATCAGTGACCAAGAGTTAAGAGCCTAGGCCTGAGATATAGGAAACAGAGCACACAGAGAAACAGCCACAGTAACGAGACCCTGTAGAGAAACTCTGGAGACACTCAAGGGTTAGAGAGAGCTCTGGGCTGAAGGAAGAAAACCAGAAGTACCCACCCTCTAAAATGGGAGTGTTTGTGAGGGTGTTTTTAATTTACTAATTAAAAATAGTAAATTTATTAGAACATAGGCCACCAAACAAGTGGTATTCCTGTAAAATTATTTCCTGTGATTGTTCAAAATGTGATTACTATTCCCAATGCAAATTGCCTCCAGAGCTGGTAGCAGGTCATTCTTTTGATTATCTCATGCATAACAAATATTCATCCTTTGAGGTTGGATTTGATTTTTTTTTTTGGTCTAGAGAAAGAGGGGTGATTAAATGAGTCAATGCTGATTTTGGCCTCCAATGTAGTGCAATTATAAAGTAATGGGCCATTTGCTGATGGGTATATAAACTGGTTCCAAAGGCAGCTCCATGGGAAGTTTTTAAAATGCTCTGGACAATGCTACATACGTGGAATTATCATACACTGTTCCAAGGTCATTGCTTTGAAGGACAGTGCTCCTGGGCTGTAATAAGATTTGGTCTGTTTGTTTAAAAAAAAAAAAAATCAAAAGCAAGCTGATCTCACTGTATTATAATCATACTTCATATGATCTTTCATATTTCTTTTTCTTTTAAATTAATTTGTTTATCTATTTTTTTGGCTGTGTTGGGTCTTCGTTGCTGTGCGTGGGCTTTCTCTAGTTGTGGTGAGCGGGGCTACTCTTCTTTGTGGTGTGCGGGCTTCTCATTGCGGTGGCTTCTCTTTGTTGCAGAGCACGGGCTCTAGGTGCGTGGTCTTCGGTAGCTGTGGCACGCGAGCTCAGTAGTTGAGGCGCACAGGCTTAGTTGCTCCGCAGCGTGTGGGATCTTCCCGGACCAGGGCTCAAACCCGTGTCCCCTGCATTGGCAGGTGGATTCTTAACCACTGCGCCACCAGGGAAGTCCCCATATTTATTTCTATAATTAAAAGCGAAACATTGGCTAAACCCTCCTTAAGAGTCAGTTGTTCTCTCTGACCTGTAAGAGTTTTAGTCATTTGGTCTACCTTTTTTCTTTATTCTACTTCTTCCTAGATGACAGGGCTAAGAGAACAGAAATATTGCCTCTGGAAAAGATGCCCAGAGTTCTCTTTACTCCTGATATCTATGAAAATAAAATCAAGTGTTAATAGGGATAAGATTAAAAAAAAGGTACTTAATTTGTAATTAGAGTTTATGCCTGATAACTTTTAGTTGTGTCTTTGTTTCTGCGGAACCAGCATAGCCTAGTGCTTTAAAAAAAAAAAATGATGAGCTTTAAAATGTCCTTGGGGGAAAAAGCATTTGCCTTTAAATCATGAGACATGCAGACTCTGTGTCCTTCAGTGCACAATGGTGCCTGACAGGCAGGTAAATAACATGAAGCTTCCTTTAGAAAAATCAGTTATAAATATTCAACTCAAAACCATCTGATGTCTCCCTCTGACATGTAAACAAGACTCTCAGACAGACGGAGGAAGAGGATGAGGAAGCCGGTCTTGCGGGATGACACTGATGAAATACTGCGTCCCCATTCAGATAACTCTGCTTTTGTCCTAATAATTTTGTTGTTCTGGGAGAGGTTTCCTTGGCAGCTGCCTCTTCAACCTTTTGGAGGAGGATTAGTAGAGGAATGGAGGACTTAAATAGTAACTGAAAGAATCTACTTCCTAGATTTCTAATTACCTTTCAATTCCTCAAGTGACCCCAAAGCTGCATGAACACAGTGCTGGTGTTTGTTACACACGGGGCATGTGTTGCTGTATGCTGCGCAGCAAGCTCAGGGTCAAGGTGGAGGGATGAATCGGGAGATTGGGATCGACATATATACACTAATATGTATAAAATAGATAACTAATAAGAACCTGCTGTATAAAAAATAAATAAAATAAAATTTAAAAAATAATTACAATATGATTGTATACATATAAATTATAAGAAAAACATAGTAGAAAAATAGGAGAAATAGGCAAAGAATATAAATAAATGGTTCTCAGAGAGTGAATTATAAATTACCAGTAAACAAACATATTAGAAGATGCCCAACCTCACTGTTAAAACAGGAAACACAAAAATGTGAGACCATTTTTCTCCAATCAGATTTGCACTATTTTATTCTATTTCTTTATTTTTGGCTGCATTGGGTCTTCATTGCTGTGTGCGGGCTTTCTCTAGTTGCAGTGAGTCGGGGCTACTCTTCGTTGTGGTGCGTGGGCTTCTCATTGCGGTGGCTGCTCGTTGCAGAGCACAAGAGCTCTAGGTGCGCAGGCTTCAGTAGTTGTGGCACTCAGCCTCTAGAGCGTAGGCTCAGTAGTTGTGATACACGGGCTTAGTTGCTCCACGGCATGTGGGATCCTTCTGGACCAGGGCTCGAACCCGTGTCCCCTGCACTGTCAGGTGGATTCTTAACCACTGCGTCACCAGGGAAGTCCTGCAATATTTTAAATAACTGATAATATCAAGTGTTGATGAGAATGTGGGGAAATTAAGCAATCATACACTGTGAGTGTGTACACTGATACAATTTGGAGGGTTCAGACTATGAAACCCAAAAGTGTGCATGACTGTTGACACAGAAAGTCCGTTTCTAATTATCTATCCTAGACAAATACTTGCACATTTGCGTAAGGAGTCATTTTCTGGATGTTCATAGCAGCATTGTTTGACTAGTGAAACACTGGAAACAATTAAAAAACCCATCAATAGAGAGAATGTCTAAAAAAATGTGTATGTATATGTTGGAATACATGTGGCAAATAAAGAGAATGGACTCATTCTCTAAGTTTCAACATAAACAGATATGAAAAATGTATTATTGAATGAAACAAGGAAATTCAGTGTTATTACAATATGACACATTAATGTAAAAGCATACTTATGAAATAGTGCTATAAATTTTTAAAAATTGTGTAATATTTTAAAAAACAAGAAGACGATTGTATTGGCCACTCAGCTTAATTCTCTGATTTTCTATGGGTACACATATTTGTATATGAAGACATAAAAGAAACTTGGAAGCTCACCAACCAAATTCAGAGTAGTAGTTTTCTTCAGGGAGTGAAGAGAGTCCAGCATTGGGGATGATTCTCAAGGGGACTTTACGTAAATCTTTAACAATCTATCTTTTTTTTTTTTTTGCTGTACGCGGGCCTCTCACTGCTGTGGCCTCTCCCGTTGCGGAGCACAGGCTCCGGACGCACAGGCTCAGCGGCCATGACTCACGGGCCCAGCCGCTCCGCGGCATGTGGGATCTTTCCGGACCGGTGCACGAACCTGTGTCCCCTCCATCGGCAGGCGGACTCTCAACCACTGCGCCACCAGGGAAGCCCAACAACCTATCTTTTAAAAGAAGAGTGCATTCATGTATTACTCATATGATCAAAACATGAAGTAAAATAGGTCTGCTGCTATTCATGGTGATAGGCACATTTTCATAGCTCTGGTTCAAGCCAGTTCAGTTGAGGAGACATTGCTGGATCTCTCTTTTAACCAGAAAGCATCCTTCATGTGGCAACTGTTAACTAAGGTCTGAGCTGGACTCAGAACTGTGTCAGTGGTAGATACCCCGGTCTCTATCCCTTAGTTCCCTGACTCTACTTCAATAATAGTTAGCAAGCAAGTATACGGTGTTTACCATGAGCCAGAAAGTGATCTCAGGGCTTTTGTGGTACATCCTTCTAGAATGTTTAGTGTTTTTACAAAAATGGGTTCATTCATTCATAGTGTTTTAGTACTTGCTTTTTGCACACAACCATAGTTTGTGAACATCTCTCCGCATTATTAAGCATTCTTTTTTTTTCTTTTTTTTGAATTTTATTTTATTTTTTCATATAGCAGGTTCTTATCAGTTATCTATTTTATACATATTAATGTATATATATCAATCCCAATCTCCCAATTCATCCCACCACCACCCACCCCTGCAAACCAGTTCATCTGTACCATTTTTCTAGGTTCCACATATATGCGTTAATATACCATATTTGTTTTTCTCTTTCTGACTTACTTCACTCTGTATGACAGTCTCTAGATTCATCCACGTCTCTACAAATGACCCAATTTTGTTCCTTTTTATGGCTGAGTAATATTCCATTGTATATATGTACCACATCTTCTTTATCCATTCATCTGTCGATGGGCATTTAGGTTGCTTCCATGACCTGGCTATTGTAAATAGTGCTGCAGTGAACATTGGGGTGCATGTGTGTTTTTGAATTATGGTTTTCTCTGGGTATATGCCCAGTAGTGGGATTGCTGGGTCATATGGTAGTTCTAGTTTTAGTTTCTTAAGGAACTTCCATACTGTTCTCCATAGTGGCTGTATCAATTTACATTCCCACCAACACTGAAAGAGGGTTCCCTTTTCTCCACACCCTCTCCAGCTTTTGTTGTTTGTAGATTTTCTGATGATGCCCATTCTAACTGGTGTGAGGTGATACCTCATTGTAGTTTTGATTTGCATTTCTCTAATAATTAGTGATGTTGAGCAGCTTTTCATGTGCTTCTTGACCATCTGTATGTCTTTTTTTTTATTATTTTAACATCTTTATTGGAGTATAATTGCTTTACAATGGTATGTTAGTTTCAGCCTCACAACAAAATGAATCAGTTATATATATACATATGTTCCCATATCTCTTCCAGCTTGCGTCTCCCTCCCTCTCACCCTCCCTATCCCACCCCTCCAGGCGGTCACAAAGCACCGAGCTGATCTCCCTGTGCTATGCGGCTGCTTCCCACTAGCTATCTACCTTAAGTTTGGTAGTGTATATATGTCCATGCCTCTCTCTCGCTTTGTCACAGTTTACCCTTCCCCCTCCCCATAGCCTCAAGTCCATTCTCTAGTAAGTCTGTGTCTTTATTCCTGTTTCACCCCTAGGTTTTTCATGACATTTTTTCCCCTTAAATTCCATATATATGTGTTAGCATACGGTATTTGTCTCTCTCTTTCTGACTTACTTCACTCTGTATGACAGACTCTAGGTCTATCCACCTCATTACAAATAGCTCAATTTCGTTTCTTTTTATGGCTGAGTAGTATTCCATTGCATATATGAGCCACATCTTCTTTACCCATTTATCCGATGATGGACACTTAGGTTGTTTCCATCTCTGGGCTATTGTAAATAGAGCTGCAATGAACATTTTGGTACATGACTCTTTTTGAATTGTGGTTTTCTCAGGGTATATGCCCAGTAGTGGGATTGCTGGGTCATATGGTAGTTCTATTTGTAGTTTTTTAAGGAACCTCCATACTGTTCTCCACAGTGCCTGTATCAATTTACATTCCCACCAACAGTGTAAGAGGGTTCCATTTTCTCCACACCCTCTCCAGCATTTATTGTTTCTAGATTTTTTGATGATGGCCATTCTGACTGGTGTGAGATGATATCTCACTATAGTTTTGATTTGCATTTCTCTAATGATTAGTGATGTTGAGCATTCTTTCATGTGTTTGTTGGCAGTCTGTATATCTTCTTTGGAGAAATGTCTATTTAGGTCTTCTGCCCATTTTTGGATTGGGTTGTTTGTTTTTCTGATAATGAGCTGCATGAGCTGCTTATAAATTTTGGAGATTAATCCTTTGTCAGTTGCTTCATTTGCAAATATTTTCTCCCATTCTGAGGGTTGTCTTTTGGTCTTGTTTATGGTTTCCTTTGCTGTGCAAAAGCTTTGAAGTTTCATTAGGTCCCATTTGTTTATTTTTGTTTTTATTTCCATTTCTCTAGGAGGTGGGTCAAAAAGGACCTTGCTGTGATTTATGTCATAGAGTGTTCTGCCTATGTTTTCCTCTAAGAGTTTGATAGTTTCTGGCCTTACATTTAGGTCTTTAATCCATTTTGAGCTTATTTTTGTGTGCCGTGTTAGGGAGTGATCTAATCTCATACTTTTACATGTAGCTGTCCAGTTTTCCCAGCACCACTTATTGAAGAGGCTGTCCTTTCTCCACTGTACATTCCTGCCTCCTTTATCAAAGATAAGGTGACCATATGTGCGTGGGTTTATCTCTGGGCTTTCTATCCTGTTCCATTGATCTATATTTCTGTTTTTGTGCCAGTACCATACTGTCTTGATTACTGTAGCTTTGTAGTATAGTCTGAAGTCAGGGAGCCTGATTCCTCCAGCTCCGTTTTTCGTTCTCAAGAGTGCTTTGGCTATTCGGGGTCTTTTGTGTTTCCATACAAATTGTGAAATTTTTTGTTCCAGTTCTGTGAAAAATGCCAGTGGTAGTTTGATAGGGATTGCATTGAATCTGTAGATTGCTTTGGGTAGTAGAGTCATTTTCACAATGTTGCTTCTTCCAATCCAAGAACAAGGTATATCTCTCCATCTATTTGTATCATCTTTAATTTCTTTCATCAGTGTCTTATAATTTTCTGCATACAGGTCTTTTGTCTCCTTAGGTAGGTTTATTCCTAGATATTTTATTCTTTTTGCTGCAATGGTAAATGGGAGTGTTTTCTTGATTTCACCTTCATATTTCTCATCATTAGTGTATAGGAATGCCAGAGATTTCTGTGCATTAATTTTGTATCCTGCTACTTTACCAAATTCGTTGATTAGCTCTAGTAGTTTTGAGGTAGCATCTTTAGGATTCTCTATGTATAGTATCATGTCATCTGCAAAGAGTGACAGCTTTACTTCTTCTTTTCCGATTTGGATTCCTTTTATTTCCTTTTCTTCTCTGATTGCTGTAGCTAAAACTTCCAAAACTATGTTGAATAAGAGTGGTGAGAGTGGGCAACCTTGTCTTGTTCCTGATCTTAGTGGAAATGCTTTCAGTTTTTCACCATTGAGGATGATGTTGGCTGTGGGTTTGTCATATATGACCTTTATTATGTTGAGGAAAGTTCCCTCTATACCTGCTTTCTGCAGGGTTTTTATCATAAATGGGTGTTGAATTTTGTCAAAAGCTTTCTCTGCATCTACTGAGATGATCATATGGTTTTTCTCCTTCAGTTTGTTAATATGGTGTGTCACGTTGATTGATTTGCATATATTGAAGAATCCTTGCATTCCTGGAATAAACCCCACTTGATCATGGTGTATGATCCGTTTAATCTGCTGTTGGATTCTGTTTGCTAGTATTTTGTTGAGGATTTTTGCATCTATGTTCATCAGTGATATTGGCCTGTAGTTTTCTTTCTTTGTGACATCCTTGTCTGGTTTTGGTATCAGGGTGATGGTGGCCTCGTAGAATGAGTTTGGGAGTGTTCCTCCCTCTGCTATATTTTGGAAGAATTTGAGAATGATAGATGTTAGCTCTTCTCTAAATGTTTGATAGAATTCGCCTGTGAAGCCATCTGGTCCTGGGCTTTTGCTTGTTGGAAGATTTTTCATCACAGTTTCAATTTCAGTGCTTGTGATTGGTCTGTTCATATTTTCTATTTCTTCCTGATCAGTCTTGGCAGGTTGTGCATTTCTAAGAATTTGTCCATTTCTTCCACGTTGTCCATTTTATTGGCATAGAGTTGCTTTTAGTAATCTCTAATGATCTTTTGTATTTCTGCAGTGTCAGTTGTTACTTCTCCTTTTTCATTTCTAATTCCATTGATTTGAGTCTTCTCCCTTTTTTTCTTGATGAGTCTGGCTAATGGTTTATCAATTTTGTTTATTCTTTCAAAGAACCAGCTTTTAGTTTTATTGATCTTTGCTATCGTTTCCTTCATTTCTTTTTCATTTATTTCTGATCTGATTTTTATGATTTCTTTCCTTCTGCTAACTTTGGGATTTTTTTGTTCTTCTTTCTCTAATTGCTTTAGGTGCAAGGTTAGGTTGTTTATTCGAGATGTTTCCTGTTTCTTAATGTAGGATTGTATTGCTATAAACTTCCCTCATAGAACTGCTTTTGCTGCATCCCATAGATTTTGAGTCGTCGTGTCTCCATTGTCATTTGTTTCTAGGTATTTTTTGATTTCCTCTTTGATTTCTTCAGTGATCACTTCGTTATTAAGTAGTGTATTGTTTAGCCTCCATGTGTTTGTATTTTTTACAGATCTTTTCCTGTAATTGATATCTAGTCTCATAGCGTTGTGGTCAGAAAAGATACTTGATACAATTTCAGTTTTCTTAAATTTACCAAGGCTTGATTTGTGACCCAAGATATGATCTATCCTGGAGAATGTTCCATGAGCACTTGAGAAAAATGTGTATTCTGTTGTTTTTGGATGGAATGTCCTATAAATATCAATTAAGTCCATCTTGTTTAATGTATCATTTAAAGCTTGTGTTTCCTTATTTATTTTCATTTTGGATGATCTGTCCATTGGTGAAAGTGGGGTGTTAAAGTCCCCTACTATGAATGTGTTACTGTCGATTTCCCCTTTTATGGCTGTTAGTATTTGCCTTATGTATTGAGGTGCTCCTATGTTGGGGGCATAAATATTTACAATTGTTATATCTTCTTCTTGGATCGATCCCTTGATCATTATGTAGTGTCCTTCTTTGTCTCTTCTAATAGTCTTTATTTTAAAGTCTATTTCGTCTGATATGAGAATTGCTACTCCAGCTTTCTTTTGGTTTCCATTTGCATGAAATACCTTTTTCCATCCCCGTACTTTCAGTCTGTATGTGTCTCTAGGTCTGAAGTGGGTCTCTTGTAGACAGCAAATATATGCGTCTTGTTTTTGTATCCATTCAGGCAATCTGTGTCTTTTGGTGGGAGCATTTAGTCCATTTACATTTAAGAATTATCGATATGTGTGTTCCCGTTCCCATTTTCTTAATTGTTTTGGGTTCGTTATTGTAGGTCTTTTCCTTCTTCTGTGTTTCTTGCCTAGAGAAGTTCCTTTAGCAGTTGTTGTAGAGCTGGTTTGGTGGTGCTGAACTCTCACAGCTTTTGCTTGTCTGTAAAGGTTTTAATTTCTCCATCAAATGTGAATGAGATCCTTGCTGGGTAGAGTAATCTTGGTTGCAGGTTTTTCTCCTTCAACACTTTCAATATGTCCTGCCACTCCCTTCTGGCTTGCAGAGTTTCTCCTGAAAGATCAGCTTTTAACCTTATGGGGATTCCCTTGTGTGTTATTTGTTGTTTTTCCCCTGCTGCTTTTAATATGCTTTCTTTGTATTTAATTTTTGACAGTTTGATTAATATGTGTCTTGGTGTATTTCTCCTTGGATTTATCCTGTATGGGACTCTCTGTGCTTCCTGGACTTGATTAACTATTTCCTTTCCCATATTAGGGAAGTTTTCAACTATAATCTCTTCAAATATTTTCTCAGTTCCTTTCTTTTTCTCTTCTTCTGGAACCCCTGTAATTCGAATGTTGGTGCGTTTAATGATGTCCCAGATGTCTCTGAGACTGTCCTCAGTTCTTTTCATTCTTTTTTCTTTATTCTGCTCTGCATTAGTTATTTCCACTATTTTATCTTCCAGGTCACTTATCCGTTCTTCTGCCTCAGTTATTCTCCTATTGACCCCATCTAGAGTATTTTTAATTTCATTTATTGTGTTGTTCATCATTGTTTGTTTCATCTTTAGTTCTTCTAGGTCCTTGTTAACTGTTTCTTGCATTTTGTCTATTCTGTTTCCAAGATTTTGGATCATCTTTACTATCATTATTCTGAATCCTTTTTCAGGTAGACTGCCTATTTCCTCTTCATTTGTTAGGTCTGGTGGGTTTTTATCTTGCTCCTTCATCTGCTGTGTGTTTTTCTGTCTTTTCATTTTGCTTATTTTACTGTTTGGGGTCTCCTTTTTGAAGGCTGAAGGTTTGTAGTTCCTGTTGTTTTTGGTGTCTGTCCCCAGTGGCTAAGGTTGGTTCAGTGGGTTGTGTAGGCTTCCTGGTGGAGGGGATCTAGTGCCTGTGTTTTGGTGGATGAGGCTGGATCTTGTCTTTCTGGTGGGCAGGTCCACGTCTGGTGGTGTGTTTTGGGGTGTCTGTAGACTTATTATGATTTTGGGCAGCCTCTCTGCTAATGGATGGGGTTGTGTTCCTGTCTTGCTAGTTGTTTGGCATAGGGTGTCCAGCACTGTAGCTTGCTGGCCGTTGAGTGAAGCTGGGTGCTGGCGTTGAGATGGAGATCTCTGGGAGATTTTTGCCGTTTGATATTATGTGCAGCTGGGAGGCCTCTTGTGGATCAGTGTCCTGAAGTTGGCTCTCCCACCTCAGAGGCACAGCAGTAACTCCTGGCTGCAGCACCAAGAGCCTTTCATCCACACGGCTCCTTAATTTGGGATGATTCGTTGTCTATTCATGTATTCCACAGATGCAGGGTACATCAAGTTGATTTTGGAGCTTTAATCCGCTGCTTCTGAGGCTGCTGGGAGAGATTTCCCTTTCTCTTCTTTGTTCTCACAGCTCCCAGGGGCTCAGCTTTGGATTTGGCCCCGCCTGTGCGTGTAGGTCGCCGGAGGGCGTCTGTTCTTTGCTCAGACAGGACGGGGTTAAAGGAGCCGCTGATTCAGAGGCTCTGGCTCACTCAGGCCTGGGGTAGGGAGGGTCACGGAGTGCGGGGTGGGCCTGTGGCGGCAGAGGCCAGCGTGATGTTGCCAGCCTGAGACGCGCCGTGCGTTCTCCCGGAGGAGTTGTCCCTGGATCCCGGGACCCTGGCAGTGGCGGGCTGCACAGGCTCCCCGGAAGGGGGGTGTGGATAGTGACCTGTGTTTGCACACAGGCTTCTTGGTGGCGGCAGCAGCGGCCTTAGCGTCTCATGTCTGTCTCTGGGGCCCGCGCTTTTAGCCGCGGCTCGCGCCCGTCTCTGGAGCTCCCTTAAGCAGCGTTCTTAATCCCCTCTCCTCGCGCACCAGGAAACAAAGAGGGAAGAAAAAGTCTCTTGCCTCTTCGGCAGGTCCAGACTTTTCCCCGGACTCTCTCCCGGCTAGCCGCGGTGCACTAACGCCCTGCAGGCTGTGTTCACGCCGCCAACCCCAGTCCTCTCCCGGAGCTCCGACCAAAGCCGGAGCCTTAGCTCCCAGCCCCGCCCGCCTCGGCGGGCGAGCAGACAAGCCTCTCGGCTGGTGAGTGCCGGTCGGCCCCGATCCTCTGCGCTGGAATCTCTCCGCTTTGCCCTCCGCACCCCTGTTGCTGTGCTCTCCTCCGCGGCTCTGAAGCTCCCCCACTCCGCCACCCGCAGTCTCCGCCCGCGAAGGGGCTTCCTAGTGTGTGGACACTTTTCCTCCTTCACAGCTCCCTCCCGCTGGTGCAGGACCCGTCCCTATCCTTTTGTCTCTGTTTATTTTTTTCCTTTGCCCTAACCAGTTACGTGGGAGGTTCCTTGCCTTTTGGGAGGTCTGAGGTCTTCTGCCAGCGTTCAGTAGGTGCTCCGTAGGAGTTGTTCCACGCGTAGATGTATTTCTGGTGTATCTGTGGGGAGGAAGGTGATCTCCGCGTCTTCCTCTTCCGCCATCTTCCCGGAATTGTTCTATTAAGCATTCTTAAAAAGCATCGCAGTTACATCATGTGGCTGTATGGTAACTTATTTAACCAACCCTTTGTCTAATGCCAAAGTTGTTTCCAGTATTTTACTTTTATGACTAACCTTTCTTAAAGCATCCTTAAAAGATTAGTCTTAACATTTACCTAAAGTTATTTCCTTACGATAGAGCATTCTAATACACACATACAAAGACAAAAATAGGTTGTGTATATGAGAGAGAGGGAGGAGGGAGGAGAAAGAGAGGAGGATGGAAGGTAAGAGTTTTGGTTTTTTTTTGTTTAACATCTTTATTGGAGTATAATTGCTTTACAGTGTTGTGTTAGTTTCTGCTGTATAACAAAGTGAATCAGCTATATGCATACGTATATCCCCATATCCCCTCCCTCTTGCGTCTCCCTCCCACCCTCCCTATCCCACCCCTCTAGGTGGTCACAAAGCACCGAGCTGATCTCCCTGTGCCATGCAGCTGGGAAGGTAAGATTTGAACCTGCAGTGGCAAAAGCAGGTACACACAGGTCAGGCATGTACTACACACATGTCCTCTGCCCTTGTTAGTATGCTGGTGGTTTGGCTGGTGAGGGAGCTACTGAGACGAGATGCTTAGATTCAAAATGTGTTGATAAAATGGCATGTGGAAAGACAGCAAAAGATTCGCTAAGATTCTAGAGCCCTTGCACCTTTGGGTAGGCACAAACTGACTTTTTATTTATTTATTTTTATACAGCAGGTTCTTATTAGATAATATCTATTTTATACATATTACTCTATACATGTCAATCCCAATCTCCCAATTCATCCCACCACCACCCTCCCCCACCCCCGCTTTCCCCCCTTGGTGTCCATACATTTGTTCTCTACATCTGTGTCTCTATTTCTGCCTTGCAAACCAGTTCATCTGTACCATTTTTCTAGATTCCACATATATGCGTTAATATACCATATTTGTTTTTCTCTTTCTGAGTTACTTCACTCTGTATGACAGTCTCTAGGTCCATCTGCGTCTCTACAAATGACCCAGTTTTGTGCCTTTTATGGCTGAGTAATATTCCATTGTATATATGTACCACATCTTCTTTATCCATTCATCTGTCGATGGGCATTTAGATTGCTTCCATGACCTGGCTATTGTAAATAGTGCTGCAGTGAACATTGGGGTGCATGTGTGTTTTTGAATTATGGTTTTCTCTGGGTATATGCCCAGTAGTGGGATTGCTGGGTCATATAGTAATTCTATTTTTATTTTTTTATTTATTTTTTTTTTTGCGGTACGCGGGCCTCCCACCGTTGTGGCCTCTCCCGCTGCAGAGCACAGGCTCCGGACACGCAGGCCCAGGGGCCATGGCTCACGGGCCCAGCTGCTCCGCAGCATATGGGATCCTCCCAGACCAGGGCACGAACCCGTGTCCCCTGCATCGGCAGGTGGACTCCCAACCGCTGCGCCACCAGGGAAGCCCTCTATTTTTAGTTTTTTAAGGAACCTCCATACTGTTCTCCATAGTGGCTCTATCAATTTACATTCCCACCAACAGTGCAAGAGGGTTCCCTTTTCTCCACACCCTCTCTAGCATTTGTTGTTTGTAGATTTTCTGATGATGCCCATTCTAACCGGTGTGAGGTGATACCTCATTGCAGTTTTGATTTGCATTTCTCTAATAATTAGTGATGTTGAGCAGCTTTTCATGTGCCTCTTGGCCATCTGTATGTCTTCTTTGGAGAGATGTCTATTTAGGTCTTCTGCCCATTTTTTTTTGTTTTGTTTTGTTTGCGGTTTGCAGGCTTCTCACTGTTGTGGCTTCTCCTATTGCGGAGCACAGGCTCCGGACGTGCAGGCTTAACGGCCATGCCTCACGGGCCTAGCCACTCCGCGGCACGTGGGACCTTCCCAGACCGGGGCGCGAACCCATGTCCCCTGCATCAGCAGGCAGACTCTCAACCACTGCGCCACCAGGGAAGCCCCGTTGGAAGATTTTTAATCACAGTTTCAATTTCATTACTTTTGATTGGTCTGTTCATATTTTCTGTTCCTTCCTGGTTCAGTCTCAGAAGGTTATACCTTTCTAAGCATTTGTCCATTTCTTCCAGGTTGTCCATTTTATTGGCATAGAGTTGCTTGTAGTAGTCTGTCATGATGCTTTGTATTTCTGCGGTGTCCATTGTAACTTTTCTTTTTTCTTTTCTAATTTTATTGATTTGAGTCCTCTCCCTCTTTTTCTTGATGAGTCTGGCTAAAGGTTTATCAATTTTGTTTACCTTCTCAAAAACCACCTTCTGGTTTTGTTGATCTTTGCTATTGTTTTCTTTGTTTCTATTTTATTTATTTCTACTCTAATCTTTATGATTTCTTTCCTTCTACTAACTTTGGGTTTTGTTTTTTCTTCTTTCTCTAGTTCCTTTAGGTGTGAGGTTAGATTGTTTATTTGAAGTGTTTCTTGTTTCTTGAGGTAGGATTATATTGCTCTAAACTTCCCGCTTAGAACTGCTTTTGCTGCATACCTTAGGTTTTGGATTATTGTGTTTTCATTGTCTTTTGTCTCTAGGTATTTTTTGATTTCCTCTTTGATTTCTTCAGTGATCTCTTGGTTATTTAGTAACGTATTGTTTAGCCTCCATGTGTTTGTGTTTTTTATGTTTTTTCCCTGTAATTTATTTCTCATCTCATAGCATTGTGGTCAGAAAAGATGCTTGATATGATTTCAATTTTCTTAAATTTATCAAGGCTTGATTTGTGACCCAAGATGTGATCTGTCCTGGAGTATGTTCCATGTGCACTTGAGAAGAAAGTGTAATCTGCGGTTTTTGCATGGAATGTCCTATAAATATCAATTAAATCTGTCTGGTCTGTTGTGTCACTTAAAGCTTGTGTTTCCTTATTAATTTTCTGTCTGGATGGTCTGTCCATTGGTGTAAGTGAGGTGTTAAAGTCCCCCATTATTTTTGTGTTACTGTCGACTTCCTCTTTTGTAGCTGTTAGCATTTGCCTTATGTATTGAGGTGCTCCTATGTTGGGTGCATATATATTTATGATCGTTATATCTTCTTCTTGGGTTGATCCCTTGATCATTATGTAGTGTCCTTCCTTGTCTCTTAGAACATTCTTTATTTTAAAGTCTATTTTATCTGATATGAGTATTGCTACTCCAGCTTTCTTTTGACTTCCACTTGCATGAAATATCTTTTTCTATACTGTCACTTTCAGTCTGTATGTGTCCCTAGGTCTGAAGTGGGTCCCTTGTAGACAGCATATAGATGGGTCTTGTTTTTGTATCCATTCAGTGAGCCTGTGTCTTTTGGTTGGAGCATTTAATCCATTCACATTTAAGGTAATTATCGATATGTATGTTCCTATGACCATTTTCTTAATTGTTTTGGGTTTGTTTTTATAGGTCCTTTTCTTGTCTTGTGTTTCCCACTTACAGAAGTTCCTTTAGCGTTTGTTGTAGAGCTGGTGCTGAATTCTTTTAGCTTTTGGTTGTCTGTAAATCTTTTGATTTCTCCCTCGAATCTGAATGAGATCCTTGCTGTGTAGAGTAATCTTGATTGTAGTTTTTTCCCTTTCATCACTTTAAATATATCGTGCCACTCCCTTCTGGCTTGTAGAGTTTCTGCTGAGAAATCAGCTGTTAACCTCATGGGAGTTCCCTTGTATGTTATTTGTCGTTTTTCCCTTCTTGCTTTTAATACTTTTTCTTTGGCTTTAAATTTTGTCAATTTGATCACTGTGTGTCTTGGCATGTTTCTCCTTTGGTTTATCCTCCTTGGGACTCTCTGCACTTCGTGGACTTGGGTGGCTATTTCCTTTCCCATGTGAGGGAAGTTTTCAACTATAATCCCTTCAAATATTTTCTCGGGTCCTTTCTCTCTCTCTCTCTCTTCTCCTCCTGGGACCCCTATGATGCAGATGTTGGTGCGTTTAATGTTGTCCCAGAGGTCTCTTAGGCTGTCCTCATTTCTTTTCATTCTTTTTTCTTTATTCTGTTCTGCAACAGTGAATTCCACCGTTCTGTCTTCCAGGTCACTTATCCGTTCTTCTGCCTCAGTTATTTATCCGTTCTTCTGCCTCAGTTATTCTGCTATTGATTCCTTCTAGTGTATTTTTCGTTTCAGTTATTGTATTGTTCATCTCTGTTTGTTTGTTCTTTAATTCTTCTAGGTGTTTTTTCTTTAATCTTTTAGGTCTTTGTTAAACATTTCTTGCATCTTTTCAGTTTTTGCCTCCATTCTTTTTCCAAGGTCCTGGATCATCTTCACTGTCATTATTCTGAATTCTTTTTCTGGAGGGTTGCCTCTCTCCACTTCATTTAGCTGTTTTTCTGGGGTTTTATCTTGTTCCTTCATCTGGTACATAGTCCTCTGCCTTTTCATTTTGTCTCTCTTTCTGTGAATGTGGTTTTCGTTCCACAGGCTGCAGAATTGTAGTTCTTCTTGCTTCTGCTGTCTGCCCTCTAGTGGATGAGGCTGTCTAAGAGACGTTTGCAAGCTTCCTGATGGGAGGGACTGGTGGTTGGTAGAGCTGGGTGTTGCTCTGGTGGGCAGAGCTCAGTAAAACTTTAATCCACTCGTCTGCTGATGGATGGGGCTGAGTTCCCTCCCTGTTGGTGTTTTGGCCTGAGGCAACCCAGCACTGAAGGCCACAGGCTCTTTGGTGGGGCTAATGGCAGACTCTGGGAGGGCTCACACCAAGGAGTGCTTCCCAGAACTTGTGCAGTTGGTGTCCTTGTCCCTGTAGTGAGCCACAGCTGCCCGCTGCCTCTGTAGGAGACCCTCCAACACTAGCAGGTAGGTCTGGTTCAGTCTCCTATGGGGTCACTGCTCCTTCCCCTGGGTCCTGATGCTTTGTGTGTGCTCTTCAAAAATAGAGTCTCTGTTTCCCCCAGTCCTGTTGAAGTCCTGCAGTCAAATCCTGCTAGCCTTCAAAGTCTGATTCTCTGGGAATTCCTCCTCCTATTGCCGGATCGCTAGTTTGGGAAGCCTGACATGGGGTTCAGAACCCTCACTGCAGTGGGTGGACTTCTGTGGTATAATTGTTCTCCAGTTTGTGAGTCACCCACCCAGCAGTTATGGGATTTGATTTTATTGTGATTGCACCCCTCCTGTTGTCTCATTGTGGCTTCTCCTTTGTCTTTGGATGTGGGGTATCTTTTTTGGTGAGTTCCAGTGTCTCCTATCTATGATTTTTCAGCAGTTAGTTGTGATTCCAGTGCTCTCATAAGAGGGAGTGTGTGCACGTCCTTCTACTCGGCCATCTTCATCCCAAGAGGCACAAACTTCTGAGGTCCTGCCTTTCCTGCATGTGCTGACTTGCCTCTATTCAACAGCTGGGGAGATCAGCGATAGTGATTGTGGAGAGAGGACAGCATGAGAAAAAAATGACAATAAGACCAGCAAATAACACGTCGTTAACTTGAAATTTTCTTGTCAAAATGGACTGTACAGGGCTTCCCTGGTGGTGCAGTGGTTGAGAGTCCGCCTGCCGATGCAGGGGACATGGGTTCGTGCCCCGGTCTGGGAAGATCCCACATGCCGAAGAGCGGCTGGGCCCGTGAGCCATGGCCGCTGAGCCAGCGCGTCCGGAGCCTGTGCTCCGCAACGGGAGAGGCCACAACAGTGAGAGGCCTGAGTACTGCAAAAAAAAAAAAAAGGACTGTACAAATGAGGTCATCTGCAAATCCAACAGCAACTCTTACTCGTCTTTCCTTACTCACCTTGGATGAGCCTTAGGAAAGTCCTGGAAGAGACTACGAATGGGCCATTTTATATGAAAGTGTCATTTTTCTAACAAGAAGGGCGACTAACCAAGAAAAAGTAGTGTAAGAAAAAGCAACTTAATCCCCCCTGAACCATTTTCATTAAGAGACATAAAACTTTAAGTGTACTAGCTTTCTTAAAAGTATTTTAGGGCTTCCCTGGTGGCACAGTGGTTGAGAATCTGCCTGCTAATGCAGGGGACACGGGTTCGAGCCCTGGTCTGGGAAGATCCCACATGCTGCGGAGCAACTAGGCCCGTGAGCCACAACTACTGAGCCTGCGTGTCTGGAGCTTGTGCTCTGCAACAAGAGAGGCCGCGATAGTGAGAGGCCCACGCACCGCGATGAAGAGTGGCCCCCGCTTGCCACAACTAGAGAAAGCCCTCACACTGAAACGAAGACCCAACACAGCCAAAAATAAATAAATAAATTACCAAAACTCCTACCCCCACCATCTAAAAAAAAAAAGTATTTTATTAGAAAATATTTCAAACATACAGAAAAGTATGAGAATAATGTAATTAATGCCCACGTATATCAAGCTTTAAGAAATCTTAAGATTTTTCTATACTTGCATTATATCTTTTTGAAAAGGAAGTAATGCATTGAAGACACAGTTGAAGCCCATTGTATCCTTTCCTTATCCTTTCACACCCTCCCTCCCAAGAGGCAACCACTAGCCAGAATTGGTAGTTGTTTTCTTTAGCCATATTTATTACTTTTATTTCAATCTATGCATCTATAAACAACATATTGCTTTGTTTTTGTAAATTTAGAAACTTTATGTAACTGGTATTAAGCCGTTGGTATTAATCTGCAACTTCATTTGTTCATTCAATGTTGTGTTTTTGAAGTGCATATGTTTATATATGTAACTTCAGTCTGTTCATTTCCATGACAGTGTAGCATTCCGTTGTACAAATATACCACAGTGTATTTTTCCATTTTCTTCTTGATCACCATTTGGGATCCCAATATCTTGCTGTTACAAACATGCTTCAGTGAATATTCTTGTACATGTATGAGAGTTTCTCTAGGGTATATGATTGGGTGGAATTGCTGGGTGGTAGGGCACACACATCATCAGTTTTATTGGGTAGCACCACCCTGTTTCCAAAGGGGGTTGTACCAATTCACACTCTCACCATCTGTATCTATGTTTCCCTGTTGCTCCATATCCTTGCTAACTCTTGGCATTTCACACTTTAAAATTTTCCCCAATTTGATGTGTGCAATATGCTTTGTTAATGTTGCTTTCATTGGCTTCTCCCTGATGAATTTTGAGAAGTATCTTTTCACATGTGTCTTACCATTTGGGTTTCTTCTTCTTGCATTAGCTTTTTAAGTTTATACACAATATTTACTCTGTGAAAGACCATGAATAACAAAATATGTATTTCTGTTCCATATTATTATAACCAGTGTTTGGAACTAGAAGGAAAAATATGAGAAAGGAGGCATGAAATCAAGGGGAATATATACATATGTATGAAAAATATGTACATGAAAGTGGAGAAAGAGGGAGAGAAGAGTGACTCTGAGGACCAGAGAGAAAGATGGGGGAAATGGAAGGGAAATGCAATCAGTGTTAGTTGAATGCTGTGTGAATGTAGCTAGTTTTGAAGTGAGGCACACTGCCCTAGAGCTTGGCTGTGAAGTCAGACTACCTGGGTTCAAATCTACCATTTCCTAGCTGGGGACCTGGAGCATATTATTTCTCATGGCCTTGGTTCCCTCATCTATAAAACTGGCATAATAAGAGTATCTCCCTATTAAATGGATTACACATACGTTAGTATAGAGGGTCAGCGTTCAGATCACGTTAGCCATTCTTAACACGGCTCTTAGCAGTTTCACAGCTCTAATGGTAGAATCATAGCTCCTTAGAACTGAAGAGAGCTACTCAAGCAAACGAGTAGCCAAGCCTGGGCTCTGCCACCTAGCATTTAGAGCTGCGCCGTTCAGTATGGTAGCCACACTCCAGCTGTGGCTGTTGAACACTTGAAATGTGGCCCGATTGAATGGAGATGTGCTGTGAGTGTGAAATACACGTGGGATTTTGAAGCTTTAGCATGAAAAAAAAGAATGCAAATTATCTCAATAATTTAAAAATTCAATTACGTGATACTATTTTGGATATATTGAGTTAAGTAAGTAAAATATATTACTGAAGTTAGTTTACTTGTTTTTTATACCCTTTTTAGTGTGGTTACTAGAAAATTTTCAGTTACTTGGTTCACATTATATTTCCACTGGGCAGCACTGATTTAGAGGCTCTGAGGCAGAACTGATATGCTACCCATAGCGGGTATCAATCTGTCCCATGTAGCATTCCTTCCTACAAACGTACTAAAGTGTTGATAAGAACATCATGCAGACAGCCAGGTGAAAATTCAAACCCAGAAACAGAGGGAACTTACGGCCAGATGTTCTTCATCTCAGATGACTGATTTGACTTCGTGACACGGAAGTCCCTTAAACGTGGACAGGGAATCTGAAGGGACACCCTGATACAGCCATCTCTACCAGTAGGGAATGAGACTTGAATCCAGGTCTTCGTGAAATCTGGGTGATGTTTGTGACGTGTCAAAGAAACAGCCTAGGATTAAGTAACAAGTATACATTTGAGTTACGAGAGAGAATAAAAGGTCTGTCTTCTGATATGCAGGTATAAGCACAATGTGGTAAAATAGACATATTTATGACCCGGGTAAAGGCCTGACAAAAAGATGGGTAATTTTAGGAGGGTTGAATAGCTGAATGTTGGTAGAAGAAATACTAGGACCTGAGGGATAAATACTGTTTGTTTCTAAACCAGAAAGGTAGGCTTTGTAACAATCATCTGGTGCTCCCTTGGAACTAAGACTTAGGAGAGGAAAGCTAAAATTTGTTTTCTGGTAGGGAAAATTTTGTTTTAAAATTCACAATATTTTCTGCTCTCAATTACATCTGGGTTTCCTCCTCCCTGGCATTCTGTAGCATCTGAGTCTCTCTTAATCTTCAAAAGATACCTGTTTGTGCAGTCTCTAGGTGATGGTTCTTTGCGTTCTTAAATCTATATGTTTGACTTCCCCCTACTTTCCTGGGCAAAGACTATGCCTCTCACTTCCTTGAAGACCTGAGTCATAGATTTAGAAGTAAATATGACATTAGAGGGGATTTGGAAATAAGAACTGCTAATATTTTTCTAGTGCTTTGCAATTTACAAAGCACCTTCAAATTCACTTGATTCTCCCAACCACCTCATAAGGTGGGTAGAGAAGTATTATTATTATGTTGTTGTTAGCCTCATTTTACAGAGTAGTGGCTTTTGGTAGCTGGGCCAGTAGGTGCTGAAATCAGAATCAAATCTGGGTCTTCTGACCATGAATCCCACTGTCCTTCCCAGACCTCATTCATTTCACTCCAGAGCATTTAGCCCAGGACATCCTGCTACTGGGGAGTGAGATGTCTGCTGCCTTGGCGTCTTAGCACCACCAAACTGATTTTGTTTGGTTCTTACTGATGTAAGGGGCTTGAACCTTTTCAGGTAAGCTGCCTGGATGAAGTTAGTAGAATTAGGATTCAAATAATTTTAAGCTTGATAAACTAAGCCACAATTTACCAGTGGCTCTCAATCTTAACAGCCTATAACAATAACCGTGGGTCCTGGGGAGTTTTTTAAAAATACCTGTGCCTGGTCCCACCTCCAACTAATGAAATCAGAATGAGGGTAGAAGAGACATTCTCTCTCTCTTTGTTTTAGGGATTATTATGTTCTTGTTTTCTATCATTAGTATGGTTGATGGTATTTCTTCTTCAGTTAAAGAGAAAAAACATCGTAAGTTCTATGATTAAATTAAATTTCTAGCACACTTTTATCCATGAAAGTCTCCTGCTGCCTTTTTTTTTTTCTTCTAAACACGGTTCCTGTTTTTTAGCTGTCAGCTGGCCTTGGCCTCACAGAGATTGGTCAGCCTCTGCTTACACTTGACTCACTTTCTCGGCCCTTGTCTCAGAGCCACCTCCTTTGCACTTCCCCTCCTCTGCCTTACTTTCTAGTTTCTTTGAGCTTCCTTCCTTGTTGTCCTAAGGCTAAAACAGGCTCCTCTTACTGCATCTGCAAGGATATCATAGATATTTTCTCCTCCTCTCCTTTTGCAGTCCTTTTATAAAACTTTCCAGCTCTGACCAGAAGACTGATCAAAATCCAGATTCCAAAAAAAAGGAAGCTCATATTGGGTGTTGTAGTGGTTCAGTTGTAGCTTGGTGGACGTGTACACATGGAGAATTGTGCAGGTGTCCTGGGCGGAGGGCATACTCTACTTTCTGGGAATCTGTTCCTGTGGAGCTTCTGCTCCGTGATTGTGATGTGGCTCCCAGCTAGCTGAGCACGGGCACCTCCCTGAGTATGACCGGGCTCTGGCTCGTGTGTCAGCCTGTATGCCCACCCCATAGTATGAGCGAGCCGTGAGCAGCCTACATAGGCTTCATGTTGTGTCTGTCCAAAAGCTCCATGGAACCTGGCTTCTTCCTACCAAAATATTTGGCTAGTTCCAGAGAAATAATTGGGATTCTTGGATAAAACGGATTTCTGCTAATCCCTTTAGCCCAGATCAAATCTCATCAGAGCTCAACTTCACTGGCCTCTAGTATATGCTTGTTGGAAGGCTGCTCATCGCTAACAGTTTTCCAAGAAGGATGTTGTGTGCCCTGTGAGATAAATATGCTTAATGACTAAAAATAAAATAATGTATATGATTCTATATTTTATATTCAGGAATGTAACATTCCGGAACACGAACACACACACACACACATGCATACACACCCCTGAAAAGTTCTTCATTCTTCAGAACCTACATTTCTATAGTTCTGGAGAATCTCAGCTTTCTTACAACTGTATCTCCTACCCAGTGAGACACTGTTATTTCTCATCTGGTCTTGGCCCGATTCTTGTGACATCCTCAGCTCCTGACCTTGCTCCTTCTACTGCATTCAACGTCTTCTCCTTGTTTGGTGGCTAGAAAGCACATGACTAACAGAAAGGAAAAAACAAAACAAAATGTGTTGGTTGTACCCAGCAAATGAGAGCACAAGATACAGCATCTGACCTCACATCAGCAGAATTGCATTATGCCTCTAACCTGTGCTGTTTGGTTCCAGGAGCTCGTGTGAATGCCAAGGACAACATGTGGCTGACCCCACTGCACCGGGCTGTTGCCTCCAGAAGTGAAGTGAGTGATTATCTTATTTAATCTAGCACCTCCAGTTCCTAGAAAGAGAAAAATGCTTTCTGCTGAATTAGGGATTCTCACTGGTGAGTAAGAGGCTTTTACTTGTAATGCAAGAGGGTTACCAAATTGAACAGCTGTTTGTTCAAGCACCTCCTGTGTGTCAGCCATGGTGCTAGGGGCTGACTGGGGTGGTCCAAGATGGACGGTGTGATCCTTGACTTCAGTGAGTTCTCAGTCTGAAGGGGGTGCAAACAGGTAAGCAGATCTGTACAGTACCATAACTGAATTGGAGGAGGAAGCAAATAACTGTCTTCTTGAATAGACGAAGTCTTCCAAGAAGACATGTCAGTTGAGCTAGTCCTTAGAGGATGATAGGGACTTGCCAGGCCAGGAAAAGGAAAGAGGGCTGAGGCAGGAGGAGAAACATGTTGTAGGACAAGGGTCATGGAAGTGATTGAATGGTGGGTTCAGTTGGATGTAGCTGGAACACAGGGTGTAGTAGAAGATAAGTCTGATAGTAGAGGCTGGGTCCAATAGCAGAGGGCTGGGTGTCCTCTGAGCAGCGGGGAGTGTTGACAGCAGAGATAAGTTGTGAACCTGACAGGATTTGGAACCTGTGAGGGTGAGATGGAAAAGAAGCCATTGGGTGAATGGTAACACCATTACCATTGGTAACCCAATGGAAGGCAGAGGCAAAGGAGCAAGGGTTGGGGAAGTTGATCATTTCTGTTTGAACATGCTGAGTTTGGCAAACATGTCACTGGAATGTAAGCACCATGATGGCAGGGATTTTGTTTTGTTTCCTGATGTAACCCAAGCCTGGTACATTGTAGGTGTTCAAGAAAGAATTTATTTTGAATGCTGGAAATTTGGGTGAGGATGGCAAATATGTCTTTTAATTGGAACATTTTATCCATTTACATTTAAAGTAATTATTGATAGGTATGTAGTTAATGCCATTTCATTAATTGTTTTCTGGTTGTTTTTGTAGTTCTTTTTTGTTTTTTTTCTTCTTTTGCTCTCTTTCATTGTGATTTGATGACTTTGTTTAGTGTTATGTTTAGATTCTTTTCTATTTTTCTACGTGTATCTGTTGTAGGTTTTTGGTTTGTGGTTACCATATATGTATATGTTGATGATCTCTTAATTTCAAACATATTCTAACAACTCCGAATTTTTCCTCCCCCTGCTATATTTAATGTTTTTGACATCATATTTTACATCTTTTTGTTTCGTGTATCCCTTAACTACTTATTGTGGATATAGACGATTTTGCTACTTTTGTCTTTTAGCCTTTCTACTAGCTTTATAAGTGGTTGATCTACTACCTTTAGTTTATGTTTGCCTTTACCAATGAGATTTTTCCTTTCATAATCTTCGTATTTCTACTTGTGGCCTTTTCTTTTCCACTAAGAGAAGTCCCGTGAACATTTCTTGTAAAGCTGGGTTACTGGTGCTGAATTCTTTTAGCTTTTGCTTCTCTGTAAAACTCTTTGTCTGTCCTTCAAATCTGAATGATAACCTTGCCAGGTAGAGTATTCTCAGTTGTACGTTTTTTCCTTTCATTGCTTTGAATATAAAGTGCTACTCCCTTCTGGCCTGCCAAGTTTCTGCTGAAAGTCAGCTGATTATCATATCCCTTGTACATAATTAGCTGCTTTTCTCTTGCTGCTTTTATTTTTTATTATTATTTTTAATTTTTTAATATATTTTTAGAAATTTATTTTATTGAAGTATAGTTGATTTACAATGTTATGCTACTTTTTGCTCTATAGCAAAGTGATTCAGTTATACGCATATATATATATATATATATATATATATATATATATACGTTCTTTTTCATATTCTTTTCCATTATGGTTTATCACAGGATATTGAATGTAGTTCCCTGTGCTATACAGTAGGACCTTGTTGTTTATCCATTCTATATATAATAGTTTGCATTTGCTAATCCCAAATTCCCAATCCATCCCTCCCCACCTGCTCCCCCTCCCTCTCCCCCAGCAAGCTATTGCTGAAGATTCTCTTTTTTTCTTTAATTTTTGTCATTTTAATTACATTGTGTCTTGGTGTGGACCTCTTTGGGTTTACTTTGTTTGGGATTCCTGGACCTGGATATCTGTTTCCTTCCCCAGGTTAAGGGAGTTTTTAGCTATTACTTCTCTGCCCCTTTCTCTTTCTCTTCTCCTTCTGGGACTCCTATATTGGAAATGTTAGTACACTTGATGTTGTCCCAGAGGTCTCTTAAACTATCCTCATTTTTTTTAATTCTTTTTTTCTCTTTTCTGTTCAGCTTGGGTGATTTCCACTACTCTGACTTCCAGATTGCTGATCCATTCCTCGGTGTCATCTAACCTACTGTTGATTCCTTCTAGTATATTTTTCATTTCAGTTATTGTATTCTTCAGCTTTGTTTGGTTCTTCTTTATATCTTCTAACTCTTTGTTAAAATGCTCGCTGTGTTCATCCATTCTTCTCCTGAGTTCATTGGGCATCTTTATGATCATTACCTTGAACTATTTATTGGGTTGATCGCTTATCTCTACTTCATTTAGTTCTCTTTCTGAGGTTTTGTCTTGTTTCTTCATTTGGAACATACGCCTCTATCTCCTCATTTTGCCTAATTCTGTGTTTATTTCTATGTATTAGGTAGGTCAGTTACATTTCCTGATCTTAGAGAAGTGGCCTTATGTAGGAGATGCCCTATGGGGTCCAACAGCATGCTTCCCTCTGGTCACCAGAGCTATATGCTCTAGGGGTGCCCCCATCTGGGCTGTGGGCCCCCCTCTGTTGGAGCGGGTCCAATTATTGTGGGTTTGCTGGGAGGCGGGGCTGGCTCCCACTTGGTAGGCTGTGAGGTTCTGCCTCATGGAGTAGCTGTGGGCCCACTGGAGGATGGGTAGTTTCCCCAAGCAGTTAGCTGTGCAGCCTTGGGGGTGTCGAGCTGGTGCTGGAGGGCAGGTAAGTCCCCCAGCACTAATAGGCTATCAGGAGGATTCCAAAATGGCACTTGGCAGTGCTGACGTCATTGTAGAATGAACTCCCCCAAATGGCTGCCACCAGTGTCTTTATCCTCAGATGGAGTCCCGGTTGCCTTCTGCCTCTCTGAGAGGCTCTCCAAGAATAGCAAGTAGGTCTGACCCAGGCTCCTTTTAAATTACTGCCTCTGCACTGGGACTTGGAGTGTGTGAGATTTTCTACATGCCCTTTAGGAGCAGTCTGGTTCCTAAGCTCTCTGGCTCTCCTGAACACAAGCCCCACTGGTTTTCAAAGCAGAACTTCTGGGAGCCCATCTTCCTGATGCAGGATCCTGGGCTGGGGAGCCCAATGTGCGGCTTGGACCCCTTGCTTCTTGGGGAGGACCTCTGCCATTGTGATATTCTTCCCACTTCTGGGTTGCTGACCCAGGTGTATGGGTCCTGAGTATACTGCATCTTAGCCCCTCCCATCCATCTCATTGTAGTTCCTTCTTTATATCTTTAGTTGTGGGAAATCTTTTCTGCTGTCTTCAGGTCATTCTCATAGATAGTTGCTCTGTAAATAGTTGCAATTTTGTTGTGCCATTGGGAGAAGGTGAGTTCAGGGTCTTCCCACTCTGCCATCTTGGCTACATCCCATCCTTCCTTTTGTGAATTCTATCCTATAGCCATTACTTTATGCCTCCCCTATAAAATAGCTGGGGAAAGGGAAGCATGCTTGAGAGGGGAAGAACAGAGAAGGTTTGGGCTGGTCTTTTGGAGTTTTGCTATTAGCACTTGCCAAAGAAGATACGTGTGTTCAGTAAGAGAGCTGGCACATCTGTCTATTGCTTAGACGGGGCAAACAGTGATATTCCTTACACAAATATGTTTTAAAAGCCATTTCTTCATTGAAAGGCTTATAAACTCTATATTGTCTTCAAAACCCCTGTGCTTCTAAAATGTGGGTAATTGATCTCTCTCAGGGCTTCAAGGTTCCGGGTTCAATCAGGGAAGCTGAACCACAATGAGAAATATAGATAGGACATTTATTATAGGAATTAGAGCTTACACAGTTGTGTGAGCTGCTGAAGAAGTTTATGTAAGGCTATCCCCTTGGTTTCTGTGTGGTCCTAAAGTCACTGTAGGCCAGCAGGGTCTGCAGTTGAAAAGAAAAGCTAAACATGAAATGGGGGAAAACAGGGATAAACTGGAACCCCTGTCTGTCTCTCACTGCCTCTGCATCGTGGATGTGGGTGCCTTGCAGAAGGAGCTGTGTGCTTCACCTCTGAGCTTGCATGCACCTGGCCCAGGAATGGGAGAAACTGAAGAAGATATGGCAGGACCTGAAGACGCATCAACCTGGTACTGCCCTTTGCCAACACAGTGATGCAGCTGGTCAGTGACACCGTGCACAAGCTGCCTCAAACCTGGCACCCAACATGCCAGTCAGTCTGTGGTTTCACGTATGCCTTCCAAAACTCCTGCAGATTTCTCCAACACCAACCCTAAATGGAACAGTACAGCGGAGGGAACTCTGCAAAATGTCACTCAGCTTGGCTAACATAGCACAATATAAAACTACCATTGAAATTGTTTTTCTGCTTTAATTAAAAAGATCTTCTAGGCAGTAAGTTCTTTGCAATGAGTGGCATGCCTGTTGCTTGTCATTGTATGTTTAGCATCTAGCCTGCACAGGAAACAATTGTTTTTTGAGTGACTCATTAAAGACTGGGTTTTCCACGTAAGCTGTGTTAACCTGGTTCTCTGTAAAACTGCTAACGTGGAGCTAGTATACAGCACAGAGAACGCTGGTGGTAATCATCTTTCATGCATGCAAGGTAAACTAACTTGAAGTTTGTTTATGGGAGCGTGGCACTAAAAGCAAGTTAAGCCACTGGATCCTGCAAAATCAGAACAAGTTTCAAAAATAGCATGCAACAAGATATCAGGTTAAGTCAAAGTTATCAGTATACGTCAACATTTCTGAGCCTTCTTTCCATCAGGCAAATTTCGTGTTTGGATTTCTATGCCTGGAAAAATAATGTTCATTTGCTAAATTCATTTCCTGAGCCTGTTATAGCAATAGGGGTGTCAGGTCATGATACTGATTAAACATCCACCCATGCTTGACATTATAAAAGCTCCTCTGCAGACAAGAAAGTAGATCAAGAAATGGTCATATCCCTTAAAAACTGTCCAAAATAGATTGGGTTGTGGAGATGAACCTTTAAGACTTAACTTGGTACTGACCAGGCTGCATTGTGTGCTCCCTTCGAGGCCCAGTCCCCGCCTCCTCCCGCCACCACCTGCTCCCCATGCCTGGGATTCCCAGGGAGGAAACACCAAACAGATAATCGGAGCCCACCAGTGCTGTGTTCTCACTGACCCGCCCAGGCCACCATTCATCCCCCTCTTTCTCTGACTGCTCCCACAGCTGTGAAGAAATGAAGAGAGTCTCATATGAAAATCTTAGGGAAACTTATTTTGCAATGCTAGATAACATACACGAGCAAGACTTGGGGCTGCCAGGGAGAATTATCTGAAGTGCTGCTGTGAATTATTTCACATCGTTTCCCCTGTTTAGCTTATTCTTGTTGCTTTTTTGTTTCCCGTGGAAAAGAACAGCTGTAGGGGAAAGGAATGAAAGGCGTGCCAACCTGGAGGGTTTGACACATGTTTATTGAAGCCCACTCTATGGAAGGCGCAGTGTTAAGTGTGGACCTTAAGGGGGTACAAAGTGTCCCTTCCTGGACACTGTGTGGAGGGCAGACAACCAGTACACAACCAGTACACAACCATAGAGCCTACTGTGGCCTGTGTCCAAATGCGTTTGACCTTTCACACATGCATTTTCTTCTCCAATGAACTGAGAGTAGCACCAAAGGATTTGCTGAACTTGTCGCTTTTCTGTTCTGGAGGCTATTTTGTGGTTAGAAATGTTGAAAATAGTTGTATCCTGTCTTTGGGGTGTAGAATGGAGGATATTGTGTTCAAATATGTATTGTCACGTGAACATTTATTGAGCACTTACTGTGTGCTAGGCGGTGTGCTAAGCACTTTCTGCTCATTATTCCATTTTAGCCTCTGAATCACTCTGAGATTGACACCATTATTAATCCTAATTTAGGAAACGTGATCTCAGAGAAGTTAAGGAACAAGCCTAAGACACCACAGCCAGTAAGTGGAGGAGGGTGTAACCCGAAAACCTGCTCTCCTAACTGCCGTGCTCCACTGCTGCCCTCACATCACATGGGCACCCCTAGGGATACTGGTCCAACTAATAAGATGCATCTATTTTTGTGTCTGTGCAGACAAAAGTCTGACAGGTATAAAAATGCTTCCCAGATCTGATCAGGAGAAGCATTTTATTTTATAGCTTAAATTTTAAACATCACATTTTCCCCTTCCCTCTGAAAAACGTTGTCATTATGGTGGGCTAAATGCTAATAGACAGGAGAATTGGAAAAATTATATGGGAGACTTGAATGTTATTGCTTTCCATAAATTATCTTTATGATTATAAAATGATGATCACATATAGAACATATATCGTACCTGGAATGGGAAGAAAGTAAGCATCTTATAACCTATTAGAAGGTAGATGAGTAGTATTCAGATTTAGTGTGCATTGAGATCATCTGCAGTGCTTGTTAAGTACCTGTTCTAACACCGCTATATATAAAATAGATAAACAACAAGGACCTACTGTATAGCACAGGGAACTATACTCAATATTTTGTAATTTCATGTATATATATAGCTGAATCACTTTGCTGTACACTTGAAACTAACACAACGTTGTAAATCAACTATACTTCAATTTAAAAAATAAATTAAAAAAATTATGCACACACACAAAGTACCTCTTCTAGAACCTCACCCCCAGTGATTTTGATGAAGCCTGTGATTGAGCCTGGAAATCTGTATTTCAGAAAGAAGATTCTGATGCATGTGGTCTACATACCACACTTTGAGACCAGAGATTAAAGATTGGAAATACTTTAGTATTTGGCCTTCCCAATGTTTAAAGCCAGTGGTTCTTTTTTTTTTAATACTTATCTATTTTATTATATTATTTATTTTCTTTATTTTTTGGCTGCGTCTGGTCTTAGTTGCGGCACGCGGGATCTTCGTTGAGGCGTCCCAGATCTTTTTTGCTGCGGTGTGTGGGCCCTTCCTTGCGGCGCGCAGCCTTCTCTCTAGTTGTGGCGCGCCGGCTTCAGGGCGTCTGGGCTCTGTAATTTGTGGCACGCGGGCTCTCTCGTTGAGGCAGGCGAGCTCAGTAGTTGAAGTGTGCGGGCTTAGTTGCCCCGCGGCATGTGGGATCTTAGTTCCTAGACCAAGGATCAAACCCGCGTCCCCTGCATTGGAAGGGAAGTTATTTACCACTGGACCGCCAGGGAAGTCCCCCAGTGGTTCTTGAACAGTTTGAATTCTTTCCCATCCCCAAGTCTTCCCTTTGTACTACTAGTTCTTAGAATAATTGTACTCTAATAATAATTATAATAATAAAGTGCAAGTTTAGTTTAATAGTAGGTACTTTTAGAAGAATAATTTGATTAATTTGAACAAATTAGGCACCAATTTATACAATTCTTACAGGATATGAAATTACTATAATCAATAGAGGGTAAAAGCCCCAACTGGTTATTATTTTACATTAATAGAGTGAATGCCTTCGGGACTGGAGTGCAGCCTCAGGGACCTCAGCCCATGTAAATGTCTTGTTAATTTTCCTGCTGTATATAAAACAAAGTCATGTTAGTTTTTGCATATTATTACTTAGAGAGTTTGCTAATGATTATACCAATATATTTATTCTACCCAAATTTATTGAATATACATTAGGTGCCAGATACCTGCCAGGCTTTGTGGCAAGTATAGAAAATTGTATGAGACTCAGACCCTGGTCTAAAGCAACTTACCGTTTATAAAATTTGACATTGTTTATGCCTACAAGGACTCTGTATAGTCATAAAGCATTACTTTTCCATGAGTAATTTATGATCACTTAAATGCAATGCACATTTGAGAGTAAGAAAAACAAATATTGGAGGCAACAGTTTTTAAGGCACATGTATCCTATTTCTTCTCATCTTTTCCATGTGCCACAGTGTATGTTTCTACTTCTTATACAGGGTTGGAGTGACCTTTTATAAAAGGAGAAAGTCATAAAAAGTAGAAATAAAATGACTGCAGATGCCATCTCCAGTTCCCTCCTGTGTCACATCCCGTGACAGTTCCTCCCTCTGTCTGTTATTTCTGTGTCTCATATAGGACAGCCTACTGTGGAGTGTGATCCAACAAGGCCTACAGTCCTAAGGCTGAATGCTAACTAGGCTGATCCCTCCACTCAGGAGAAATGCCGGAATCCTCACACATGCTTGTTCATTAAAAAAGAAATCAAGGCTTTGAAGCAGCATTGCTCACAGTGTGGCTTGTGACTAGTCTGAGTCTTTTTGTCTTTCCTTTTGTGACATGAGTGAGCATTTAGCAACTTTTAGAGAAATGTTATAGAGTAATTTCATGCCTGCTAAATTAAATGATAAAATAATTGAGTTTATAATTTCTTTGTCTTTTTTCATTTTATTATTCTTCTAATTACTCATGATGAATTTGAAATAATAATAATTCAAAAAAAACCTGTCCCTTCACCACAGATAGTTTGAAAAGTACTGTTTTAGTATCTTTCTTGATTCAGAAATTGTTCAGCTTCCCTTCCCCCACATTAGCTTCTTTTTAACCTTGTAAGTTTCTGTCAGGCAAACTCCTAGCTGTTAATTTTTTAGCCAATGTGTGATACAGGAAAAGAAAGACTTCTTTTGATTACAAAAATCAGTAATTCCCTAAATAGCCATAGAATTACTTCCTCTTAAAACCAAGTTAAAATGCTTACAGGATTAAAATTTTTGAAAGAGAAATGCAACTTTGAAAAAGGAAATTGTAGTCTTTTTAAATCAAAGCTTCGTTTTTGTGAAAATATTGTATTACGTTTCTATTAAATGTAGGAAGCCAGTTTGTCAGGCTAAAACTTCAGAGTTAAAAAATGTAAATAACTAAGGATGATTAACATTTCAAAGTATTTATGTCAGGGTGCTTGGCTGTTACTGTGTGCTGAGTAAGCTCTGGCCTAGTAGAAAGTGCATGAGCCCTTAAACCCAGGCTGGCAAACCATCTTCAGCCATCTTCCCTATAAAATGAAGCTGCCTATCAAATGAGGGGGCAATCCAGATGACCGCTGAGGCCTTTTCTACTTCTAATATCCGGTATATCTGTGAATTTAATTCCATAATCATTTTATACTTGCATTTTCATTTTTTTAAAAAAGGTTAATCCTTGGAAATTGAATAAGAACCCCTCCTTTGTATACTAAGTATTCCTTGATAGAGTCCTTTCTTGTCAAGTAAGATGAAAACTGTTCAATTCACTATATAAGCAGATATAAAAGTAAAAATGGAGAACGGCAAAGTTAAAACATTTTATAAAATTGGAGAAATAAAAGTAACGGTTATTCTAGGTGTCCTTGAACTGTGAAAGTGAGCGTTGGTACAAAAGACACATGGTGTGGGCTTCCCTGGTGGCACAGTGGTTGAGAGTCTGCCTGCCAATGCAGGGGACACGGGTTCGTGCCCCGGTCCGGGAAGATCCCACATGCCGCGGAGTGGCTGCGCCCATGAGCCATGGCCGCTGAGCCTGCGCGTCCGGAGCCTGTGCTCCGCAACGGGAGAGGCCACAACAGTGAGAGGCCTGCGTACTGCAGAAAAGACACGTGGTGAAATGGGCACTCACGTGGGAATTATGTAAAGTTCACGTGAAAAGAAATTTATTAGAGACCCTACCCACTTCTTTTTTTCCTATCTGATCAATGAACTTGAACCTTTTCCTTTTCTGATTTTTTAGGTATAACCCAGATGTTGGTCAGGGGCATCTAGCCTTCTAAATGGATATGACTGACCAGAAACCACTTGTTCGAAGTCTGATATTCTCCCAACAATTCCAAAGAATTCCTGGAGATTTAAGTTTTGGTTGCCTGGCTCCACAAGCCTGCTCTTGCAGCAGTCATTGGGTTTATGCATCAGCTTTCTCCTCTTCCCTCTTGGCCTGTTGACTCTGTTCCCATCCAGATGTACACCTCCTCCCTGGGATGCAGGACCACGTCCTCTCTCCAGTCTCTCTGTCCTCATCCCTTCCTTCCTGCCAAGCTCTAAATGCTTCCCACTCTATTATGCAGAGCAATGCAACTCTGTTTGGCCCCCTCCCAAAATTCACTGTAGACCCACCATCACATAGCAAGAGCTGAACTCAGAGGCCTCTGATTCTTTTCATAGGACCTGCCCTCCTTAATAGACTATTTGGACTTAAAAATAGTATTTTTTCATGCTGGTAAATAACAAAATTTTATTTTAACCAGATTTGATAATTTATAGTTTGTGGTAATTCAAAAAGAGAGCTAGTCCAGGGGGTCTGCAAACTTTTTCCGTGAAGGGTGAGATAGTAAATATTTTAAGCTTTGATGGCTGCATGTGGTCTCTGTCACAAATACTCAACTCTGCTGTTATAATTTGAAAGCAACCATAGATAATATGTAAACAAATGAATGAGGCTGTGTTCCAATAAAATTTTATTTATAAAACCAAACCAAAATTTATCTGATTAAAATATTTTTAGAAGTATTGTCTACTTACGAATACATTTTTTCCCCCACAAACTCTAAAAGCACTTATTTATATATAAACCATAACTGGCATATGAATGTATATTTTCTTTGCTTAAAGTATTGCTGTGTGTACAATGCAAATCATTCCTAAATATTCGTTTAAAAGTAGGGCCTCTCCTAGGTAATATCTCATTCACCTAGTCGCAGTTACTCTAAGAGCAATCACATTTTGTTACCTTTAAAAAACAAATTTCTCATGAATTGGTCTTATAGTATAAAGTTGTGAAATGTTTCTGTACATTTTCTGTTTTGTTAGGCTATCCTGAATTTACGTAATATTTAATGCAAAACAAGAATCTGTACAAGTCCAGTAAAATAATATGTAAAGCAAAGGTATTAAAGAGACAGTATGTATTGTTATTTTGCTGTGAATGTGTGAAAAGGATATATACCGTTTTTTATAGTACTGCTTTTGAGATGGTTATCTCCAACCCTTTTGGCCACGTATCTGCAAAACGTTTGCAGCATGCATCTCCAGAATATGCACCTCATTTATTTATAAATTATATATAAGAACTACTATCATTAGATAATATTTCAAGGCACAGGTGAAATGTTAAAGTGAGGCTTTTCATTTGTCCTAGTCTTAAATAACCATATAGATAATAGACTTTTGTTTTATGTATAAATTTATTTGTTTATTTTTGGCTGCGTTGGGCCTTCGTTGCTGCGCACGGGCTTTCTCTAGTTGCGGCGAGCGGGGGCTACTCTTCCTTGCAGTGCGTGGGCTTCTCATTGCAGTGGCTTCCCTTGTTGCGGAGTATGGGCTCTAGGCGCATGGGCTTCGGTAGTTGCATTATGTGGGCTCAGTAGTTGTAGCTCACGGGCTCTAGAGTGCAGGCTCAGTAATTGTGGCGCACGGGCTTAGTTGCTCCATGGCATGTGGGATCTTCCCGGACCAGAGCTCGAACCTGTGTCCCCTGCACTGGCAGGTGGATTCTTAACCACTGTGCCACCAGGGGAGCCCTAGATAATAGACTTTTGATGATTTCTCTGTTTTTGCCAAGCTCTTGTCAGATCTGATTAAATTTGTCATTACTTTTACCTTGTAATGTAGATGATAGAAAGCTTTTACGAGGAGTAGAGGTGTCAGCTCTGTGACTTTCACATCATTTATGCTTGCATTGGTATTATTATTATCTTTAATCTGTGGGTTCCTTGCATAAATCTTGTCCATTTTAGGGTGTTTTTAGGTTAAGGGTACGTATTACAATCTGTAAATGGACTTGGCAGGCCATCACTCTGTATTTCAGTGCACTCAAAGTGAATGAATGGAGAGGGCAAGCCCCGCCCCCCCAGCACTGTGGAAGCCCCACCCCTCCCTGAGGGCATCTCCAGCACTGTGAGGCAAGATCTTCCATGGAGCTGACTGAGGGCAGGACACCAATCCAGAAGTTAAATGCCAGTTAAATGCTTTCCTTTTTAAAGAAATAAAATATAAATGGAGGTTCCAATATTTTCTTCCCATATCACAATTGGCTGCACATCTACATAAACTGCATAATTTATGAGATGAAAGTTGATAAAAATATTATTTTTCTCTTATTTAAATCTTAATGCTTATATTGTGATCTAGCTTTTCTTTTATTTTTTGTTCACCCACCTAGTTTTTAGGATAGAGCCTGACTAATGTTTCCTTCAATCTTCCATAGTTCTAACGGTGTTTTTTACATAGTAAGCAAGCGTTAATAATACACGTACACATGTTTCACTCTAAAATGGGCTTAAGGACTATTTAATAGTCATTATCATCAGTTGTGCTGAGGATGGGTGGCATATATCTTTTTTTTTCCTTTTTGGTAATCTTAACAAATTGATTGCTTGGATCCTATCAGTTTATTGCCCTTTATTTATAGCATCTAAATGGAGCCCCATTGTTTTCTTAAAGTATATTCTCTAATTTGCAAAGTTAACTTCTTTTTGCTCTCATTCTACTGTTCAAGTTAGCCATTCATCTCAATATATTGCCATTACTGATTCATGGAACATTTTTTTTATTTCGTCATTTATGTCCCTGGTTAAAATGTTAATTCTGAGAGTTCAAATCAACCTCTTTTTTGGGATTCTTTATATACCTGCCTGATAAAGTTGATAGACAGTCCAGGTCTTTGGGGATTAAGGTGGACACGGGTAAGGTCTTTGTCCATGAAGGGTGGCAGGAATGTGGCACTAATGCCTTTCATTGGTCTATTGATGCCACATTGACAAGATGTCCATAAAGGAGCCAGGGACATCCAACTGGTCTCAGGGATGTCTCTAGACATAAAGAGAAACAACCGACAGCCGTTCCCTTCTCTCGAGAGAAGCTATGTCCTTTACTTGAGTAAAGAGAAGAGTGTCCTCAATCCTGGCTGCATAACAGAGTCCCCAGGGAGCTTTACAGACATTCTGAGGCCAGTTAGAATCAATACTGAACCGTCATGTGTATTTTTACTCCCCAGGTGCTTCCATTGCACAGCCAAGGTGGAGAGTTATAGTTCAAGAGGCTAATAAGATGATTAGGTCAATAGAAGGAAAATCAAAAGTGGGAGACCCAGGAAGGGTGAAGGGACTCAATAGCAGAAAAGAAGTCTCATTTTAACATAGAAAAGATTGGGGAAAGAAGGAACAATTTCGTAACTTCAAGTTGATGGTGGTAATAGACATCCTCTACCCTTGACCGCTTATTGATCACACAGGGAGGGTTGAGATTTGACCAAGAGAACCAAAGATTTATAAATTGATCCAAGAATGTCTGGAGAGCTTTGGGGCCTTTGGCTTTGGAAGATGAAGGCTTACCGACAAATGTGGCTAACCTTGGGGGATCTTTGGGGGCCCTTTGGTCTATGGCTGTTGTAACCTGCTGTGCACACTTGCACGTGAGTGCTCTCGTTTGGCCTAAAGATACCTTATATTTCGTAAGGAAACCTTACACTTGGAAGTTTATTTGGTTTTGGAGTTTTGCCAGGGCTCTTGGCCTAACAGAGAAAGGGAGAGTGAATCTGTTTTAATCTGTGCCACTCTTTTAATCTTCATCCCGTATGACCTTGCTTGTCTCAGAAGAATATATGTCATGAGCCAGCCTGTCATGAGCCAGAAAGGGAGCCTTTCCCTTTCTGTAGTTCCAGGGTCTGGTGAAGCATCTTATACGCAATAAGAATTGACTGAGTGTTTGTCAGTGACCCCTGCAAATTCTGCTTTTGTTGTAGGAAGCAGTGCAAGTGTTGATTAAGCACTCGGCTGACGTCAATGCGAGGGACAAGAACTGGCAGACCCCGCTCCACGTGGCAGCAGCCAATAAGGCTGTCAAGTGTGCAGAAGTCATCATTCCCCTGCTGAGCAGCGTCAATGTCTCTGACCGAGGGGGACGCACAGCCTTGCACCACGCCGCTCTGAATGGCCATGTGGAGGTCAGTGTCCTCATCATTGAGAGCAAGAATCCTCCCCACAGACCCTCTTAGCCCCATGTGGAACCTAATCTCATTGCTGAGGCTTTTAGATAATGTGACAATAATATTTGTACACCAAACCTTAGGCAACTGTACCTAATTTTGAATTTAGAGCCACAATGAATTGAAAAAGTAGCCGACACTTCAGTCTTTCCCGCAGGTTGGCCGTGGTGTCTTCCTACTTTGAACTTCAGATCTCTGACCTGCTTTAGATTGGACATTAATTTGGCTCACATCACCTGCTGAGGGTGAGGACCGCTCACCATTACAGAGTATACGCTTGATTTCACTGTCGGTTATCTTTCAGATGGTTAATTTACTCTTGGCCAAAGGGGCAAACATCAATGCGTTTGACAAGAAGGACCGGCGTGCTCTGCACTGGGCAGCTTATATGGGTAAGGATTCCATGGATGGAGAGCAAAGTGCAGATAACTTGAACTAAAAAAGCCCCGGGTTTCTCACTGACCACGCAGGTTTTCTCTTGGGCGAACCTGACTTCTTTTCAAGCTTGGGATTCAGTTGAATTAAGATTCGGTCCTTGTACTGGCGTGCACAGAGCACTCTAATTGGGCAGTTGCTTTGTCGGAGATTTATTTATCCTACAAAGAGCAGGAGGGATGAATCATGGCATGGCCTTCATTGAATGTGTTTCAATCTGGATTGGAAAGCTGCACAAATTGTGCTTATTTTAACTTGTTATGGCAGCAAAATAAGGTGTTTAAAGAGAAAGAAGGACGGGCTAGCAAAGCAAGGATGTAAATTTCATTTGTCTTTTTATTTATAAATATTCCTGAAAGAAACAAAAAGGAAGGAATAAAGGACAACACCCTGACTGTCGTGTAGGTGGAGGTGCCCAGAGTCACCGTGGGTGATCCTGCTACTGCACTGCCCACAGAGCTGGGGCTTGCTCCTTGTTTCTGCCAGCTAGGGTGCAGAAGACAAAGGAAGACATTACATTTCTATGCTTTTCCTCTTCACTTTTGTTGGCACTAGTACCACTGACAAATGAGAGCCCTCATAGAGTTTATTCTCAGTGTTGACGCTTGGGAAATGAAGAACTATAAGAACTAAGATCCTTCCTTTGTGATTCTAATTGGAGAACATCCTGCAATTAGAAAAGCAGAAAAGCAGGATTCTATCAGCACCAAGTTATAAACACCCTGACTGCCCATCACAACACAGGAGATTGTGAAAGATCTACACAGTGGGACACTATGCAGTAACTACAGTGATGATATCATTAGTATTTTCTTAACATAGAAAGATTCTGTGATATGTTAAGTGAAAACAGATCATAATACAGTATGAATAATACAATTCTCATTTTTGTTAAAAGTATCTATAAAATGAAAACAACCTGGGATGTATTAAACACTGAAATTATTAACTGACTATCTCAGGGGATTGTGGATGATTTTGGTTTCCTTTTAACACCTTTTTGCCTTTTCTGAATCCTTTTTAAATAAGCCTACGGACCTTTTATTATCATAAAAAATAATAATGTTAATTGTGGGGAGAAAAAAGAGAATGGGTTGGGGCAGGGATGAAATAAATTCTGTGGCTATAGATAGGCCTGAGTGAATTCTTGGACTTAAAGAAACAGAATCTTAAGATTTTGCACGCATTATCCTTTTTTACAAGGTGACGTGGACTTTCGAGTTGTTTGAAGCAGGTTGGATGTCTGCATGGTCCCTGCAGGACTGGAGCCAGTGAGCGTTTGCCAGATGATGTTAAGGCAGAGCACACACTAAGCTAGTGGGACTCAAAGAACCTGGAGTTTCACGTTTGTTCTTTGCTGATACATGGCTAAAACATATGTGTAGAATTGCTTTAAAGCAGTAAAGTTACATTTTTGTGTGTCATCGGGATACATATAGGAAAACATATACAGATGACTATCTTTAGGGACTAATGGACAAAACCAGGGCAAAGAGCTTAAGATAGCACCACCAGTAATTCAAAATCGTTTTTTTCTGTACATAAGTCTTCATAAAACTAGCCAAGACAAAACTCTGTCTCTCTTGTACACACACACACACACACACACACACACACACACACACACACACACACACATATATTTTAGGCCCTGGAGCCAGTACTCATCTTCTACCCTTCAGTTATCAACAATGTTTAGAGCAATGATCTTGAAGCATCGAACAATCTTTAGTCAGGAAATAAAGGTCACATACATTTATCGTTGTATATGTAGCAAGATAGAGAACAAAGGAAGATATTCTAGAAAATATGCCAACAGGAGTTGAAACTAGAAGGGTTTTCAGTTTAGCCAGCAATTCATGAGAACTTGAAGTTGAACCACAGGAAGTTGCCATTTTTGTGGGCCCAGAAAAGGGTCAAACAGCAGCAGTTGCATATGATTTAACAATAATCTGGAGCTGTTCTGATTAATTGATCTTTTTTTCTTTCATTAGTTTTTCCAAACCAAATTGTCATTGTTAGACTTTTCAGTGAAGAATGGCAATTGGTTTCAAAAGCATTGCTTTCATTTGACGTGATTTTTTTTTTAGTCTCTGGTTCTAACGTATTGGCAGGACCTCCACATTATTTATTTGTAAACAGGCATCGACCTCCTTAAAGAGAAGGCTCACATGTGAATCATCTTCTTTCTTCCCACAGCACTTACATGATGCCTGACACATAGTACGTACTCCCTAAATATTTGTTGGATATTTGCCATGAAGCAGCTTTTTATAAACAGCCTAACAAGATGCTGGCAGCAGTAAAAGCTGATGGTGATAATTCAGGTGGAATGAATTGTCAAATTGTCCTATAAAGGTTAACGATGTTTTCTGCTGCTTTGTTTCTACAGGCCACCTGGACGTTGTGGCTTTGCTCGTTAACCACGGCGCGGAAGTGACGTGTAAGGATAAGAAGGGCTACACGCCCCTGCATGCCGCGGCCTCCAACGGGCAGATCAGCGTTGTCAAGCATCTCCTGAATCTGGGGGTGGAGGTGAGCTATGATTCAGGCATCACCCCATGGTGCATTTGTGGGTTTTCTGTTGTTCGGAAATTAAATCCTGTTTGCATTTTAAGTCAAGAGGGAAAAAAAAAAACAACCCTCATTTCTTACCATCTTGTCTTTTTTGAGTTTACATGGGCAACTGATGAAGGGCAATGGGGCATATGCTAAGTCGTAGAAAGCCAGAAACAGACTAACTTTCTATATCAACATAGAGAAATATTTTAACATCTAGGATACATATCCACCAGTCATTTTTAAAAGACTGGCGAGGTTTCATCATCCCATCTTTAGAACCTAGCCTTCTAAATCGTGGCTTCCAAGCAGAAATGAATGACAAACATGCTGAGCTGGAGGAGTAGACCTCACCCCCTTCTCCTTAGGTAGCAGGGTGGGAGCAGTAGTGAGGCTGTCCCGGAGGAAAGGAAAAGCGAGCTGCGACAGTGAGATGGTGATAACAGCAGTCAGGGCAGGTCTGGGAGAGCAAGAGGGAGCTGGGGGCTAAATGACCAGGGCAGCTCCACAGCCCAGCCACCAGAATGTGGCCTCTTGAGGTGTCAGCAGAGCGGGTTCTGAGTT
Source organism: Phocoena sinus (assembly GCF_008692025.1). Classification (NCBI taxonomy): domain Eukaryota; kingdom Metazoa; phylum Chordata; class Mammalia; order Artiodactyla; family Phocoenidae; genus Phocoena; species Phocoena sinus. Next base: position 38,500,014 of record NC_045769.1, read on the forward strand.
CAGGCCCCACAGCAGCTCCCTGAGCACCTCCCACCCTTTCCTCTTCTGTTCGCTGTTGAGATCTGGGCTCGTCTCTTGCTCCCCCGATTCAGTTCTCCTCTGGCGTTTTGAGGCAGCTTTGCCGCTCCCTTTTTGTCCCTTCCCTAGCTGAAAGATATCTTGCCCCAAGTGGAAACCTCTCACTCTTCCTCCCAGCTCACTTTTTGTCACTTTCACGTCTTGCTGAGCTTTACCTCCGCGTGAGAAGCTGCCCAGGATGACCACGCTGGGGCAAGAGTAAGCTCTGAAGGATCACACTGACAGATGGGTATTTCCTTTCTCCAGCACAGCCGGTAGGCTTTTGGTGGGAAATGGAGTAAATCGGCTTCAGTGCTTTTAATCGCCTGTGTTGGACTCATTTGCAGATTGATGAAATCAACGTGTATGGAAACACGGCCCTCCACCTGGCCTGCTACAACGGGCAGGATGCTGTAGTCAACGAGCTGACGGACTACGGTGCTAATGTGAACCAGCCCAATACCAGCGGGTTCACCCCGTTGCATTTTGCTGCTGCCTCCACACACGGTGCTTTGTGTCTTGAACTGTTAGTAAACAACGGGGCGGATGTTAACATTCAGGTATGACTCTCTCTCAGTGTGAAGTACCTTTGCGTTGAGCCTCTGTCTGAGCAAACTCACCTGCTGTAAATTACAATTAGTGAATTGTAACTCGAAGCGTCCTGATTCTTGCGGACTTATCCTATATTGTCGTGATGTGGAAACTTCTGCAGCAGTGGTGGTACCAGTGGATGACACTGAGGTTCTAGCCACGTGCCCTCGGTAGCTTAGTGAATATACGGGAGCAAATACTGGGTCTCAGGGATGTGGACTTGGCCGAGGTTCTAATACTGAGGTGAATGTTGAGCTGATGGGGCAGAGATGCTGAGCATGAAAAGGAAGCCTAACCTAACGATCTCAGGTCTGTTTCCAACCCGCAAGGCCCTCCAAGGAGTTTCTCAAATGGTTTCCTGGAGTAAACCCCAGATAGTGGCCTCAAGTATATGATATTAATCTGGTTTTAATGGTAATTCCTTTACTCAGCAAACTTACTGAGGACTACCTAGTGCCCTCTGTTTGGTACTGGGTGTATACTCCAAGGTGCCCTCAAGGAATTTACGATACGGCAAGGAGATAATGTACTCAGATAATCATAGGGCAAGAGAGTGGCATGAGTGGCATGAGAAATTAATAAAGTGCTGCAGACTGTAAGAAGTAAGTATTGACTTGCTTTTTGCTTGGGCATCAAAACTAGAGATTGCTTTTGAGCTGAAGATTGGTATCAGTTGAGATGAGGAGGGATAGAGAGAATTTGAGAGAGGACATTCCAGATACATAGAATGGCAAGCAAAGGAGTTGAGAGGTCTCGACGGGTAAACTTTAGGTAACCAGTCTGCTCACTGTAACAGATAACCAAGAGGAACTTTTGCAGGTAGCCTTCATGATCCAGGTTACATCACTCAGATGCATTTAGATTGTAGCACAATATCCTGATTTATACCGAGTGACCTTGTTCGCATCCTCAGCTTCCCTTCTCCCAAGCACACGGGAATTGTAAAGCAAGGTCCCGGTGTGTTCTGTCTCTGCTTTTGAAAAATTGTTATTTCCAAGATTTAATTTCAGGAATATTGGATCAGTCTATTTTAATGATCTCCTCTATTCACTCTTAAAGTCCTTTTATATTTTTTCATTTAATTTATAATAGTGGGGAAATATGAGACAGATTCTCAGAAAAGCGATTTATTGTGATTGGAGTACAAATCATATGAAAGAAAGGAGCCAGGAACAAGCTGAAATGTGACCTGACCAAGGATGAGCACTTATCCGCTGCCCAAGGAGTTGGGGCCTCTATAGGGTGTGGGTCCGCTAATCATTATAGAGGCCACATGATCAGAACTGAGCATTAGAGACGGTAATCTGGCCACAGAAAACCAGAGACAGAAAACATAAAGAAAAAAATGTATATATGACTACATAAAAATTTTAAACTTTTATATAACAAAACAAAACAACAAAAAAGACAAAAACAAAAACCTTAACATAAAATTGAAAGGGGAGCAACTTGGAAATTTTTCTGCAATATACATATAAGCAAGGAGTTAACAGATTTAATATGTAAGAGCTCATAAAAATCAATAAGAAAAAGTCTGATAGTCTACTAGAAAATATGGGCAAATGCAGATCACAAGAGAGAGAATACAATATCCATTAAACTTATGAAAAGATATTCAGTATTACTAGTCATTAGAGAAATGCAAACTAATACGTTTATAATATTAATACATTAATATTTGCCTTTAAAATTGGCAAGTATCAAAAAGACTAGCAGTGCCCAGTGTAATCAATGAAAAATTAAAATGCAATAAGTAAATATGATCCAGTTTTATAATTTCAAAAAGTATGTGTCTATGTATGTGCATAGAAAGAGAAAAATATCTGGAATCTACATCAGTATCCTAGCAACAGTTATCACTCCAGCGAGGCAAAATTATGATTTGGATTTTCAGTTGCTTTTCAATATATTTGTTTTAATCTTCTTATTGTGATGCCATAAGTATGTGTTATTTTTATATCCAAAAGAAAAAGAAAAGCTATTTTCATTTTTATAAAAAAAAATTTCAGATATAGTGGACCTAGGGAGGGGACAAGTAGAAGGTAACTGGAAGTCAATGAAATGGGTCTGGATAAGAGGTAATGAGGACAGGGGGATGGGGACAGCCAACGGAGGGAGAGGCTTTGCAGAAAGGAAATCTCTGGGATTTCATTGGACAAGAAATGGAGGAGATAAAGATGAGTATAAGAATTGAAATCTGGGCTTCCCTGGTGGCGCAGTGGTTGAGAGTCCGCCTGCCGATGCAGGGGACACCGGTTTGTGCCCCGGTCCGGGAAGATCCCACATGCCGTGGAGCGGCTGGGCTCGTGAGCCATGGCCTCTGGGCCTGCACGTCCAGAGCCTGTGCTCCGCAGCGGGAGAGGCCACAACAGTGAGAGGCCCGCCTACCACAAAAAAAAAAAGGAATTGAAATCTGGCTGAAGAGGTAGTACAGCATAGTGATTCAGTGTCCAGTTCTGTGTCTAGACTGCCTAGATTCTCATCCTTCCTTGACTTTTAGTAATTATATAATCATAAACAACTTCTCTGTGTGTCTGTTTGTTTATCTGTAAAATTAGGGAAGCAGTAGTATCTTCCTCATGGGACTGTTGTGAGGATTAAGCAAGTTATCTCACATAAATTACTTAGAACAATGCCTGCCACATAGTGAGTACTCCATAAATGATTATTGTTATTAAGAGGGATGTCAGGAGAAAGAGTAGGCTTAGAAGGTAAAACCAGTGAGTTTAGCTCTTAAGAAGCTGATTTTGAGCCTTTGATACAACCAGTCTGAGAAAACCAATAGTGCAAAATGTGATTCTCTAGCATGGGAGAGCAGTAGAGAATAGAAGAAAACACCTAGGTTGTCTCATTCACATTGAGGTGATTGATAGTTGAAACTGGGAGAAAAGGATGATGAGATCACCCATGGAGAGAGTACCTCATAGCATGAATAGAGAAGAGGCTGTAGGACTCCAGTAACCCTTCACTCTTAGGATCAGGAGGAGGAGGAAGGCCAGAGAAACGGATGAAAAAAGAAGAGTTAGGGGGCTTCCCTGGTGGCACAGTGGTTGAGAGTCCGCCTGCCGATGCAGGGGACACAGGTTCGTGCCCCGGTCCGGGAAGATCCCGCATGCTGCGGAGCGGCTGGGCCCGTGAGCCATGGCCACTGATCCTGCGTGTCCAGAGCCTGTGCTCCACAACGGGAGAGGCCACAACAGTGAGAGGCCCACATACCGCAAAAAAAAAAAAAAAAAAAAAAAAAAGAAGAGTTAGGGAAGATAGGAAGGAAACGAAGGGGTTGGAGTGTCTTCCTGAAGGTAGAAAGCAGGCAGAAATGAAAAAGTAAACTAGCTGAGGAGAATTTCAGAGTTCCGGATCTTGTAAGGGGACCCCATCCAAGGTCCTACATGGAGGTAGGATGAAGGTCTTTAGGGGCAACAAAGCAACCAAGGTGGGGAAAGAGCCAACATGTGGGGTTAGAGTCTAAGAGGAGGGTGGTGGAGGACAGGAGGCAAACAGGTGGCTCAACCGTCAGTGTCCCCAAGACTTGTGACACTTTTCTTGCCATCCTAATGTCTGAGGGACATCCTGTGGATCCTCTAAAGGAAGGAACATTATTGAAGTTAGATAAAGTATCTCTCTTTACCAACCTTAATTAATTCACGGGGTTATCTGATGCTTTCCATTTCCTCTGTAAAACATGCCAACTGATGCTTTCAGTGTGCCTGATACTGAGGTCAGAAGGCCACTTTCTGGCATACCTACCTACTTCTCCCAGGTAACTGACTAGCAGCCAGTTCAGGTCAGATAAGAGGCTTCAACTAGGTATGGTGCCTTGGTTTATGGCAGCCTTCTCTTCTCCCCCACAAAATGGACATGGAAAGCATAGCTACTTAATTTTAATAGTTAATTTTTTCCTGTAGACTGCTAATCATCAATAGAGTATAAGAAGCCCCATTAAAAAAAAAGTCTGAGACTTGGGTTTACGTATTACCTAATCTGTGTAAATGGGATTTTGAATCAAATCTAGCCTTCTCCCTCAGTCTCCCCATCTACTCTATCTACATCCTAATTCTCTTGAGTCTTTATTAGTTAACTCTGGGTGCATGGATCATCTAACATTTCCGTGGAGCCATTCGGTCTGACTGGAGGTTGTTATCTCTCTACACCACATTGCCCTTGGATTTTGAAAGTGTTTGTAGATTGCAAGACAATTTGTATTTGTTTAGATTTTCCAAAGTTAGAGGAAAATAGCAGATTGAAATGTAGCCAATACCTACTCACGTGTTCACTTTGTTTTCCTCTGTCCTCACAAAACACAAAAAGTGACATCTTCATGAGAAATTGCAAGGTGATGGAGAGGGGAGGAAGGTTATGTGTCCTGCATGCATTTTACAGTCCCTCATTTTGCTTAGATTGACCATGGCCCTGTCCTTGATTTCGAATATTGTGATATCACAAAGTTTAATTATTATAAAATAATAGAGACACAATACTTAATACAATAATCTGTTGAAAGTTTACTTTTTTTTTACAAACAGGAAGAGCATGAGGAAATATGAAATAATTTCCTTTCTCCATCAGAGACCACGTTGTAATTTTTGTAGCATCTCAAGGCTCTTTTTGGAAGCACTCAAACTAAGCATTAAAGAAGACAGTAAACACGTGGCCATGCTGGATATGACTTAGAAAGATAGATTCAGAAATTACCATTGCCTACCTAACATTCCGCCTGCCTATGGTCTCAGTTCTTTTCTGTGCACGGGCCCTTTAGATCACTTAACCCTAAGAGACTGGAACTGAAGCCCATCACACATTTACTGAAGTGGACCAGCTCCCTTCTTTGTATGTACCAGGACCAAGTTATATTCTATAATTGCATTGCAGAGGTTGAAGATGAAACTGGAATAGGCAAAAGTAAGCAGTAATAGCGACATGGCCCTTGGATCTTAAGAGAGGAAATGAGGAAAGGAGGGGGGTGAATGTCTGAGCCAACCACGTGCCATCTCCAGCCTTTAGAAGCATTAAAAAAATTAGACTGTATATGGCTTTTTGCACACCAGGGTATTAGATTGCTCTTCCATTGAATTAGGAAGCCCTTTGGGGTTTCTGGCTATATTTATTTTATAGAGACTTTATTGCCCTCCACCAGAGCCACTGAGCTTTGTGGCGCCATGGGGCACTGTGCCACAGAGAACACAGTGCCTTCACCTTCCTGGGGAGTAACTGTGTATTTAAGTTTAGAGAAGGTTTATGGGAGGAGGAGGAAAGAAGACATTAGAAGTGGAAGAAAAGAATGAATGGATTTCTGAGAATGGAAACGCTTCATTAATTCAAGGATTAATCTTCCTTGGATGATGGTGAATTCTGCCCTGAAAGAATACTAATATTTGTCGTAAAATATTCTTAGTCCTCACTGGTTTTCTTTCATGACTATGGCTGAACCATAAGTCAATAGGAGAGCTATTAAGCAAGTTCTCAAGGTCACAAAAATTTCCAAGCCCTAAATCTGCTCTGGGAGAATGCACCTAGAAATTGGAAGGAGGCTAGAAATGAAGAAGTTCTTCTAAAAGCAAAGCTTTGAATAAGTGGGAGAACTGATCATTTCTTCTCCTTTGAGCATTCAGGGAATGTTTGGTATCTGAAGTTCTAGGGCCAGCAGCAGCAATGGCAAGTTCCCCGCCACCCGACCCCACCCCCATGTTAAAAATTTCTCAGGCAGATAATGAAACTCAGTAGGATCCTCAGTCTCAACCTGAATATTCTGAGTTCTAACTTGTAAAGGCTAAATAAAAAGTACTAGTCTTTTGACCTTCATTGGTTTTCAATGGCTTTTTGAAATGAGTTCCTTTTACACCTATACCATATAAACCAAGCTGCCCCAAAATGACTGCTATGATACCCTTAATGCTTCCTGTCCCTGATTCCCGACCTCCTGCCACCCGTATCCCAGTGAGAAAAAAAAAAGTCAGCTAAGGTCTGTCTTCAGTGGCACGTGAACTCAGGCAAAGATCTGCAAGGGTAGATCTGAAGCAAGCGTCACCATTGACCATATTACCATCCTTTTCATTTAACCTAACTTTGGTCATGTCTGTTTGTCCCTTTCCCAAAATCACAAGCACTCCAAGGGAGGAAAAGGGTATGGTGTTTACTGTCCTTGAAATGGGACCAGCTTTGTAAACTATATACTGTAGAAACTGGTGACGTCTGCTTTGGCTCTCTGGCTGCAATTTAGTTAGTGACCACCAGGTTGGTGGTTACTCCTAGCCTTTAAGCTCTTTTCTAGGCATGGAAAAGTGCTTGGTTAAATATTTATAAAGATATTATCTAAACGCCGAAATATTTACAGCTTTATATATATTTAACTAAATGCTAGTAAGTTATGTTTTCATCTTAAACTTAAGAGAAAATACTGGAGCAAAATTTAAAGAAATAGCACCATCTAGGGACAAATGAATGTCAGCTCTGCAATTTCTGTTTTCTCTCTCCCTAAGAGCCTTGGGCTGTCATCACTTTTTTGTTGGAGGGAGTATGTCTTAACTCCTTATTCCTAAGTGGTTCCCAGACTTTTTAGTCTTTTGAATTGTCTGCATTTATCCCAGCTAAGACCCAGGCTCTGGAATCACAAAGCTTTTAGGAGCTCTTCTCCATCATGTCTTATGATTGGTGATGGCATCATATCCTCATTTTCTTGACTAATTCTCCTTTTCCCTAAAGACGTAATTTCAGTAAAGCTTCAAGCTTACTTCCATCTTCCTTTCCTTTCTCAATCTTTTCTAATTCAGGTTATAATCATACAAGATTAAGATGGAGAAAAAAATCCTATTTTTTCTATTTTTTTTCCCCATCAGCCTGAGAACCTTTCACTATAATGATCATTTACTTCACTCAACATGCAGTTACCACTCTGACTAACTCTTCCCTTGGCACAGATTGTGCATAGTTCCTTTCTTAAGTCTAAGGAATAGACTTATAGGATATAATAAATATTCTTCTGTTAAACCTTGTGGTTTTATAAGCTATTCCAGTGGCTCCTAAACTTTAATGTGCTGTGAAAGTTAGAAATGAAATCAATTCTGATTCAGTTTAGGTCTGGGTTAGGGCACAGAATTCACATCTCTAACAAGAATCCTGGGTGATTCAGATGCAGGAGTCTGTGGTTCACTCTGAGAAATATTTAAGTGATTATTTGTTTTCCATTGTAGAGTTTTTGAAAGAATCATTTTAAAGCACACGTATTTAAATTTCATCACAAAAATGAACTTGTGTTTTTGAAATCTCATATTTTAACCTCAGGCTTAGGGAAACGTTTCTTCTGAGACTTACAAAAAGAATAGTGGGACTTCCCTGGTGGTGTAGTGGTTGGGAGTCTGCCTTCCAGTGCAGGGGATGTGGGTTCAATCGCTGGTCAGGGAACTAAGATCCCACACGCATGCCTCAACTAAGGAGCCCGCCTGCTGCAACTAAGACCTGGCACAACCAAAAATAAATAAATGAAATTTAAAAAAAAAAAAAAAAAAGAATAGTTACATAAATTTCTTTATTTTCTTTTCTTTTTTAAATAATATCTGAATGAAAGAATACATAATATATTCTCTCCGTTGGGGATACTTTGGGTCTAAAATAACAGTAATATTTTTGTTTGGATATCACTATTTTTAGAAGAAATTCTGTAAATGATTATTTCTGAATCAAATGTGTAGGACTTTGGTATTTGGTGTAATGATGACTAATGTATGGATTCTGTACATTTTTCATCTTTTGGCTTAATCTGTGAGAGAGAATGCCATCATTTATATCTTGAATAATAAAGAGATGTATAAATTCAGCGCATATTTCCAGATAATCATTAACATGGCAATTTGCATATCTTAATCCTATGATTTCTAATGAGTTAAGTGCAGCAAATGTTTCTCTTTTGGAATAATCGAAAGTGGTGTTTCTCTGTGGAATTAGAATGTAGAGAATGGTGGAGGATTTCAGGTCAATTTTGAGAGTTGCAGTGATTTATAGCAATTTAGTCATCTTCAGGTCAAACAGGGCCAAACAAGTTAATACATCATTTGTCTTTTTTTCATGTACTATAGACAAAAGGTGAAAAAAACACTGTAATAAACTATACATATACCATCCATTATACTGTATAATGGAAAAGAATATGAAAAATAATATATACTATATATGTATAACTGAGTCACTTTGCTATACACTAGAAACTAATGCAACATTGTAAATTAACTATACTTCAATTTTTTTTAAAAGTTGAAAAATAAAACTCCTTGAAGGAAACCTTCACCAGTAGATCACAGGAGATGAAAAAATGTTTTGGATGATTTCCTCAGTTTAAACCAGGGTAGTTTAAAAATTGTCCGTGTAACTAAAAATTTCCCATTTCTTCTCTAGAATAATTTCCACATCTCGAAGCTTCTTTAAAATGTGATGTTCTAGATAAATGACGGGACCTACTGTATAGCACAGGGAACTATATTCAGTATTTTGCAATAACCTATAATGGAAATGAATCTGAAAAAGAATATATGTATGTATAATTGAATCACTTTGCTGAATACCTGAAACTAACACAACATTGTAAATACTTCAATAAAAAATGTGAAGTTAGGCAATAACTTGCGATATCACAAACACTTTATTGAGCATTGCTGGCAATGTCCACAGGGATGTTTCAGATTGATGTCACTGGCCCATTGTTTCTCTCTCTCTCATTTTTTAGAGTAAAGATGGTAAAAGTCCTCTGCACATGACAGCTGTCCACGGAAGGTTCACACGGTCACAAACCCTCATTCAGAATGGTATGTGAGATTCTTCTGCAGTGTCATTACTGGAACAGTTTCCTGGTGTGACTGAGCTTGGTTGTCCGTCATTTGAATGTGAAATATGATGCTCTGTTTTAGAGTTTATTAAGCTTGGATTTATACTGTCCTTTGATGAACTTTGCTAAAAGCTCTTAGACACGTCATCACCAATTCACTTAAGAGTGAGGACATAAAAATAAAATAAAATAAGAGTGAGGACATAGAGCCACTAAGTTTCACAGTCAATTCCCAGTCAAAGAACATGTGAGTTTTGAAACTGGAAATGATCTACTTATATAGGCTCAAGATCCTGCATTTTTCACTCTGAAACTAATAAAAATAAGTATCAGACATTTTCTAGCAGCAAATCTGAATTATTTAAAAATTTTTGAATTCGCCATAGTTCCATAAGTTAAAACTCGTTAAGCTACTTGGGCAAAAGGTAAGAAAAATGAGCGACTCGGAGGAAAAGAGGGTACGTACATGATATAAAGGATCATAAAATCACAGGCTTGATAGAGACCTTGGAAAATCACATAATCTAGTAATTTCCCAGGCTTACAATAAAGGTGTGTTTGAACCATTGGGTTGTCTCTGCAACCAAAGTACTAGGGAGTGTCACTTCACAGCATGGTTCACGTTACTATTAGAGGGTCATGGCCAGAATCTGTGAGTGGATTGACTCTGACAACGCAACTTCTATTCTTTTAGCAAATCTTAAAGACAATTTTAAAAAAACAGGTTTAGTTCAGATTTTATGCTGACATTCCAGGTGAATCCAGCAGTTCCTAAACTATCTTTAGTTGACCCACATTTCTAGTTCTCAAAATTCTGGCATTAGTCAGTTTTTTTAGACCTATCTTTTTCTCATCTGTAAGAATACTGGATGACATACACTTGAATTGTCAGTGGTACTAAGTTATGTCTTAGGCACTGAAGTCATAAAACTAAAAAGTCATTTGACATTTGGATGGAAGACCAGCCAGGGAAATGATGCTGAGGAAGCAAAATACCTGCAGCAAAGCACAGGAAATTTGTAAGCATTTCAGTGAAACTATAGAAGAAAAGAAATCGCAACAAATTTCCAGTGAGCAAATGCAGGTAACTGAAAATGAACCGCACAATACCCATTAATTCTAGTTTGAAATATGTGATATGCCTTTGTCATTTACTTTATTGAAAGACCACCTTAATTGTTTTGCTTGAAGTAAAGGGGAGGTGGGGAGGGACCCTAGCATCTCTCCTCTGCACGCTTTCCTCATCCCACTGTATTTCTCAACTGTTTTTCAGAAACAGTGTCCACTGCCTTAAAACTAAACAAAACTAGGGAGCTATTTGGTATCCATTTTTAAAAATTTAATGTGAACATAATCACCAGGGCTTAGCTCTGTGGCATTAAAAAGCATTGTTCCCTGTTAGAATAATTTCAAGCACTAGTGACCAGATCAGAGAAAGAGCAGTTTTTCACCTTGTAAGCACTGCCTTCCTACAGGTCCATCCCCGTGGGCCAGACCTGTGTCATGCTAGTGTGCTTACAACAGTCTTGGGGGTGCTGCTGGCTGCTTTGACCTCTCTAAAAACTATCTTTGTGGACTTGAAGACTCCCATGCCCTCTCTGGACATTCTTGCTAGACTTTTGAGTTGGGACGACCCCTGAAAGAGACCTTATGTCTTGTCCTCTGTGATCAAGGAACTGGTCTCAGAGCCTATCTCATTCTTGGCTGGCCTGGCATCTTGCTTGTGGGTTGAATGGGATCCTGGGTCCTATAATGCTGAGGATATAGTGGCTATAATACATAACTTATATATAATGATAAAGCTAACATTGGTTGAGTGTTCTTCACATTGTGCCAGGCACTTGGCTAAGCACGCCACATAAATCCTTCCAACCACCCCATGAGAAAGAGGTGCTATTATTATCTCCATTTCCAAGATAGGGAAACTGAGGCAGAGAGGTTGTCACTTGTGCTGGGATACATGGCATGTATGTTGAGGAACAGAGATTAGAATCCAGGAAGTCTAACACTGGAGACTGAACTCTCAACCACTCTTCGCTGTATGAACAATGACAGGTTAAAATGGGTTTTAACTTGAATTCTATTTACTCTAAGAGTCGCTTGCATTTGGCAGAGTTATTTATCCCTGTAAAAGAATGATTTGGAATTCTCTTCTCTCAGCCGACAGTTCTTTGCATTCATTGCAGATGTGAGAACTGCGAGTTCTTCCCTTCGACTTTTTTAAAAAAATGCCCTTAGGGACAAGAATAGGAAGCTCTTTTCTTTCCTCCTGTTTGTTGGTTTCTTTCTGGGAAAAGCCTAGAGGCTCACACCCCCAGGGCCTGGTGTCTGTCCTCCAGAGTGGGTAACCACAGGACAGGACCTGGAATGCCCGTCCCCCATGGGGACATCACTTGGCTCTTAAGACCTGCTGAGGAACATTCTTGATGTTTATTTATTTGTTTTGTTAAATGGCTCTGATGTTTGGACTTTGTACAGCATTTCTCTGCTTCTCTGACTGATCTCTAGTCAGGGTTATTAATTCTTTATAATAACTTTTTTTTTTCAGAAGCATTCAGCTTTGGTAAGGTGATCGTTTAAGGAAAAAACCCAAAAGACTCATTTCTTTTTTAAGTTAATAAGCAAAGACTACCTCTGCGGTTCAATCACATTGTTTGTTGTCTGAAGCTGTGTTGTCAGAGCCAGAGAGGGAAAGAAGTAAACGAAAACACAATCTGATATCAGAAGGCATTTGATCTGGCCTTTTGCACAGGCAGCTGCCTCAGATGCTGTCCAGCAGGGTACAAAAGTTCAAAATGATGTTTTTTTTTCACAGAAGCTTTAAAAATAAAAGTTTGAAAAGGAAGAGTGAAGGATGATTCATTGTGAGGTTTTTGACCTTTGGGCTCACAGACTTTCTGAGGCAACTTAATATGACTATTCTTGTTTGTGCAATGAAAAACTAATTTCAGATGAATGCCTAAATAATGCTACATAAATTATCCCTTCTGACGTGCTCTGCATATGTCTAAACTCATGGATATTTATTTTCCTCACTAATAATCAATGATCGATAACCAACATTTAACTTGCAACCTTCAGATGAATAGTAAAGATATTTAATTTGCTAAAAAAAAAGATAACTAATAAGGACCTGCTGTATAGCACAGGTTGCTGTATTACATTACTCTGTAATGGCTTATATGAGAAAAGAATCTAAAATAAAGAGTAGGTATATGTATATGTAGAACTGATTCATTTTGCTGTACACCTGAAACTAACACAATATAGTAAATCAACTATACCCCAATAAAATTTTTTAAAAAGGTATGTAATTTGCATTCCAAGCAAATGAAAAGGCTTCAGGAGTGACTATAAGATAGAAATTCGTTCATCTAGAGGTCCTACTTTAATATAAAACATATTTCTAAATAACAAATATTCTTTTATTTTTCTACTAAGTTATGATGTTTTCTAGAAGTATATCTTAAATGACCAAGATAATTACCCATATTTTTACAGTTTTAAATTGACTTATGAAATGACAGTAACAACAGGAAACTTTATCAGCTCAGACCCTCTATTCCATCGTTTCCAGTATTTTTCACTCTTCTCTTTTCCTATCCAATTTTTGGCATATTTGAGGCTGGTAAACATGGAGCCCCTACTCTTGGCTGGGAAGGACATGAGCAATGTAGTGTTTGAAAGACTTCTTTGAAGTCTGGGGATCTGTCTCCCACAGTTCCCCGCATCAGCTCTGTGGGTGGACCTTTCAGGCTGACCACTGTGGGCAGCCCTCACATGGATACATGTACCCTGGATTGCTCTGAGGTATCCATGGAGACCAGGTGGCTGCCTTTCCCCAAGGCATAAAAATGATCTAAATTGGATACTTCTAAATTTAGATTACTGTGAACTATTTCTTGAGTCCCTAGAAGTTTTTAATAACTAATTTTATTTTAATTTTTCTTGATTATAAAATTAGTACGTGCTCACTGTACAATAAAATTATTAAAGAGATTCCCCCATGACCCCCATCAATGTATCTCCATAACCCCATCCCAAGAATTTCTATTGACAGTTTGGTGAAACTTCCAGATTTTTCTATGTATTTAAGAATGTATATATAAAGATACATAATTATTACTTTTACAGAAATGATTGTAGTCCATTTATTTGAACAACTGATTTTAAAAATCACTACTGTGCCACAGACACAAAGATATGAGGAAAGATCAGCGTTTGTATTCAGGTGGCCATTTATATTTCTCTGTCACAAAGTTAAAAAGGGGTTACCTTTTTGTAAACAGCTATTAAGTTGCAAACTCCAAATGTGCAAAGTTATTGGCAGCAGCTAAACTCTACATGCCAAAGTCTTGGCTGCAGAGTGAAGCATCTTAAATCCTGTGTAAACATATGTACTAATTGGAGTTTGTTTTTTTTTTCTTAACATCTTCCCCTTCTACAAAGCTCACACATATTTGTAATTATTTCACTTTTTAGGAGAGATTCTCGTTCATTAACTCTGTTGTGCCAGTACACCTGGCTAGAAAATATATTGTTTGCTGGAAATAAATCTTAGGGAGTTGGTGGTCACAGTTAGGATTCATTAGAATGAAGGACCGTACAGATATTATCGTGAAGATTTTATAATGGTCGTATTATAAGAAATAGTGTCTTGGCCTGGAAGTTACTGCTTTTTCCTCAGATCTGAAAAGACTCTCAATGGCTTCCTTTTGGTACTCAAGTATACCTCTGATGGGTGTGCAAATGGGCACAGCCTTTCTCAAAAGCAATTTGCCAGTGTCCATCAAGAGCCTTAAAAACATTCATACTTGTGATCTAGTAGTTCTACTTGTAAAAATATTGCTGAAGGAGATCGTCTGAAATGGTGGATAAAGATTATGTATAATTATGTTCGTTCCTGTGTTTTTCCTAATGGCAAGATTTGGGCATAGCCTAAATGCCTAGTAATTGGGGACTTGTTGAGTGAATTCTCTAAATACTGATATCATGCAGTCATTTACAGTTGTGTTAATGAGACTAATTAATGACGTGGGAAGTGTTTGTGATATAATATTAAGGGGGAGATGGGGATACAAAACTCTTTCTACCCTATGATCTCAACCATGGGAAATGTCTTCACACACAAATGCACACACACATACAAACAACTGGAAGAATATATCCAGAGTATTAATACTGATTATCTCGGATAATCAGTGAATTTCTAGATGACTTCTGTTTTCTTCTTTGTATTTTACTGCATCTTCTAAATTTTCTACAGTGAGAAAATTACTTTCTCAGTAATAAATATTATTTAAAGTAAATGCTTAATATCTTTTTAGATTGATCTAAGCCATTTATATAACATTTGCATTTCTCAGGATTTTGTATTTCTTATTCTGGAATATATAAATGTGTATGTGTAGTTTAGATATACAAACTAAACATTATAGTATTAGTATCTTAAAATTATCTATTTTAGTTTTAAAATATCAGCTTACTTTAGTCCAATATAATTGATGATGGGAGTAAAGCTTAAGATTTGACCTATTCTAAAGTACCTGATATCTAAGAGCATGAGCTGACAATTCAATAACTTACTGCTTTCCATAATGATGCAGAGATTTGTTTATGAACAGGATAGTCAGGAAATAAAACCTTAGAATAATTTATATCCGGTGCCCCAATATCCTAGGTGCTTTCTTTTATTAAAAGCATAAGTGCGTGTGGGCTTACATAAGCAAGAGTACACACTATGTGATTTTTCTCCTTGGTGTGCTTCCCTGTCCTTTACTCCCTCCCCTTTTCCTACTTTCTTCAGGCCCTTCCTTTTTGACTGGGGTGTAATTCATATACTGTAAAAGTCACCATTTTAAAGTGTACAGTTCAGTGGATTTCAGTATTTTCACAAGGCTTTACAACCATCACCATTATGTAATTCCAGAACATTTTCACCACACCCCTCCAAAATCTTTATCCCAGTTAGCAGTCACTCCCCATTCCTCCCTCTCCTTGATTTCTCCTTATTTCATGATTTTCAAGGACTCTTAAACTACTTGGAAGCTTACCCAATTATCACTAATGCATGTAGCAAATATTTTCACATATGTCAGTTTCCTTATTGCTAGGATGTGGGGAAAGCCTTTTTAACTACAATGCAAAATCTAAATACAATAAAAGACATAAATTACAAAAAAGAATTTTTTTCAGTGTAGAACACCAAAGACAAATGAAAATCTAGGCCAAAAATATTTGCAACATGTATTACTGATAAATGGGCAATCTCCCAGATATTTTAAGAACCTTTAAAAATTAAGGAATAAAAGATCTCTCTCTCTCACACACACACACACTCTTAGAAAAATGGGCAGAAGTCATGAAAAAATGGTTCATAGAAAAAGGTAAACAAATGGCCCTTTAATATATTAAAAGATTCTCAACTTCCTTAACAAGAGAAATGAAAAGGCTACAGTGAGATACCAGTTCTCACTCATTACGTGGTATGTATTCAAAAGCTTGACAAAGCTGGGGAGGAGAAAAGGCACTCTCATACATTGCTTGTGTGAGTGCAAAATTGCACAGCACCTAAAGAGGGAAACGTGGCAAAATCTAACAAAACCACATACTCATTTCTGTAACCTAGAAATCCCCTTTCTAGGAATTTATTCTGAAGATAGACCCAACAAATACAAAACACTTGCAAAATGAGGTTATTCACTACAACATTCCTGATATTAGCAAAATGATTTTTACCACCTAAATGCTCATCCATACCCGACTGGTGTACTTAACTAATACATCCATGCAATGAAAGATAATTAAGCTGTACAAAAATGAGGAAGATTTCCAAGAAGGGATCTCTAGGAGTGAATTCGAGGGTATGTTGTTAAGTGAAAAACAACAAAAAAAGCATGGTATAAAAGATTCTATTGTGCTTGTTTTTGCAAAGAGAAACACAGAAAGCATAAACCAAAACTAAAGAAAGTGATTAATTACTATAGGAAGTGGTTGAGGGTGAAGTGAAAGGGATAGAAATGAGAGTGGGACTTTTTAAAAGTGTAGAATTTTTGACTTTTGAAACGTGTGTTACATATTAATAAAATAAAATTAAATCAAAGCTGGTAAACATTTTGAAAACAAAATCCAATGAACCTGTGTATCAAATTGATAATATAAGCACACAGGATAAAGAATTCAGATAACTTTTGAACGAAGTACTCGCTGTATATGCTAAAATCATTATAGGAAACTTTGTTGGGAAATAGAGTATTTGCACAGTCTGGAAGTATCACCCACAAATTCCTTGTTAATTACAAAAGGGGAAAAGACATTTGTACAGTGGAGAGTGCTGGCCGGCATCTCTTGTATTTCTTATTCTGGAAGACATAAATGTGTACGTATAGTTCAGATATACAAACTAAACATTATAGTATTAGTAGCTTAAAATTATGTATTTTAGTTTTAAAATATCAGCTTACTGATATTTTCTTACTGATAATCAAGCCTTTTTTTTTTTTATTGTGGTACAAAAAAATTTACCATTTAAACTACATTTAAGTGGCACTAATAAGTACATTCACATTGTTGTGTGGCCATCACCACTACCCACCTCCAGAACTTACTTTTTCATGTTCCCAAACTGACACTCTGTACCTATTGCAAGTAATCAAAAGTTGCATCACCCAGTAATGGAAAAACGACCTTATGTGTGTGCTGTGGAGATGTGATGGGAAGTGCAATTCAACTCTGGGGTATTCTTGCCAAAATGTTTAGGCTGAATCTAGTAATGAGGAAATAATCAGACAATTCCAGAATGCAGTATATCCTACATGACTCCTGGCATGGTCTCCAAAAATATCAATGACATGGGAGATAAATATATAAATACATAAAAGGCAGGAGGATTGTTTTAGATGAAAGGAAACTAAAGAGACATGACAACCAAATGCTATCAGAATCTTTGATTGGATCCTGGATTTTTAAAAAAAACAGTTATAAAGCACATTTGGGGGAACAATTGGAGAAATTGGAATATGCACTTATATTATGTAAAATTATGGTATCAGTGTTATATTTCTTGGATATGATGATGAAATTATGTGGGAGGCTGTCTTTGTTCTTAGGGGTGAAATGTCATGATGTCTGACTTATTTCTAAATGGTTCTTCAAATGAATGAATAGACTACTTATCTTTCATATTATATATTATATATAACTTTTCATATATATATGAAAAGGTGAGGGAAAGAAAGAAATGTAGTAAAATAAAAATTAGGGGAAAAAGAAGGCAAAATAAAATAAGATGTTTACTGTGTTACTAAAGTGATGGTTAATGTTATAGTTTTAATAAATACAGATTTTTCAGTTTATGGTTGATGCTTTTACTCATCAGCATTTAGATAATCAAACTACATAAAATCTTTTCCTGAACACTCTATTCCTTCTGGTTCTTATGTTTTAGCATAAGGTTTATTTACATAGGTCTTTAATTAAGCAAGTAAAACTAAAATTGAATGTGTCTTCAGAGTTATATTTTGTGGAATTTGATTACATTATTTATTCAGAGGGAATCTAGTTGTAAGATTTTAGAACCTTAAATAAGAATGTGGAAAGGTTTTATTTTTGTTTTTAAATTTTTTTTTTTTGTGGAAAGGTCTTTTAAAAGCATTTCTTTTTGTTGTTGTTGTTGCATGTATCTTTTTTTTTTAATAGATCTTTATTGGGGTATAATAGCTTCACAATACCGTGTTAGTTTCTGTTGCACAGCAAAGCAAATCAGCCATATGCATACGCATGTCCCCATATCCCCTCCCTCTTGAGCCTCCCTCCCACCCTCCCTATCCCACTCCTCTAGGTGGTCACAAAGCACGAAGCTGATCTCCCTGTGCTATGCAGCTGCTTCCCACCAGCCAACTATTTTACATTCGGTAGTGTATATATGTCCATGCTACTCTCACTTAGCCCTCCCACCCCATGTCATCAAGTCCATTCTCTATGTCTACCTCTTTATTCCTCCCCTGCAGCTAGGTTCATCAGTACCATTTTTTTTTTTTTAGATTCCATGTATATGTGTTAGCATACAGTATTTGTTTTTCTCTTTCTGACTTACTTCACTCTGTATGACAGACTCTAGGTCCATCCAACTCACTACAAATAATTCAATTCGTTTCTTTTTATGGCTGAGTAATATTCCATTGTCTATACGTGCCACATCTTCTTTATCCATTCATCTGTCGATGGACATTTAGGTTAGTTCCATGTCCTGGCTATTGTAAATAGAGCTGCAATGAACATTGTGGGGCATGTCTCTTTTTGAATTATGATTTTCTCAGGGTATATTCCCAGTAGTGGGATTGCTGGGTCAAATGGTAGTTCTATTTTTAGTTTTTTAAGGAACCTCCGTACTATTTTCCAGAGTGGTTGTATCAATTTACATTCCCACCAGGAGAGGGTAGGAGAGGGTTCCCTTTTCACCACACCCTTTCTAGCGTTTATTGTTTCTAACTAAAAGCATTTCTAATAGACTACCCTCCATGCAGATTTAATAATACTACTACCTCAGATGGTAACTTGTCCCCTTAAAAAGCACTCTTGTCCTTGAGAGCAGAGATGCACAGAGTAGAAACGATACCAACACTTGGTAATGTGAGTGACTAGCATAAAATGTAGCATCTGCGTCAACCTGAATCCTTATGTAATTCTGTATTAAAACGTCTTTTTCAGGAGGTGAAATTGACTGTGTGGATAAGGATGGCAACACTCCTCTCCATGTGGCTGCAAGATACGGTCATGAACTTTTGATTAACACCTTAATAACCAGTGGAGCTGACACAGCCAAGTAGGTTACTGCAAAAATATGGTGGAATAATTTCCACATGTGGGAATACTGCCAAAGGGATTCTGCCATGCCGTAGATAGTTCCCATTTATCCAGGTTAAGTAGATCTTCACCATTATGCTAAACACAGATTAAATTTGAATTAAATTAAGTGACTTTTAATGACAGTTGCCAAGAAGAACCAGTTTTATTTTTCAGCTGTATCAGAAAGAGACCTATTTCAGTGGTTTTAATTAAGGAAACTTGGACTTTATTCCTAACTCTGCTTTTTAATATTCTTCTGTTTTTTCCAATGTGCAGTGTTAGTTAAGCAGGAAAAATAAGGCATAATTGGGCAAACTCAGAATTTATTCAGGGTGCTGGTTTGCATGTATTAATGGCCCACATTAATGATACGCTTATACAGTGGCAATTGAGTAAATCTGCTACACTGGGAAGGGGGGACCTGGCTTCATTTTGTACTTTAATTCAACAAGAATATATAACGCATCTATATGAGTCTGTTGCAATGTTAGGTGCTGTGGGAAATTTCAGAAGTAAGTTAACCGGTTGGTACCTTCCAGGAGCTCATAATTTTGTTGGAGGCCCAAGGCCCACTTAAGACAAAGAACCATGCAAGATCGTATTTAATAAAGTTCAAAATGAAACAGGACTTTAATGGCAAAATGTTTGGTGTAGACAGTGTATGCCACGGAGTGTAGACAGGAAGGATAGAGCTCAAAGGTGGCCACAGTTTTCAAGGAAAAGGTGAGTTTTAGGTAGGCTTTGAAGGATAAGAATTATGTGAGTAGAGCAGAGAGTGGCAGACATCCCAGGCAGGGAGGAAAGCAGGAACAGACCCAGCTCCGGGAGGAGCTTGGCCTGGCAGGCCTGTGACAGTGCCATGCTCTGCCCAGAGGCACTGTTATATTGGTGCGGGGGCCCCGGCTTTCTTGGGCACTAGCCGAGCTCCAGTCCAAGCTGCCTCACTTGTGAGCTGTGTGACCTTGAGCCTGTTGCTCAATCTGTCTGTGCTTTGATTTCCTCATTTGAAAAATGGGAGTAATAGTAGTACCTACCATAGGTTTGTTATTGAAGATTAAAGGACTTAATCACCATTAAAATTCTCTGGTATATGTTAAGATCAGTGTGAGTATGAGTTATGTAAATACATCTGCTAAGGTTTATTCAATAAGATAATCCACGTTAAAAGCTCTTTGAACAGTGCCTGGCACATAGTAAGCTATCAATAAATGTTGCCTATGGCTTTATTACTTCATAATAGGCAGGAGAACCAAATTAAAGAGGGCCTTAAATGCTTAAATAGTTTGGCCTTATTATAGAGACTGGGGGTAACAATAACTGAATCTTTAGGAAAGGCAAAATATGAGGGCAGTGTTACATTAGGAATTCTAATTTATTTGTCAAGGGTTGTGCAACAGAATTGAAAATCTTGGTGGAGAATGAGCCAAAGTTTAAATGGTCCAGGGAGGGCGTGGTGGGTTCCAGTGGCCCTTGGGGCTCCCAGTCCAGTGGTGGAGATAAGATCAAGGGCAAATGTGACTGCAGCATCATGAGATGTGTTATGATGGAGGTTTGGATAGGGCAACACTGACTATCTCTAGGTTCCGCAGAAGAGGTGACATTTCATCTAGAAGAAGGATGGATAGGAGTTTGCCAGGTGGACAGAATTGTGTGAGATAAAAAAGATAGAAGGGGAAGCAAAGAAAGACATTCCAGGAAGAGGGAACTGTATTTACAAAGGCACAAACATGTGAATATGTTGAAAGCAGATTCACAAGGCTGGGTTATCTAACATGTTAGGGGGGAGTGGAAAGAGATGAGGTGGAAAGGTAGGAAGAACCACATTTCAGAGGACCTCGAATGTCTTGCTAAGGAGTTAGATTGCATTCTGAGGCATTCGGAAGCTGTTAAAGAATTATAAGTGGGTGTAGGGTAGGTTGTGTCTAATGCTCCCATTTGTGTGTAAGAAAGATCGCTCTCATAGCAGTCCAGACAGATTGGAGGTGGTCCAGGCTAGAAACACTTTGCAGCCTCTTGCAAATGTCCAGAGAAGAAAAGATGAGGGCTCGGGCTAAGGACAAGACTAAGGGTGGACAGAGGAGGGGGCATACTGACAAATAGCAAGAACAGTGGGTTGTCTCAGAAGAGAAAGGAATCTGCTTCAAGCCAATGGACCTTTTTGACTGGGAGGTTGCAAATCAAAAGAAGCAGTTCGGGACCTCCCTGGTGGTCCAGTGGTTAAGACTTTGCCTTCCAACGCGGGGGGTGCGGGTTCGATCCCTGGTCGGGGAGCTAAGATCCCACATGGCTCGTGGCCACAAACCCAAAACATAAAACAGAAGCAGTATTGTAACAAATTCAGTAAAGACTTTAAAAATGGTCCACATTAAAAAAGAAAAAAAAAAAAACCTTGAAAAAAAAGAAGCAGCTCGGTTTCCTGGAAAGAGCCGTGTACTAGGATTCAGGAGGCTTTCATCAGATTCTAGCGTTCCCATGCAGGCCATGGCTACCCAAAGCCAGAGATTTTAAATGCTCAGTGTCAGTTAAGCAGAAATAAAATATTAGGCACAAACCAGCTTCACCTATGGTATGTTAATATTTTCAGTGATGTTTTTCTTTCAACTCTGGGTTATTTGGGGAGTTTTAGCCAAAGAACCACGAATTTCTGATTTTCTTTCAGATTTGAACTCGTTTGAGGGATAGAGATCAACTGGGCCCAATACTTATGTGAAATGTCTGAAAAAACACATTTAACTCAATAAACACAAAGTCTATTTCCTCGTAATTATTTTCCCTTCAATTTATGTGAATACAAACTTTGTGGCAAAAATGCCTTAGGAATGACATTGTTGTTCAAGTAGCCTTTCCTTCCATTGACGATGCTGTGTCCTGGGGACAATGACAAGGGAAACATTGTCCCAGACTCAAAGAGCCACATATGTATGCTTTCTTCTGTCACAGTGTTATCTGGGGTTAAGGCATGCTCCCTTCAGTAACAGTGGTTCATTAAAGCGGCAATTGTGTGTGTGTGTGTGTCTGAGTGTGTATAGTGTGTGGAAAGGGAAGTCATCTAAGGAAAAAATATCCAAGTGAGGGGGAGGAGAGTTGGAGAAGATTAAATTTGCTAGACTCCCCAGAAACTCACTGTTTTCTGGGCTCCTTAAAGAGGAGAAAAGCAGGCCTTTCCTTCTGTGAATAAGTGAACAAAGAGCATTTATGAAAATAACCCATTTTCATTCATAAACAATATGGCCAATGTATTTTTAAAGATCTCTTTATGACAAGTTTTATGGTCATTACTTTCTGATGAACTTATTTGCATCTTATTCTCAGGCCTTGATTGAATGTTCTTTGTTATTCTTTTTGCTTCTCTGAACTTTAAGTCAGAGAAGTTTCTGCAGCGTGACTCGGTGCTTACGCCACTTTACGTGGTATCGGAGCCATTGGGTTTTTTCTTCTTTAACTTTGTTAGGTTTGGGGTGCTTGTCTCTAGGATTTTAATTTGTCTTCCATCTTACCAATTATGCTCTCACTGCTTTTTCTGCCTCAATTGCAGCAGAATTAGCAGTATTGTAGTTTTACAGGTAACTGGTTCTGACATTCTTATATTCGCTAGATATCTGTTGATAGCTTGTTAAGTGTCACCCTCTGTGTCAGGTTCTGGGGTCACAGAGCTCCCTGCCAAGGAATTGATAGCCTACGGAGGTGGGGGAAAGAAGTAAACAGGCAATGACAATCACACATGCTAAGTGTGATGCCAGAACAGTCGCCAGGTGCCGCTGGGATACAGGAAAACATATCTGGGAGACATCAGGGCCAGCAAAGCTTCCAGGAAGAGGGATGTTAACCTGTAGGACAAGTAGTGATTAGTTATGTCATTGAAAGTCTTTCAGATCCCAAGCATCAACTTAGATTATTTTTATTATAATGTTTGAATATGTATAAATATAAGACTAGATAGAAACTCCTTAGGCTTTTGACTCTAATATAGCAATAAATCAAAAAAAATTACAAAATACATGCAAACAGAAACCACCAATGTTCACATTAACTGCACGGGACAACAATAGTAACAAACACTCATGAGTGCTTACCTATGCTACGCCCCACTCTGAGAGGTTACATTTAACTGTCACAACAACCCCATGGGGTAAGTGCTATGATTATGCCCATCTTACAGGTGAAGCAAAGGCGGCACAGAGAGGTTCAGTTACCTACCTGAGGTCATAGAACTAGTGGGCAGAAATGGGACTCCATCCTCGGCTGTCTGGATCCTGGGCAGGAGGCTTGCTGCCCTTCTTTGTAGTGGATGATGTGATATTTCACATTTTGCATGGGATTATGGTCCTGGTGGCTAAGGTGCTGAGTCTTTAGGATCCAGAACACACCATGGGAGTGGAGGTTTTGCAGTGACTTAAAGTGGTGGGCAGTGGGCCCGTCATATGGCGCAGAGATCTTTACTCAGACTACTGCCAAATTCCGTGCATCCAGGAGGCTCAGTGTGCTACATTATCATTGGCCCTCCCTAGACTCAGACATTTCATTTTCTATTAAGTCCACCTTCTTTTCTCATTAGCCCCTGGCAATTAAAGTTGGACTACCAGCACAGCTGTGATCCTAAGTACAAATGTGGGTGCTGAAATTTGACAGAGGTGTGTGATGATATGGTGGTCCTTCAGATGAGCTGAAATATGCTTTGATGCCAGCTGTTTTAGATTACCATCAAAAGGAAAAGACAATTTAAAAATTGCCACAGAGGGCTTCCCTGGTGGCGCAGTGGTTGAGAGTCCGCCTGCTGATGCAGGGGATGGGGGTTCGTGACCCGGTCCGGGAAGATCCCACATGCCACAGAGCGGCTGGGCCCGTGAGCCATGGCCGCTGAGCCTGCGCATCTGGAGCCTGTGCTCCGCAACGGGAGAGGCCACAACAGTGAGGGCCTGCATACCGCAAAAAAAAAAAAAAAAAAAATTGCCACAGAGACCTCATAAAAGCCCTAAGATATTTCCAGCAACCCTCAGAGATGCACTGACTAGTCTGAGAAACACTGGGAGAAGCAGGAGAGAATTGGAAGAGTTTCAGGGGGGCCCTGCATGTGAAAACCTAGGGCTGGACAGAGCCTCGCTCTTCCAGGAGGAATGGACAGAAGGTCACAGAGATTAAGCAACAGTCAGATCCAGAAAGGGCCTTGTAAGCCACGTTAGAGTGTTTGGACTTGATACAGAAGGAACCACTGAAAATGTCTGTAGGCCGTAAACAGCAAGGACCAGGCCTCATTGTTGTCAGTTATCCCAAGTGCCTATAACTTAAGGGTGTGTGATAAATACTTGGAATGGCATAGATAAAATTAATAAGTTTGTTTTAGGGTTTGGTGTGATCAGTTGAGTAAGAATCATAAAATCATTTGATGATCGAAAATCATCAAATTTTTTGTCTCGCCCACTTGGTGGGCAAAGCTAAACCAATCCCACCTTCCCTGGGAGAGTTGAGAGATAAGTATTGTAAAGCATTTTGAAATATATAGAGAGAACAGAAATGCTAGTTGATCACACTTCATTCTTGGGTTTTAAGGAATCACACACCTGATTTTAAGGAAGTACAACCTGATTACCACTTCAAAACTCACAGACTGCTGGTTATCCAACTAAGCTAATAATAATTGCAAGGGCAAAAACACCACTAACATGTATGGTGAAGGCTTAATTGTGGGTCAGATGTTCTGTTTAGCACTTTATGCACATTATCTCAATTAGTCCTTACAATTGTTCTATAAGATTGACACTGTTATTATCTTTATTTTCCAGGTGAGGGAACCATTATGTATTTGCCAAAGATCAAATAGCTAGCACATGGCAAAGCTAGAACTGAAACCCAAAGGTTCTGACCCCATCACCTTAACCACAGTGTTTTTTACCATATGGCCTAAGGGAAGGCTCTAGAAAAGCCTGGATATGGAAAGGGATAGCCATGTCCCCCGATATCAAGGGGAAAACTTAAAAAAACTGATATTCTAATGGTGCAAAACCCCATTCCTCACCTCTGATGGCTCTCTACAATTTGTTCTGACCTCATTTATTCTGAGATAACTGGGTAGGAGATGCCAGCTAACAGCTAAATTAGAAATAGCTAATACAAACACGTTCCATTAATTTTATGATTGCTCAAATAAATGTAGCAAATTAACTGGAATTGGTCTTCCCTTTCCTGTAATTTATGCATTGTTGGGTTTAGTATTATCTGACATCTTTATTTCTTGATCTTCCTTGATGTAGACCTGATGAAATCAGAGCAATGCTTCTTATTGGACTGAGACAGCCAAATCCTAAGTTTCCTGCTAAAGGTTTTAAGATCCTTTCTTTATAAGCAGTCTTATTTTATAACAACAAAGGAGAAATTTTATTTTGAAACGCATGAATCATTTCTGAAGTGATTCAGAGATTCTGAATTCTACTTTTACTTTCTTTCCCATCTCGGCCTGATACTTAGTTTTTCTCTTTGAACCAGAGCATCATATTCAAGTTCAAATGCCAATAGTACTTGAGTCTCAATTAATATGTTTCAAACCTGCATTGAGGTAGTGACTTTTTATTAACTATGGAATAAAAAATATATATCAAAGAGAATTTTTGTTAGGCCTTTTAGAGTTCTGCCTCCCTTACCTTCTCAGGTTTATAAGCAGCAGCAGAAAAAAATGAAATTATTAGCTAATGTAGAGTGTGACAAATTACCTAAAGACAATGGTGTTAAATGGTAAGGTTGGTTAGAAGTGTTAATAATGAAGTTTATGAAATATGTTATACTGAGGCTGTTAAAATATCTCATACTTTATGTTTTTCTTGACTGTTTTATTATAGAGTTTGATACTCTTTAATTCATTTGCTTGTATTATTTAATATAAAGTTGTATATTTTATGTACCTATATAAACTATATCATAAATATTGTGTCTATGTGTGTATGTGTATGTATATAGAAAATATTAAAATATTTAAAATACTAGAAGTATTTATATTTTTATACATATTAAATATTTGTGTATACATGTATATAAAGAATGAGGAAGACTCAAAGAAATCTTGCCAAATCCCCTCCTTGTTTTAGGCATGTTCTTACAGGAACTCACAACCATCCTAGAAAATAGTCTATCCATTTTCTTCTTGCAAATGTCCAGAAATATTTAATCAAAGATTTTTGCCTTAACTCCCCCAAACAAATAAAATGGTTAGGTAAAATCCCATTAGCTTAAAGTTCCATTTAGTAAAGAGCTTTTAAAACATGTTATACATCAAAAAAAATTAGTGTGTTTCATTGGCATAGGGAGGGAACAGTATAAATAGCAGCGCGAATAAAAAGCTTCTCTCCCATCCCCCAATTCTCTCTTCCTTTTCACGAGCATCAAGGTTGTCACTGATGCGATTGCTTTTCAGAATTATTATTTTTTTTTTTGTAAATGACAAGAGAGGCAATTACAAGCAGTTCTCCTCCCCGTGACACTACCCGGAAGACGGGCAAATTGCATCTCTTGATGGATGCCAGCTATTATATACACTGGGTTGGAAATCTCCATATAGGGAAAAGAAAACGAACAGAGGGAAGACTGAACAAAAACACCAACAAATAAAAGGAAGTTTTCATGCAAAGAGAGAGGCGGTTAATTGCTAGCAGACTCGAATTTTGTAGAACACTGAATACCATGATCTGTGAACATGTATATACTTTCACATACTCACGCACATCATAATAACTTTTGAGATAGCAAATAAAATTCATGTGTCTCAAGCTTAACAAATTCAAATCACATGTAGTTTTTCACTCAGGATAGAATCTGGAAACGGGCCACTTTGTGCTAGGGAAGAAACTTAGATGATTCATGCTGCAGGTGTAAATATAAATAGTCTCATACTCCTTGTGTTATGCAGAGGATTTACAAAATCTGAAATATATTATTTGAATAAAATGAGATGTTATGAGAAGGGATCACTAACACGCTTCTAAGTACACAGGAACCTCCTGATGGTGCTGTTTGATTTGAACTACAATTCAGCTCACGACTTTGACTTTGGGTCCTTGTTTGGGGAGAGGGGATGGGCAGGAGGAGGAAGATTTAATTCTAAGGCCCAAAGCACTGCCATCAGAAAGCTGCCTGTCTCTCAGGGGGTTGTTCCAGGGACTGTGTTATGGCAGGGGTCAGTCTAAGAAGTGGATTCTTTCTGTAATGCTGTTAGGGAAAATATGCTAGATTTATGAAATATATGCAAGATAGCTATTAACTATTTTCTGACTGTTATTCTTGTGTGGGTTAACGTGCAAAATAAAAGGCTATTAGGAAGATGAAGTTTCACTTGCCGAAGGTGAATATTTATACATATTAAATATTTGTGTATACATGTATATAAAGAATGAGGAAGAATATAAAGAATGAGTTTTAATTCTCATCCAAAATTTTATTTCCAGTAATACAGCCATTATTAACTCTTAGCAAAGTGCTTGGTACATAATAGGCCAATAATAAATATTTGCTTATCAACTCAAGGAATAGAACAGGTTGCTTTTCAAAGTCAAGGGTTTGTCAGTTTCACGTTTTCTCCACTTAGCATGGCATCCGATGCTTATAAAGTGTTAAACAGATGAATGAATGAGTGAGTGAATGGGACAAAATTGCTAAGCTGAAAGAAAAAGAAATTAATTTTAAATGCTTAGAGTCACTGTTTATGTGAAATGTTTTCTTAAAAATATCTATTTCTGTTGTTACGGGCTTTTCGTTGTGGTTTAGGTCCAGGATTTTATTATTTTAAGATAGAAATGATTGCCTGATTATTTCAGCCAAGAGTCCCTAAGCAAGGTCTCATGGGTTTAATTTTCATCAGAGAACTTACAGAAAGATCATCCCCCTTCTGCGGGTATCTTGAGATCTGTTACCGTGAGCTCCTCTGTTTTTTTCCTCCTCAGGTGTGGAATCCATAGCATGTTCCCCTTACATTTAGCTGCCCTCAATGCTCACTCTGACTGCTGCAGAAAGTTACTGTCATCGGGTAAGTAACTCCATTACCACATATCAGGCTTAACATGTCCTGTAAATGAGCCGTGTGGCTTCAGGTGTCTGGTCAGCATGAGCGGCTGCCTGTGTTTCATGTCATCCATGACCCGACTTGGCAGGATGAGCTGTGTCCACAGCTAACAGCATGTGACAGCTCCCAGCGGCTCATGGTGTTGAAGCTGTTTGAATGTCAGTATTCCTGCCCCAGAATGAGAGTCTTGTCTGTTTATCAAGTTAAAGCTCATGTGATCCAGAGTGAGAGGCAGGCAGGGATGGCCATAGCTTACAGGAAGTTTCTCGTAGAAGGAGAAAACATCTTTGAGGATTAAATTGGTGGCATAACATTTCATATATTTCAACAAAGGGAAAAGGCCGAATCCCCTACGTTTTAATGGTAGAAAATGTCAAATTGCCATCCCACTCCTTGAGCTCTGAAAAATTGCTGTGGTTGATACCCCTCCAGCTAGGTTTCATTTTTATTTTTTTAATGCGGGTCTATTTGGAACCAAGAAATTCTTTCTGGTTTGGAGCTTTGCTAATCTTTCTTATCACTGCTTCTGCCAACCTCCATGTATTTAGAAGTTCCTGGCTTTCAAAGGTGATAGAGGTCTGCAAGGCAAAGATTGCTTAAGAATTCATTCAACAGATATCCCAGAGGCGTTTTTTTTTTTTCCTTTAAGTTCTTTACTTATGATTGATTCTGCTTTCACTGCTTTTGGCATGTTTAACAATAACCCCTGCATGAAAGCACGTTTCCCAAATCTTAAACCAACTGAAAGCTAATAATACACTTAAGAAAATATCTCTTCTAGCATGCTACGATTACTCCTTTGCCTTCCATGTTTTCTCCATGTGTTCTGTCTGCCTGTCTATTGCCCTACTTATCTCAAACTGGTTTCATAAATTTCTTTCCTGGGATTGAAATATGGGGCTGTAGCTCATCCAGGGCTGAATGTGAAAATAAATTCTTCTTGACTTCACGGTTCTTCCTATAAAATTGCCAAGCTTGAGCAGTTACCGATCGTTTCCATGACAACCTCTTTCTGACTACAGTGGCTTGCGTTCTGGTTTTTCTACTAACTGATTTTTCTGTCTCTGCAATGTTTCTTGTGGTTTAACTAGGACAAAAGTATAGCATAGTATCCTTGTTTAGTAATGAGCACGTGCTGTCTGCAGGCTTTGAAATAGACACCCCAGATAAATTTGGAAGAACGTGCCTTCACGCTGCTGCTGCAGGAGGGTGAGTAGTTAACAATTTTAGTTGTTATCTTATGAATGAATTACTAATTCATCTTAACTGACTTAAGTTGTCTGTGGATCAAAGGCAACTTCTTTAGTAAGACGGGTAAGAACTCTTTCTACCAATACCAAATATCACTATGTTGAATTTCCAGATTACTCGTGTGTTTGTTTTTCCAAAGAAAACGTGTTAGCCCATCTCATATAGAAAATATTTTTTCTTTTGTTTTCTCTTCTCTCACTCTTTTTTTTTTTTCTTATTTTAAATTGTAGGTCTTTAGCCTATAGAATATATACTTACTTGGTACCTCTTCCACCAAAAGAAAATAATTTGAGATCTGTTCCTAAGTTTTTCCTCTTTCGTTGCTGGAAGGTGGTTGATGATCAAGGGAATCCAGGGTTGAGTTAATTCATGTTCATTTACAGACATTTTGGTCCTTATTTCAAAACTGATTTTTAAGTCCTTATAATGATTAAATGTGAACAAAGGTCAAGAAACCCAAAGGATAGGCAAAACGTGAATTAATCCTTGCCTTTTTTTTTAAGTTGTAAAGAGAATTTTTCATCAGATACTCTTTTTCATATAAGTGGTTAGATTAAGGCTCTGATCAATATATTGTTGATATATGACCACACATTGGCCAAACATGGTTTCCTTTGGATGTCCTCGTTTGGATAAGGTGTTGGTTCTTAATCAGTTTCCTAGTCTTAAGGAACAGCAGTGCTTCTCCATGTGTCAACTGTATATGACCAAAGGTATTACCTATTTAACAGAGGTGGATTGACTGTGAAGCTTTAGGGCCCTTTATTTGCATGGCTCCCTTCCGAAGTCTTGTATCTAGTTTTTTGTTTTTCTGTTTTTTTTTTTTCTGTACGCGGGCCTGTCACTGTTGTGGCCTCTCCCGTTGTGGAGCACAGGCTCCGGACGCGCAGGCTCAGCGGCCATGGCTCACGGGCCCAGCCGCTCCACGGCATGTGGGATCCTCCCGGACCGGGGCATGAACCCGTGTTCCCTGCATTGGCAGGCGGACTCTCAACCACTGCGCCACCAGGGAAGCCCGTTGTATCTAGTTTTATATTCATAATTTTGTTATTATTTTTTTTAAAGAGAACCTCTTTCTCTTCACCCCATTTCCTCAAATTGTATGAACTTCCTGAGCCACGCAACTTGGATCTGTCTCTGTCTTTGATCCTTTGGCTCAAAGAGACAGGTGCTTTACATCAGCTGACATGTTACACCAACACATAATGACCTCATAAAGTTCTAATATTTTATGACTTAAACTAGTTGCTAGTTCTCTGCGAAAGGTGGCTATAAAGGGTGGAAGTGGGGTGGGGAGAGCCCTCCTCACGTTTATCATTAATGAGATCATTTTTCTTATTTAAACGATAATAAAGTCATAAATCCTAGGCCACTTCTTAGCATCCTAAGTTTAGAACAATGATGGATGAGTGTCTCCTTTTATGCCCCCATTGTAAAAAATATCAGACCTGTACAGAAAAGTGGCAACAAACCATTCTGGATTCATGTCTGAAACCCCTGTTAGGATTAGTATTTAGCTATATGCCCTTCAATAGGAAAATTCACTTCAATGGGTTCTTTTCTCTCTACTAAACATGATTTATTGCTTCTGCAAATGACAAAGAAGCTTTGGAAGATCACTACGCTCCATTACATCATTTTCGGCCTTGGTTCTGCACGTTCATTTACCTAGATTACCAAGACAGGGAAATGCTGCTGTTTTATTTTCCATTAAGGAGAGTCTGGGTCGAAAATGGTTATCATAGTGAATTCATTCTGCTGTGATAAAAGGTAACGCTCATCCATTCTGGCTTATTGTTTAAAGGTGACATGAAATTATTCTAGGTTTAAGGGGTTGTTTCATAAACTCTTGATGGTTTTGAAAGAGAATTTTAGGGTAAATGATGAAAACCATCACTGAAAGGTTTCATCATGTAATAATCATTAAAATCTTTAGTCATGGAATTGAAAATGTTCCATCAGGCTCTCTAACGTATTGATATATTAGCTTTGAAAAAGGAATTGTGGGAACTTTAGATCCTTACGATACGGCATTACTCTAATGTGTTCAGGTTATTTTTGTGTTAGCAGAATTTAAAGCTAGTGCTCTCATTTCATCTGGGCGTGCGCTCTGCAGAAAACAGCTCTTTCTGAAGATAGCCCAGCAGTTGACCTCCCCCATCTTAATGATGTTTTCCCTGTCTTTCTAGTAATGTGGAATGTATACAACTCTTGCAGAGCAGCGGAGCAGATTTCCATAAAAAGGACAAGTGTGGGAGGTATGTAAACAGGGAACTCTGCTTCAAGTGCCTAAATAAAAGGAGTGGGGAGCAGTCCATCTGGAAATCGTGTTACGTTGAAATGGTAAACAGCGAAGCTAGCTGGGGAGATTCCATTCTCAGAAGGAAACCCCTTCTACACCAACAAAGCAGGCACGAGGCACAAGGAAAGAATCTCCTCTCCCTGCTTCTGTTTAGAAGTGCCAGTTGTTTCTCTGATGCTTCCAATATATATATATAACTGTATCCATGTGGAGGATTACATATTTTATATGTGCATATATATTTGTTTCTGTAAAATATGTAATTTCCCACATGGATATAGTTTAGAAAATTCTGTCTGTAGCAGAGTAGAACACTTCAGCCCTTCCAACCCAGAATTTGGTCACAAGATCTGGAGCACTTTATTGTATTTATTGAACATTTCATTTTGGGATAAATCTTTAGACACATTTAAAACATGAATCATAACTAATGAGAACCTGCTGTATAGCACAGGGAACTCTACTCAATGCTCTGTGGTGACCTAAATGGGAAGCTACCAAAAAAGAGGGATATATATATATATATGATTCTCTTCGCTGTACAGCAGAAACTAACACAACATTGTAAAGCGACTATACCCCAATTAAAATAAATAAATAAATAAAACATGAAACACACACACGCCACCTATAGCCCCTTTGGCTATTGGGATGGGTCATAGAACTTTTCTTACCTTATTTGTCCTTTGCATGCATAGCTAAATCATGCCATAATACTAGCTGGTACAGGGAAGAAAACAGCACGAGGAAAGGTGGAGGAAGTGAGGACATGATCAAGAAAACCTCAGGTCATTCAGTTTGGAAACAGCATTAGACACATTTAGGGGAGAGAGAGAGACTTTATAAAGATAGACCAGGGCTAGCTTGGGAAAGCCTTCAATTCCAAACTAAAAAATCAAGGCTTTGTTCACTGGGGCCGACTGAAGGTTTTAGTACAGGTTTGTTATATGTAGGTATTGGACCTTAGAAAATCCAGTTCTTCATTGATGCCAACGAAAAGTTACGTGGAAGTTGCATTAGGGCAAAGGAGGCCAAAAGGGGTGGTATTGCAAGAGTCCAAAGGAGCAGTAATGTAGACCCGAACGAGGATAGGCACTAGGAATGGAGAGAAAGGAGAGACCTACAGGTGGGTGGCCTTGTCTGAAGCCACCATCTTTGCAGCCTTCGTTGTAACATAAAGTCAGAGAAAGGCATGTCTCTTGGCCTCCACACTGAGAGCCAACACCCCTAGGAATACTGCTGTCTGTGCTGGTGTAGTGATGGGCATCTGTTTTGCAGACTGAATGAAGTAATAGACTGCTGTTTGTTTTTCAGGACCCCTCTGCACTATGCAGCTGCAAATTGTCATTTCCACTGTATTGAGACATTAGTGACCACAGGGGCCAGCGTTAATGAAACCGATGACTGGGGCCGCACCGCTTTGCACTATGCTGCTGCATCAGACATGGATAGAAAGTAAAAACAGCCTTACTTCTGTTTCCTCTCGGGGTGGTGGAGGTGGGGGGAGGTTGCTAAGTTTTCTTCATACCGCCTCACAGAGAGTGTGAATGAAGAATCTCTCTCACCCAGACCTGAAGGAGTTAGAGTTGCTTCATCCCTAGCCCCGGGTTTCCCATTCTGCTCTCTTTACGTTTGATTAGTATGTGTCACTGCATAATTACTTCTCCTCTCTGTTCTTTGGGTTGAATGCCAAGTGGAGCTGTCAAGCCCAGGTTTTCAATTCATTCAAAATCTGTCGTACTTTGTTTTGTCATATACTGCGGTTTTCATCATCACCACTTACACGCTTCATTTGCTGTAAAACTTACATTTGCTAATAAATATGTCATGTGTCAAAAATATCCATCTATGCATAATCCTAATAGTCTTCAAATGCAGCGTCAGTATTTTAAAATAGGCACTGTTGTTCAAACCTGGGCATGAATACTCTTTCAGGAGCTGGAGTACAGAAAGTTGGGTACCCTGATCATGTTTGGATTCTAGGTGGCTAGGAATGGAAAGCAGAATTAAGTGAACCAGTTCAGGGGGAAAAGGTGGAAGAGGTACCCACAGTTTATGAGACTGTTCTCAAAGACTTGAGGACCAGGCCTTCCTTCATAGGAATACTTTTCAGTGACCCTGTTTGGAGAACTACTGAGTTATTTGCTGCCCTGTGCTATGGAGTTGCTTCGGGGTCAGTACTAACTCCTTTTCTTGTAGAGCAATGGAGTTCAAATGTATTAAACAATGACCCACACTAAGCAATACATTTTACATCATGACCCAATACACACACTCACATATATATGCTTTATACATATGTATGGAGAACGGAAACAAAGATTTCATAAAACCATATTTACTTTTGCTATGTGGGATGCATTTTGATATACTTTTATTTCATTAATAAAACCCTACTGACTTCAACCCGCTAAATTGATTTCACAATTCAGTAATGGATTATGATCCATATTTCCACAGTTTGGAAAACACAGCTTTTTTTCCTTCATATAGTACTGGCAAGACTGTTGTAGCCTCAGGACCCCAGGGCCACATGTTATTAATTCAACAAACATTTATTGAGCATCTACTATATGCCAAGCTCTATGCTGTTCACTTGGAATAGAATGGGAGACAAATATACTTCATCTGTTAAGAGCTGGCAGAGGAATCCTAGATGGTGAAGAATTCCTCTGGCAGATAAGGGGTACTTAGGAACCTATTTATTCCTGGATAAATGAGATGCTCAACTGCCAAGGAGGCAGCAAGGAATGTTGTAGAAGCCAGGGAAGTTTAAGCTAGTCACTTCCTCTTTCCATGGGGAGTTTAGAATACTCATGGAAGGGTGGGCAGCATGATTGCTGTCTTAATCACTGATACCTTGGTGGAAGTTTTAGGAAAGTCATGTTCTCAGTCGGATTCCTTGGGAGAGAATAGACTTACTGGATGGCCTTGGGGAGAACCATGTATATCTTCCATGAAAAATCAGTAGCGCTTACTTCTTTTGAGTTGGGGGAGAAATTGTTAAGATATAAACTGCACCAAAATCATTAGCAACTTTGCCACTAATTGTAATTTTTTTTCTTTCCCTTATGCTGAGAAGTAAGACTATCTTAGGAAACGCCCATGAAAATTCCGAAGAACTTGAAAGAGACAGAGAGCTGAAAGAAAAGGAAGCTGCATTGTAAGTTTCTTCTCAGCTTAAGAACAAGGTGTAGTTACTGATGCTTTGTCTGCTGCTCTGGGTTGCGCGTGGGCCAGCCTTACTATTTTGGGGTCTCATCTGGGCTCTTGCAGAAGTGATGTGGGCTTGCCTTTGTTGAAGAAGAAACTATTCTTTTAATATATCCTTCAAATATGCTGTTTTCACACAAGGAACTCATTCTAAAATTGAAACCTTTGCCATGACCATCACTGTGATTGGTCAGCAGTTTTTAGGACTAGGTACCTTAAATATAGTTTCTGACTCTGCCATGTAGTATGCCTCAGGGGACATATTAAGCCTCCTCTGAGGGCCTCAGGCTCTTGTTTTGTGACCTGAGGATAACTATTTAGCAGATTCTATGAATAAATGTTTTGAGATTTTGGTGTGAAATGCACCAGTTGTACTCTCCCCTTCTCCCCAGAAGACACCCATCAGCTTACAAACAGCTCCTTGCTTCTTGCAGACAGCTGCTCTGTCACCCCTCATCCCACCTGCCCTGCTCTGGTATCTGACAGAGATTCAGCTATTACTGTGATGGAGTGATTGCCAGCGCCCAGGGCTGTGGATAACGTGGGAACCCCTAATGCTTCCTCCTCTGAGAGCCCTTCGTGCACTGGAAGTGGCAGTGAGAAGGTTGTGCTCTGCCCAGTGCAGTGCCCAGTAGGAAGCTGGTGATCAGTAACTGTTTGTTGAATGAATGAACACTTGAATAACTGGTGCCCACAGTTTGTGTCCTGCCCCTGTGAGGCTCAGTGGATGTAGTGCTCTTAAGAGTCTGCACACACACAGTCCTTAACTTGCTTATTCTCTTCTCCTGCTGTCAGAGGGACCCCTTTCTCTCTGACTTGAATGCTCATGTCCACTCTGGGGTCTTCCCACTGCCCACTGGGCTCTCCTCCCGTGTCCAGACCGTTGTGGAAAGGTGTGATTAGAAAGTGAGGCCCCAGTGCAAGTTGTGGAGACATAACTTTGACTGTTCCTGGGGTGAGCACAGGAAACGCCGCTGTGAGTAAATCAGAACAACAAAGGTTTTGCCCTAATAGTCCAAAATTAAAATAATGGTATTCAAAGACTGTAGAATTTTAAGCCACCTCAGCAGTGCTCCCTTCTCCAGTGAAATGCAAGCTTGTCCTGGGCCAGAGCAGCCCTCTCTACATCTGATGGAGAGGGAAGGAGCAGGAGAGGCAGGGGAAGGCAGGGACCAGCCTGCTGGAGATCTGTTTCATGCAATGAAATGCTACTCCCCTTGTCCAAATACACCCCTGACCTAATGCGCCTCTCTTGATTTTGCAGCTTAGGTGGCAAAATTACTAGTCAGGGCTCTGGGTGGTAAAGAAGACAAGCATTCCCAGTTAAGACTGGATTTCATTTTCCCTTAGGAACAATGTGGAGAATATTCACGTTCTGTAGTATTGTTGTTATTTCTAATAGTACTGTTGACAGTTATAGTTCAGCTGTATTCTGCATTAAATAGCTCTTTGGGAGTAATCCCAGTACTTTCCAAATTACATATTAAATTTATCAACTGATTTTTAGAGTATAATCCTTTCAGAAGCTGGGAATTGTGTGTCCACTAGAATGCTATTCCTACTGAGTGATTTTATTTCAGGAGCCAAATTCAGTTTAAAATGAGTCACACCTAGGATTCAGTCCATGGACATTAAATTACAAAAATAAGAAAAGACTCCTTTTAAGGTATAAATCACCAAAGACAGCCTGATACATCAGCGCTCCAATAATAATTTGATTTATTACAGAGAATTTTATGGATGAATCATGTGATATGTAGGTATTTGGTTTAAAAATTTTCTCTTTCATCAGGTTTTCTAGAAATTAAAATGTCTGTTTTCATATCTCTCTATGTGTGTGCTTTATTTACTCCTTTTGCCTTAGGTAAGTGTCATTTTAAGGTTTTTGAGTAAACTATAGAAATTGTCTGTTGGAGGTCTTATTTAATATACAAGCTTATATTTAGGATCTTACAGTTTTGATTTGAGTATGAAATTGAATCACCCTGGCCTCGTAGAGGACATGTTTGTCCCACTGTCACAGAAATAAAACCGAAATCGTGGAACGTTGCTCCCTGTCTAGTTCTTCCCTCTTTGACCAGCAGGATGGTCCCATTTGCAACACGCCCTGAACAGAACACATTACGTCCCCGAGTACCTGTGTCTTGGAGTCTGGGGCTCTTCAGCGGAGGTGGCGCCACTCCCCTTCCTCTTACCTATTGCAAAGATGGTGTTTTTTTCAGAAAAATTACAACTGTGTCAGAAAAGGCTTTTATTACTTTGAATATTATTTAAAATTTTATTATTATAAAATTTAATATTTATTATTTTATTTATTTTTCCAACCTTTTGATCTTAGAGTCTCCAGTAGCAAGGTTAAAAATAAACACCCCTCTCTTGAGGTTTATCCCATTGCAATATCTTGACCACTTCTTTATTATGCTGAGAACTTGTCTTTTGGACGTGGAGCTCTAAAACTTATTATTCAGTAATCTTGATGACAGGCAGATTCTATACCTTAAGATGAGAAGGGAAAAAAAACCTTAATTACCCTCTAGTTCCTAAAGCTTTTCTTGAATTCTAGAATGGCTATTTTAAGCTGAAGGAGGGGACTTCCCTGGTGGTCCAGTGGTTAAGACTCTGCGTTTCCACTGCAGGGGGTGCAGGTTCAGTCCCTGGTCAGGGAACTAAGATCCCACATGCTGCGTGGCTTGGCCAAAAAAATTTAAGTTGAAATAAAGATAGCTGCAGAAAACACACAAAAAACATCCAATACATAAACCCTCATTGCTGTAGGATTTTTAAAGAAACACTTCAACTCACAAAGTGCTTTGTGGAACACTTATAATAAGAGAACATTTACATTAATTATCCCTTTTGGTCCAGAGATGTTTTCAGAGAACATTTACATTAATTATCCCTTTTGGTCCAGAGATGTTTTCTGAAATAACATCTCGTCTTTATACTTACAGATGTCTAGAGTTTCTGCTTCAACACGATGCAAATGCATCTATCCGGGACAAGGAAGGCTACAACAGCATACATTATGCTGCTGCCTATGGCCACAGACAATGTCTGGAATTGGTGAGCTGTTTTGTCTTGATTTGTTCTCTCTCACACAAACACACATACACCCAAACCTGAAAATGCTGGTCTTAATCTCTCAACAAATGTGCCCTCACTGCCTAATTCAGTCCCCACGGGAACTCACCTGGAAAGATATTCTGTGGTAAGCTATTAAACTGTTTCCCTTTACAATATGTAGGTCTTTTTGTTCCATTTCTGCCCATTCTAATCTCAGAGCTGACTAACAATTGATTCTTTTCCGCATTAACTTGGACTAGGAATTTTAGACCCTGTTGTGGACACAGTTTGTATTTTGAAGATAATTTGGATGTATCAAATAAGCTTAGTATATATTTCCAGAGTCACACTTAGCACCCCAATATCCAGTAACAGTGTCATAAGATGACTTACGGAACCATTAGGCATATGGGTTTGTTATAGTCCCACATCTGTGGTTTAGGAAAAGAAATCGGCAAGGGTATAACAGCAGAATTTACTGGAATTTCTAAACCACCCCAAATTTCAAACCCATTAGTGATCAAGAAACACTTGATTTGGAGTCTGAAACTCCTCTCTTGGTGTAGGTTACCAGATGCAAACTCAAATGTCTACAGGCACAGGAATATAAAAAAACAAGTGAAGTGAGCCCAGGTGTGGATAATAGGGAGTGGTGGGGACTGTGGCAAATAGGACATGTTCTGTCTGAGGGGAGAAAGAGCTAGTCAGCTGCAGCTGATGGAGACCAGATGGTACTGCAGACCCAGGTTTGCTAGAATTCCACTGTTTCAAGAGAGGCTACAACTCTAGACTTTTTGTGTGGAATTTCCTGCTTCGAAAACACTGGGTGGGTTAGAAAGAAAAATTACGGGTTTGTGGCTGAATCCTGACTGCAGGCCATCATTTGCTGTCTTCTGAGCATCACCCTTGATTCAGCTTCACCAGGATACATGGGGTATCCCAAACTCACCATCTCTGGTCCAGTGATAGGTGCCACCTTCCTTACTGGACTCCAACTGTTTTCCTTGTTCTTTTAAAGGAGAAGTCCTACTTTTCAGAGTTATTTGAAGGTGTGTTTGGTGAAACACTTGCCCTTCATCAACTGCATAGTTTATTGAGAAAGGCATGAGGCAGAGAGCCCGCAAGCAATGGTGTGAGCGCCTACATAGAAATGACTCGATGCCCCAGTGAGGCCCTTTACCTTTGGCCTTGCTGCTGGTTTTTCAAATGGTTCCACTTAGGGTCTTTCTTACTATATTTGTTTTAACTATGAATGTGGGATATTGGTGAATTGTAAGTACCTTCATCATTTCTGCGGACTTCCAAGTCTGCTTTGCCTGAGGTTCTTGTGGATGATAAAGATTTCTTTGCTTGACCTTGGGGGTGGCATTTTTTTTCTGTCCCGTTTTAATTCCATCATGGTTCCTCTTCCAGTTACTGTGGCTGCATAACAAATTACCCTCAAAGTTAGTGGCTTAAAACAACACTAATCACTTACTTGTTTCTGGTCAGGAATTCAGGTGTGGTTTAGCTGAGCAGTTCTAGTTAATACCCTATGAGATTACAGTGTCGGGGCTGGCATAATCTCAAAGGCTTCTTCTCTCATTTGTCAATCACGTGGGTAGGAAGAATCGAATTGCTGACATTCCTTGGGCCTTTCTCTCCGTCTCTATGTGGTTCCTTTTTGCGGTTTTCTCTAGCATGGTGTTTTCAGAATAGCTGGATATCTTACCTGGTGGCTCGGGTTGCTAAAGGTATCCGCCCTGGGAGAGAGTGTGAGTGAGAGTGTGAGCAAGTAAAAGAAAGAGACCCTATGACTTTCAACGATTTAGCCTTGAAGTTCACATTTCTGCGGCATCTGTTCATTGCCGCAGTCACAAAATCCAGAGGGGTGAAGTAGATGCTGCCTTCCAAGCGCAGGAGTATCAAAGAATTTGTGGACATATTTTTAAACCACCCAGTTCCATAGGAAGATGTAGGAAGCCAGTGACGTCAGAGCCTTCTATAAACTGAATTTAAAGTAGAATCACAAGTGGCCAAGGGGCAATCTCTTATCTTACAGATGAACAAACCAAACCACAGGGGCATTTACTAGGTTGTCCAAAGTCATAGCCCTGGTCAGTAGAGGAAGTGGTACCGTGAATCAGGATCCCTGATTTTAAAAAAAAAATTTTTTTTTTTTTTTAACCACATCATGCCGCCTTCCATTGCTGGTCAAAGCTCTACCACCATCCAAAGCTTTTCAACATAGGGCACAATCTTGGCAGGACCTGGTTAAGATATAAGGCAATATCACTTCTTCCTTCTAACACCAGCAGTGGAAGTTGATCTAGACCTATCAGCACGTAGGATTTGTGTTTAGATCCCACAAAGAAAGGGGTGTGTGTGTGTGTGTGTGTGTGTGTGTGTGTGTGTGTGTGTGAATCAGTGGCAGAGTGAAGGTTTACTACTGTAACTACCCATATGAGCCTGCATTCCAAAGTTTACTTAAGACAGCTGTCTTTAATTGGTTTTCTCTATGAAAACCATATGTCATCATTGGACATATGAACTTTTATTTCAAGGATTATTATAGTCTTGATAACTTGTGCTGTTTTAAAGTACTTTGATGAGTTATCTTTAATCCAATAGTATAATAACTCTGATAATGATTTACCCATAATACCTTTTTTTCTATGTAAATGATATATGGCACGTTATTTTCCTTTTTCAGGAAAGCCCTCTCAGGGCCATGATTTCTGTTATCCAATGAAAAGGTTTTCTGTCTACAGAAAGTTTCACAAGTGCTATATGATAATGAAATTATCCCCTTGATTAGGTCAACACTGTGATTTACAAAGCAATAATGATTCTTGGAAATTATGTACATACTTGACATACAGCACTGTATAATTCTAAGGTGTACAGCGTAGTGACTTGACTTACATATATTGTGAAATGAGTACCATAATAAGTTTGGTTAACATCGATCATTTCATATAGATAAGAGAGAAAGAAGGAAGGAAGGAAGGAAGTAGAGAGAGAGAGAGAAAGG
Source organism: Phocoena sinus (assembly GCF_008692025.1). Lineage (NCBI taxonomy): Eukaryota > Metazoa > Chordata > Mammalia > Artiodactyla > Phocoenidae > Phocoena > Phocoena sinus. The sequence goes on from NC_045769.1 coordinate 38,541,205, forward strand.
AAGAAAAAGATTTTTTCCTTGTGATGAAAATAAGGACTGCTTTTGAACAATAAGGGCTATTTGAAGGGCATCTTTTCTAACTTTAACTTTCTCTCTCGACTAGGACCTCCGTGCACTCATGCTCCTTAAAACTCCCATTTCTTTGAGGACTAGGTGTTAGGAAAGCAAGCCACTTAACCAATATGCACTAGGTGGTACATACCTAAGACTCACCACCACCATGCCAATCTTCTCCCTTATCTCATGACACAAACACCTCAGTCCTCCTAGGGGGTTATCTGTTTTACAAGTTGGTCCTGACTCTGTGTTAGATGCTAGAATTATGACAATGAAAGACATGATTCTGGTAGCTCTGAATGGCTTACTTGAGCCTCTGAGCAAGAATTATTCAGGGAGACCTTTTTTTTTTTTTTTTTGGCCGCACTGCATGGCATGCAGGATCTTTGTTCCCCGACCAGGACCAGGGATCAAACCTGTGCCCCCCTGCAGTGGAAGCACAGAGTCCTAACCATTGGACCACCAGGAGATTCCAGGGAGACCTTTCTTTAAGTCACATTTCCTAGCCTATGTCTCTGGCCTGTGGAAGGTGTGGAGAGAGTAAATGAGTATTTGTGGCCCCTGGGCCTCCCGTAGCAGACCGGGGCCTTTGTGCTTTGGAGTAGGAGTAGGATTAAAAAAGATGGGTGGCATCAGAGACAGCTGATTTGTGAGGTTGGTAAAATTTGTCTTTTGCCTCTTTTCCCAGAGAGCAATTACTGTGATTATGCATATCATTACTTTTGATGCATATTTTATTTGACTCTTAGTGTGTGTTTACTTGGCATTCGTGGTTTACGGCTCCTGTCTGTGATCATAAGCTTAGAAGTTGTAAACCATCCTTTGTGTTCAGTCCATTTTGCTATAATCAAAAGGGAACAGAAATTATTTAAGTTGTTTTCATTCTATTTCCCTTATACAAAGTACTACTGAATTCATTCAATGAGCAAAAAAACTTCTAGAAAGTAGGGTGAACCCCTTAGCCTTGATAGAACAGGTTCAGAATTCTGCCACGTCTGGCTACTTAGGCCAGTGTTTTCAGCTGGGCTTGATCAAAGATGTACGTACCATGTGTGCAAGCAAAAATCTGCCCACAAGTATATGCTGAGAGCTGTCATCAGTCATATTCAATTGGGATCAAAATATCAAAGCGGAACAGAGGAGACTTGGCTAATAAAGCATCTTGTGTCTGAATAAGACTTATGTTTGAGTGGAGGAAGGGAGTTGGCAAAGGAGAGCTCTGTGCCTCCCTTTTCCTTTATCTGGAATGCATTCTTACCGACTCTGGAGAGGAAAGTCAGAGTCGTGCCCCTACTTGGAATTTGTGAGTTTATATGGGCACACTGTTTTTCTCTTACAACATTCAAAATTTGTCTGTGAAAGAAATATCTTTGTGGCTTTGTTACTGAAATGGAAAAATGTATGTGCCAGTATAATTACATAAATTATCTACGGAAATTTAGAGAGATTGTTTGAAAACTCTAGGCCTCTGATTAAATTCAGTCCAAGATTCTAGCATGCCAAATCACTTGGAATTTGGCTGCTTCCCTGGGACCTTCTCTCCCTTTCACTGTTATGAGATAATTTGAACTTCAACCGGGAGAGTTTATGGGGGTGACAAACGCCCTTGTGTGTATATTCTAGGAATTTCTGGGATTCTCTGAAGACAGTTGTATCTTGGGCAACTGAACACTGAAATTATGCTGCTTTTTAAATGTGTCTTGTATTTATCATAGGGCTTTAGGAAACCATTACCACCTGCCTTTGTATAAGATGTACTCACATTGGCAGTGTCTAATTAAGCTTCTCAAGACTGAGAAAGCAGAATATAGAAGAGGGGTTTAAAAAAAAAAGAAAAGGAGAGCTACTTAGCAGTCAGCTGAGGACACGCTGAAAACCCAGTGAACTTGAACCCCAGCCCCAAACAAGTCTCTGATGGCTCTTCTCTGTCCTCAGAGGTTCTGCTAAGAGATGGAACTGGGGGTGAACATGACCTTCCAGTAGGCGGACTTCCAATGGGCAGTGGAAACTTCAACAATGCTAGTCTTGTTTTTTCTTCTAGTTAATTCAGTTGAAGAGAAACATAAAATCTTATAGAGAACTCTCATTAAGGGAGGGAGCAGAGGTGTGGGCACAGATACTTTGATGCTGTTGGCAGCCTCCTCACTGCTGTGAGTAAAAATATAAGCCCACAAGTTTTGAATCAGAATTTGGATGTGAGTCTATGTTCAGAACATTGGAGTAGACAATATTTTATGACAAAATGTTCCACTTATCTCTTTGTAATAGAGCAAAAAAGAAATTTTTTTGGCTTTACCATGAATGAATTTGGCACTTGATGAAAGAACCATTCAATAGGATGTATTAAAATAAACAATTTCAGTTTCACCTTCAGTTGAGTGCTCAGGACAGTGGAGCCATTGCCCCCACATTTCAAAGTCAGGTACCAGTTTTCAACCCATGGCCCCCTTGCCCATTTAAGAGATCAGAGAGCAGATTTCTTTGGAGATAGTTCTGCTTCACATCCCATCACCACTCCCCTGCCCCTATAGCAGGGGAGAAATCCTGATCCCAAGCCCAGTGAGAGAAGCTTCAAGGAAATTGCTTGGATATCTGATATGAATTCCACACACTTTAGGGGGCTGAGTGGACTGGCATGTGATGAATCTAAAGACTGAATGGCTCTGATTAGAGCTTGCTTGCTGGGAAGTTAAATAAAAAAGAGGGGTGTGGTTGAGAAATATTCTACCCCCACCAATGATAGGTCAAGAGTGTATGTTTCCCAATGTCCAAGTGTGAGCCAAGGGCCAGAGCTGCCCTGGAGTTCTCCTGGCTGCGACTCAAGAGGGCTGCCTGGAAGTATGGGGAGGTGTAGGATGCCTGGGGTTGGGGAGAGGGGAATGTGAGCTACCAGCAGAGAGGGGCAGTCACCCAGGGAAGTTGGGAAGTTGTTGGAGAACCTAAATAAGCATCCGAGAGACAGTTTTAAACATCTGACCCAGTCAGAGGATCACTGCCAGAAGGGTGCCAGTCAGTAAGACCATTGTCCCTGTACCCTTGGTGTCCTCCTTTTCCCTCTTCTCTTTAGTCCTGAGGGAGGCAGAGGCAGCCAAGAGGGGAAAGGAGGAGGAGAAGCCATAGTCTGGGAAAGAGAGAAGTCAGCCTTGTCTCCTTCCCCACTGGGGGAGGCGGAGAGGAGCTTCGGTGCTAAAAAGCATTCAGAGTTTGTTACTACATAACAGACATTGTGATTACTGACATGAAGTTATGTTTGTGACTAAAGTGCCTGGAGAACTTTTTGTTAATTGTTGGAGATTTTATCTGAGGTGGCAGGAAAAGAAGTAGTCTCATAAAGATTATACCAGGTATAGGAAAGGGAAAATAAAGTTATTGTTTGATTATACCCAATGACTCACTGGTTCAGTACAGAGTCACACATTTAGAGTCATTATTTTAGGAAAGATTAACACTCAGCTCTAAAGAAAAAAAAAAACTATTACCCTTTAAATATATGCGAATTTAAATATCAACTTTATAAGACGTAGGTTCTAGTAATGCCAAGCACTTATCAGGTACCAAATTGTTGAAAAAATGAATCACACTTGTGAATGATAAAGCCTGACTTAGTGATAAAACTTAAATGCTAGTTTGTAAGTATTATGGTGACTATCCTGTTAGGAAGGTATTTCATAGAATCCACAGGTGAGAGAGAAAATGAAAATGTACTATTCTGTAGCTTGGCCTTTTCTGTAGATTTGATTACTTCCCAACACCAACGCCAAATTTTATTGCAACCTCTCCTTTATTTTTTTTTTTCAAGATCTAAAAAGCTGTACTGATGCATCAAATTGGTATGAAGACATCTACAAAATTAAAATTACACGCACATACACATGTATACACACTTCCTGTAATTTCTTATAAATAGCTAGTCGGCACTAAGGGATTCAAAGAAGAGGAATCATTGCTCCTGATATGGGAGCTTTAAGGACTCAATGATGTAGCAGAAAGGAAGATTTCTTAGAGAATATAACTTAAACGTTAGCCTAAAAGAAGTTTATCTGGCCTTCCTTCCTCCCTCCCTCCCTCCCTCCCTCCGTCCCTCCCTCCCTCCCTCCCTCCCTCCCCCCTCCCCCTCCCCCCTCCCTCCCTCCCTCCCTCCCTCCCCTCCCCTCCTTCCTTTCTTCCTCCTTCCCCTCCATCCCTCCCTCCTTCTCTCCCTTCCTTTCTTCTTTCCCTCCTACGCAGTTACAGACCCATTAGGCAGGCCTGAGGAGGGTAGGAAGGCAGTCCAGCTGGGGCCCAAGGAAAAGGATATCAGGAAAGCAGCCCAATAAAGATTGGAACTTATTCAGGGAGAGTGTCCTAAATGTATATACACTAAACAACAGACTGTAGTATATATGAAGCAAAAACTGATAGAACTGAAAAGATGGAGAAATCCACAATTATAGTTGGAGACTTTAGCACCTCTCTTTTAACAATTGATAGAACAACTAGATAGAAAATCATCAAGCGTATAGAAAAACTCAATAATACAATCAGCCAAGATGACCTAATCAACATTTATAGACTGTTCCACCCAGCAACAGAATGCATATTTTTTTCAAGTGCCCATGATATCCTGAACCATAAACCAAACCTCAACAAAACTGAAAGAATTGGAGTCATATAGAGTGTGTTCTCCCACCACAATGAAGTAAAACTAGAAATCGATAACAGAAAGATACCAGGAAAATCTCCAGTACTTGGAAATTAAACAACAGACTTCTAAATAATCCACGGGTCAAAGAGGACATCTCAAGGGAAATCCCCCAAACTACACTGAACTGAATGAAAATACAACAAATCAAAATTTGGGGACACATATTAGTGCTGAAAAAAATTGTAACACTAAATGCTTACATTAGAATAGAGGGAAAGTCTCAATTCAGTAAGTTTCTACCTCAAGAATCTAGAAGAAAGCAGAGCAAAATAAACTCAAGATAAGCAGAAAAAGGAAATAATAGAGATGGGAGCATAAATAAATAAAACAGAAAACAATGGAGAAAATCAATGAAACAATGACCTGGTTTTTTGAAAACTCAACAAATGAAGTAGGGTATATTACTACAGACCTTGCAGACATCAAAAAGATAATAAAGGAATATTGTGAGTAACTCTAGGCAAAGAAATTTGACAACTTAGGTGAAATGGACCAATTTATAAAACAACACAAACTACTGCAATTTACCAATATGAAGTACTGATCGTTTGAATAGTGTATAACTATTTTAAAAGTTGAATTTTAAAACTTTCCCAAAAGAAATCTCTAGGTCTGGATGGTATCACTGGAGAATTCTACCAAATATTTAAGGAGGAATTAACACCATTTCTACCCAATCTCTTCTGAAATATAGAAGAGGAGGGAACACTTTTTAATTCATATGTGAAGCTAATACCCTGATACTAAAAGCAAACGATGGTAGTACAAAAAAAGAAGTGTATGTATATATATATATATATATATATATATATATATATGCAAAAAAATCCTTAAATATTAACAAATAGAATTCAGTAAGAATTATATACCATAACTGAGTGGGATTTATTACCAGGAAAGCCTATTTTGATATTTGAAAATCAATCAATGTAATTCATCATATTAACAGGATAAAGAAGAAAAATCACATGACTGTGTCAAACGCTGTAGAAAAAATGTTTGACAAAATTCAACAGCCATTAACAATTTTCAAACTCTCAGAAAAAAAGGAAAGGAGGGGAACTTCAACTTGGTAAAGAGCATTTAACAACTTAATAAAGAACAGCTAACATTGTACTTAATGGTAAAAGACTAAATGTTTTCATCTGAAATCAGGAAGAAGGCAAGGATGTCTGCTTTCACTGCTCCTACCTGACATTGTGCTGGAAGTTCTAGCCAGGGCAATAGGGCAAGAAAAAGCAGTGAAAGGCATAAAGATCAGAAAGGAAAAAAAAAAACCCAACTTTTCCTCTTTGCAGCTGACGACTGTCTACATAGAAAATCCCAAGGAATCAAGAAAAAACAACTAGAAATTATAAATGATTTCAGCAAGGTCACAAGATGTAAGACAAACACACCAAAATCAATTGCATTTCAGTATACTAGAAATGAACACGTGGACATCAAATTAAAAATACAATATTATTTACAACTGCCCCCGCAAAAATGAAATATGGGATTATATGCTGAAAACTACAGAATGCTGATGAAAGAAATCAAAAAAGGTATAAAATGATGGAGAGACCATGTTCATGGATTGGAAGACTCAGCATAATAAAGATGTCAGTTCTCCCCCAGTTAATCTGTAGGCTTAATGAAATTCCTATCAAAATAACAGCAAGGTTTTTTTATAATAGAGGTAATATTTTTCTAAACTTTATATGGAATGGCAAAGGAACTAGAATAGCTAAAACAATTTTGAGAAAGAAAAAGTGGGAGAAATCAGTTTACCCAATTTCAAGACTTATAGCTACAGTAATCAAGATTGTCAGGTATTGGCAGTCTTAAGATACATAGATCAGTGGAACAGAATAGACAACCCAGTCGTAGCCACACACAAATATGCCCAACTAATTTTGACAAAGGTGCAACAGGCATTCAATAGAGGAAATGTAGAGTTTGCAACAAATGGTGCTGGAGCAGTTGGATAGCATAGGCAAACGACAATGAGCCTTAATCTAAGTCTCACACCTTATATAAAAGTGAACTCAAAATGGATCATAGACTTAAAGGTAAAACATAAAAAGGAAAAAAATCTCCGGGATCTAAGACTAAGAGTCTTAATACCAACTAAAAGTCTTAATAGGCAAAGAGTTCTTAATACCAATTTTTTAAAAAATTGATAAATTGGACTCCATCAAAATTAAAACTTTTGCTCTCTGAAAGACCCTGTTAAGAGAATGAAGAAACAAGCTGAAGGATGGAAGAAAATATTTGCAAACCACATGTCTGAGAAAGGACTAATACCTAGAATATATAAAGAATTCTCAAAAGTCAACAGAAAAACCCATTAGAAAGTGAGCAAAAGGCACTAACAGACATTTCACTGAAGAAGATAAATAAGTGGTAAATAAGCACCTGAAATGATGTTCAACATCATTAGCCATTAGAAAAATGGCTCCACGGCACAGCACAGCCCACTCAGTTGCACACTCAAGTTCCCCTGGAAGAAACTTCCAAATCTGTATCTCTAACCTCAATCCTCTCCAAGGTCCAGGCTCATCTGTCAAATGGCCTTATAGGTACCCCCATCCAGAGGTCCTTCTGGAACCTGAGTGGGTCCTGAACTTTATGGCACCAAATTTCATGGAATTTTGACCAAAAATACAAGGTCAACAGACCCTCGGTCCTTGAAAGAATCAATCCCTCACGCAAAACAAAGCCCTAATTCTCTTTCAAAGCCTTTTCTCATGGGGGACAAGTTTAACAACCATGCTTATTTTTAATAAAGTCATAATAATGGACATTTATTGTAAGCATATTGGGCTAGATCCTGTGCCTACATCATCTCATTTAATTCTCACAACAGCACTGTGAAATAACTCCTGTTTTTAATCCATGTTTCACACGTGAGTATCCTAAAGTACAAAGAAATGGAGTAACTTGCCCTGGGCCTTACAGTCGGTGTGATATAGAAGCAGGACTCAAATCCATGTTTATCTAACTCTAAATTCCAGGCTTTTAACCATATGCTCTACTGTCTGGAGGACTGGCAAACTCCAGACTTTAAAAGACAAAGCTGTCCCAGAGGATCTGAATTCACATCAACCAAGAGAGTGATGTCCAAACAAGATATCACTGAGGTGAGCAGTGTTTCAGCTTTGTCAAAGGGAAGTGGGAGGACCTCAGACAGTACCAATATCGGTTATGTCTGTGTCATCCATTTCTCTGGAAAGCCTTAGGCAAGGCAGTCTGCATTTTCCTTTTGTGTCAGGAGAACAGAACTACCTTATAGCATTCCCTATCCTGTGATGGGTAAAAGCACCCTAGCTACAGTTCTGAAGTACGTGCCATTATTGGAAATCTGCAGCGCTGACCCCTGGACCTCACGTATTTTCATAAAAGCACTCTTCCTTGGGCCCAGCCTTCCTCCTGAAATCTCTGTAACAGCTGCTGTCGGCTTGGCCTCACTCTTCTTATGATAGCAGCTGCCAGGGATGACCCTTTCCAGCTGGGGGTGGAGTGGGTGGGAGTGAGGGGGAGGGACTTCCCAGCAAGATTGTTTCTCCAAAGACACTTTATTCTTGGCAGCCGCCAAGGACTCCTGGCTTGTGGGGTCTAGACCAGGTCCCTCTGATAATCACTTCCCTTCTTGACCCTCATTCAGTAACAGAAAATGTAGAGGCCCGAGCATTTTTAAATCAGACTAAGTGCTCACATACACACCTGTGCCTCCAGGTCATGGGGTGGTGATGCTCACAAACAACAAAGAGCCCTTCTGAGATTCCAAAGAGGGGTAGAGGCCCAGCCATCTGTAACAGCTGAAAGGAATATTTAGAAAAACCAAACCACTCAGCAATAACTAAGATTTATTTTCTCTTATGAGCAGATCCCTATAACCTAAGTGATAACATCACTGGATTTAAATTCTGTACTTGGAAAAGTAGTTTTGTTAATGGTAAACAATAACATTCAATTGATCACTGGGAAGCCATTTAGTATAGAGTGACAACTTCATAGCATTTTTTCCCCCCAATTCAAGGATTCAGCCAGCTGCTGCAGGTCATGTAGTCCTGTAGTATGCATTTAGTGAAAAAAGTCCACGTATTACTGAACCTGTGCAGTTCAAACTCATGTTGTTCAAGGGTCAACTGTATTGTTGGTCTGTTAGGATTTTGTATTTTTGTTATTTTTATCATTATCCAAAATAAAATGTGATCTTCCAGAAGAGTACAGGTGCTATGCTGTGAGGGTTCAGGGGAGGGCACATCCCATTCTGGGTTCAGTGGTTAATGAGAGATTACCCGACACTCGTCAATGCAATGCATTTGCTGTGTTTGTCTCTCTAGATTTCTTGTCTCATCACCGCCACCCCCCCTCCCCATTTGTGTGAATGTGGGATAGTAGCACCAAATCTGAAATGAGTTGAATGATGGAGAATGTGGGTAGATGTTTGGACTTGGTTAGACCAATTGACCAACATGTCATTTTCAGGATATCAGAAGTTTTCATGATGGTTTCTTTCCTTTTGATGATATTTGCATCATCCACTAAATAGAAAAGTTGTAACTGACATCGTACATTGAAGTAAAAGGAAAATGGATACTGTATCTCAAATTGTGCTCCTGAATCCCATTACCATCTGGGATCAGTCATTCATAAAAGATTAAACGTGAGGCAGGCACACATCTGAATATATGTGTGTCAGTCTCTCCCATCTGTTTTAATTTTGCTTAAAATAATAACAGCTTTCTTTACCCACTTAATTGAATCTGCGTTGATTCTTTTAATGTTCATTAGCCAGAGGTAGTCTGTGGTGTTTAGCTAGAGTTTCAGAATCCCACCAAGATTAGCTTTAATTGAATCAGTAGAAATTTTCTTTAAAGCTGTATATTTTAATGACTGAGCTAGAATCACTAAAATGTTAATTGATGCTTAGAGTGGGTAATTTATACTGTAATTTAAGATTAAAAATGGTATCTGAAGATACATTTATGTTGGTTTACACAGCTTTTGTGGGGACTGAGACCAGGTAAGCAAAACGCCTTTCTGAAGCAGGGTACTTTTACTATCACATAGTTTTTTTAATTATTAAAAAAAAAGTGTATTCAAATCTAGTATTTCCTTTTTTCTCTTTTTCTGCAGTTTTTAATCATATTACCATGTCCCTCAGATTTTACATCCCTCTCTAACCTACCCCTGCCTCTCAAATAAAACCTCCCTTGTCCTAGGCAAATAAATTTCACCTTGTGCTGAGGCAGAAAGTAAATTAGCACAATGATAATATAATTTAGGGTAAACTAAGAATATCATCTAGAAGAGAATTACTTAAATTTAAGAATTGCTCTCAGAAGTCACCATGGAAACATGAGGGCAATGTTACTGTTTTGCCTGGTAATACACAAAGAACTGGATGTGCTCAGCAAGTGGAATTGATCAAATGTAACACCCATGACCCTGAATATTTTACAGGGTTGACTACTTGTCACCATTTTAATATGTCTGTCACTTAATTCAATCAAATGTTTTGCAGTGCAGAACTTCAACTGAATTAGCTCTCAGATGAGTATTTTTGTTGATAGATAGGTGGATAATGGATATGGGACTGAATACATTTTAAATAGTATGAAATCCAGGAGACCTGCTGCCTTTTTGTTTTAGATGCCAACTTATAGTGGTGATTAAGCCCCAGAGTTATATAAAGACTCTCTAATAATCAAAGTCTTTGTAGATAAGCATTCACATTTTATCAATGAACTAATAATACCCTGGGAGGTAAAATAATTAAGCAGACTGACAAAATCTAGGCTACTTCAATTTTCATTAAAATTATCGATTATCTCTTTTCATCTTGTATGGTATCCCTTCTCTGTTTAAAAGGTTTTAATTTGCAGAACACAGGGCAATAAGCAATTAAATGCTGGGAAAACAAAAAAGATTCACAGTCTAAATGTAGAGAGAGCATCTCTCTGAATCCCCCAGTTCAACTCTAGTGCTTTTTTCTGTTAACTTTAAGCCACATTGATTTAAATATTTGGTGACTTTGGAGACCTGCAGTGTCAAGGATGAGATGAAGGAGTAGATAGTTATTAGTATATGCATAACTACAATCCCAAGACATTTTTCCAGATAGTACTTAAAAAGATAACATTCTTTACTGTTGAACGAAGAATTGGACTATCACCTGGAGTGGCACCATCTGGTGGTTTCATTTTCAATTCACTGCATGTTTATTGAGAACATATACTATACCGGGTACTGCTCACTATAAAGTGGACCCAGCTCCATCCCAATGGACTCAGCATATGTTGTGAACTGCCAAAAATGCAGGCAATAAATGAAAGAACTTTTCTGTTGGAAGTATGTGGCTTCTATAAGATTCTTTGTCTTATCTCAACCCTCAACATGTTTCATTTCATTTAGATAAAGATATCACAAAAAACTTTAGATAAAAGCAAACGGAACTGTTATGTGGTTAGATCACTGTAGACAAGATTCAGAATAATATAAAGGGCTTGGGGTTAAAGATCTATTCTTTTTTTAATGTTATCTACAGTTCTTATGTTGCTTAAGGTAGATTTTTTTAGGCTGAATATTTTTTAGACTGAAAACGTCCATTCAAAAGTACTGACAATCCTGAACAAAATGTTGGCAAATTCAATGCAACAATGTATGGAATAGGAGAAGACCTGCATCGTAATTGAGATAATTGAGTGGGAGTATTCTAGGGATACAAATGTAGTTTAGCATTAGAAAATCAATCAAGGCAATTTACCACATTAACAGAAAAAGAAGAAAAATATCAGATAAACATCTCCATCAATGTAGCAAAAATATTTGGTAAAACTCTGTCCATTTATGATTTGTAAAAGTCTTAGCAAACTAGGAATGGAAAGGAACTTCATTAATCTGATAAAGATTATCTGCAAAATGTCTGTGGCACACATCATACTTAAGAGTGAAATATTGAAAGGTTTTTTTCCTTACAGTGGGAAACAGACAAATATGCCTGTTGTCTCCCCTTCTATACGACATTGGACTGGGAGTCCAAGCTGGAGAAGTAAGGGAAGAAAAGGAATTAAGTGTGGTAGGCAGAATGGCCCTCAAGTGATGTTCACGCCCTCATTCTTGAAACCTTTGAATATGTTACCTTACGTGGTAAAAGGGTCTTTGCAAATGTAATTAAGTTACAGATATTAAGATAGGTGGCAGGTCAATTGCATATGCCTATAGGGAGAAATGAATCTTTTCTTCTACCTCACACCACATACAAAACTCAATTCAAGATGGATTGAAGGACTTCCGTGGTGGCACAGTGGTTAAGAATCCGCCTGCCAATGCAGGGGACACGGGTTTTGAGCCCTGGTCCGGGAAGATCCCACATGCCATGGAGCAACTAAGACCGTGCACCACAACTACTAAGCCAGTGCTCTAGAGCCCACGAACCACAACTACTGAGCCCACGTGCCACAACTACTGAAGCCTGTGTGCCTAGAGCCTGTGCTCTGCGACAAGAGAAGCCGACACAATGAGAAGCCCCTGCACTGCAATGAAGAGTAGGCCCTGCTCACTGCAACTAGAGAAAGCCTGCGTGCAGCAACAAAAACCCAACACAGCCAAAGATAAAAATAAATAAATTTATAAACAACAACAAAAAAAGATGGATTGGTAAGGGTATAAGGTCAACATACAAAAAGCAATTATATTTCTATATACCAGCAACAAAACAAATAGGATATACACATTTTTAAAGATATCATTTACAAAAATATTTTAATTTGCATCAGCATCTAAAATGTTTTGTAAATTATCTTTCTATAAAAACTATAAAACATTATTAAGAAAAATTAAAGATGACCTAAATAAATGCCCTTATCTTACCATGTGTAAGGTTAATATGTTAAAAATCAATTGCTTTTCTATATCTTAGTAACAACAAACAGAAAATGAAATTTTAAAAAGATACTACTTTAACAATTACAATTTTCAGTAGCATTAATATATTAAATGCCCATACCATAAAGTTGACTATACTTCAAAAAAATTAACTGTACTTCAGTAAATGGAAAAATATATTCTTTCCATTGATTAAGACTCAATGTTGTAAAGATAACAACTCTCCCCAAACTTACACAGACTCATCAGACTCCCTGTAGGGCTTTGTACATGTGTGTAAATTGAAAAGCTGATTTAAACTTTTATATAGAAGTGCAAAGGGCAAAGATTATACAAGGCAGTCTTGAAAAAAGAAAAACCTGGGGTCTTACACTTTCAGATATCAAAATCTGTTATGAAGCTGTAGTAATGAAAATAGCATGGCTTTGGAGTGAAGATAGGTAACTTACAATGGGACAGAATGGAGAGTTGAAAAATAGATCCACACATATACTATCCTGATTTATGATAAATGTGGCAAAAGGGTCTTTTCACTAAATTTTAATTGAATATGCATATGGAGAAAATGAATTTTTTTATCATCTACAAAACAATTCAAGATGAATTGCAAATCTAGATGTGAAAGTTACAATAATAAAGCTTTTAGAAGAAAACACAGGAGAACTTCTTCATGACTCAGAGGAAAAGACTTCTTAAATAAAACACAAAACTAATAAACCACAAGGAAAAATTGGATAGATTGGAATATATTAACATTAAAATTTTGTTCATTAAAGGACACCACTAAGAGAGTGTAAAGGCAACCTTCAGAGTGCAATATGAAAAAGGTCTTGTATTCAGAATGTGTACAGAACTCTTATAGAATATATAAAGAAGCCTTAAAAACCATTAAGAAAACAATAGGAAACCCAATAGAAAAATGGGCAAAAGGTGTGAACAGGCACTTCAGAAAAGAGGATATCCAATAAATACATTAAAAGTTGTTCAACTCTATTAGTCATTAGGGAAACATAAATTTGTGTTCTATTGTATTAGTGTGATATAACAAATTACCACAAATTTAGTGGCTTAAAACAACACAAATTTATTACTTTACAGTTCTGTAGGTTAGAAGTCCAACACAGACCTGACTGAACTAAAAGTGTCAGTAGCACTGCATTCCTTTCTGGAGGCCCTAGGGAAGAACTCACTTCCCTCCCTTTTCAGCTTCTAGAGGCTGCCCTCATTCCTTGGGTCTACCCCCTTCCTCCATTTTTAAAACCAGCAATGTTGTATCTCTCTGACCCTTCTTCCATCATCATATCTGTCTGTGTCCACAGCTGAAAAAGGTTCTCCACTTTAAAAGACTTGCATGATTAGGTTAGGCTCACCCAAATAATTCACAGTCATCTCTCAATTTCAAGGTCCATAACCTTAATCACATCTGTGTATTCTCTTTTGTCGTGTAAGGTAGTATAGTCACATGTTCTGGGAATTAGAACATGGACATCTTCTGTCTACAATATGCTTACAACTTCACACCCACCAAAATGACCAATGAAAAAGAAAATACCAAGTATTGGTAAGGATGTGGAACAAGTATCACACTCATACAGTTGTTAAGAGAAAAACCACTTTGTCTTAAAAAGCCCTTTTGTTCACCCTTCATTTTTAAAGAGATTTTCACTGGTTATAGAATGCTGTATTGACAACTTTTTTTATTTCAGTACTTTCCTAATGTCACTCCATGGTTCGGGCTCACAAAATTTCTGATGAGAAATCTGCTGTAATTCTTTGTTTCTCTGGATGTAATCTTTCTTTTTTTCTCTGGTTGCCTTCAAGATTTTCTCTTATCTATAGGTTTCAGCAGTTTGACTAACATGTATATAGGTGTGTTTCCCCTGCTTTGATATTTAAACTGCTTGAAATTCTCTGGGATTTTTTGATCTATGGTTTTTTGGGGGGTTGTTTGTTTTTCAGTTTTGGAAAATTCTTCAAGTATTTTGCTGGCTCATTCTTGTTTCATCTTCTGGGACTCCAGTTACATGTATGTTAGACTGTCGATAGCTGTTGATACTTTGTTATTTTTCTCTTTCACTCTTTTTTTTCCCCTCTATTTCAAATGTTTGGATCATTCAGATTGACCTATCTTCAAGTTCACTGATTCTTTCTTTCATGGTATGTATTTAGTCTGCTGATGAACCTGTAGAAGGAATTCTTCATCTCTGATATCATGACTCTTTGTCTAGTATTTCTATTTAATTCTTTCTATAATTTTCATCTATCTGCTGAAATTCCACATTTATTCATACATATTTTCTACCTTTTCCACTGAATTCTTTAACATTAGTTAACTTAGGTATTTTAAAGTCCATACATGATAGTTTCACCCATTTGGGTCATCCGTCTTTGAGTCTGGTTCTGTATTGCTTTATCTCTTAAAAATAGGTTGAGGGGGTGTTCTTGCCTTTTGCATCTCTCATAATTTTTGAGTGAATGATCAGTGTTTTGTGTGGAAGAACAGTAGAGCCTGAGGTAAGTAATAATCACAGCTGGAAATGGATAGGCCTCTTCTTCTCAGTGTCAGTGTGAGCGTACATCAATCTAGTCAGGAACTGAGCTGGGTTTGAGTTTTGTTGTTGGCATGGTTATCTTCAGTACACCAGAGACTTAAAATTCCTCTGGAACAAGCCATTGCTACCTTGAGCTTCAAGTGGAAGCTGAGCTGCCAAAAGGTTTTCCTCAGTATTTCTTCTTCACTCTCACCTTTCAGCAGTCCCTGCATCCCTGTTCCACAGGAGTGGTCCTTTTCCATGCTGTTGCTTCTGCAGTAGATTGCTTTTTTTTTTTGGACCATGCTGCGGCTTGCAGGATCTTAGTTCCCCAACCAGGGATCAAACCCAGGCCCCCTGAAGTGGAAGCGCAGAGTCCTAACCACTGGACCACCAGGGAATTCCCAGCATTCCTACTCTTCTACCCTTTGATAGACAAACGCAGCACTGTATCTATGGTGGTTCTTGAGTAAGAGAGAGGTTCCTGCCACTCCCTGAGGGATAGCAGAACTCTGCTTTTTGTAGATATAACATATAGGCCTAAAAGGATTTTCTGCCGTCCCCAGGGGCAGAGGATTTTTGCTTCTGCCCCTCTTCAGAGGAAGACTGATTTTGCTTTTACCCCTCCACCAGAACTAGTGGAATATTGTCTGGGTCCTAGGGATGAAAGTATTGTTGCCCCATCCTGCTGGCCTAAGACTTTTACTCTGTATGAGAGAAGAATCCAGGGAAACAGGCAGCGTTTCCTGTTTATCTTGCAGTGGCAGCCAATCACCTCCTCCATACCTCCTCCACCAAGGAGGGTTCTCCTTGGTCTCCCATTCTGCCCCCAGTCTTGCTAATGAGCACCCAGTGGAGACCTATGGTAAAGAAATTTCAAGTTGAGTGCAAACTCCCCTTGTGTCTGATATTCCCAGCTATTCTAAAAGACAGCTTGGCCTTTAAGAATTCATTAGAAATTTGAGTTGATTTCTTTTTTCCTGCTTTTTTATGGACGTCACTACTTTCACACATGCTGTGCCATAGGTGAGACAGTTCATGTGTCCCTTTTCTCCTTGGATGGGCTTACTACTCTTCTGAATTAATTTACTTAGTTGCCTTGTGACCTCAGCTCTCTGATGAGCTCAAGAACAGTGATGATTGTGTAGACTATCTTTCTTCTCATTGTTAGGGTAGGAGCAGTGTGCTCTTGTAGCTTTCAAAATCTAAGTGAAAGCAGAATGATGAAACCCTTTAGAAAACTGGCAATGTAAATTAAAGCTAAAACTATGCATGCCCCCTGACCCAACAATTCTACACATAGGTATACACCCAACAAGAATGTCTAAATCTGACTACCAAAAGACATGCAAAGAATGTTCATGAAGTACTATTCATAACAACCCCAAACTGGAAATTACCCAGTGCTCTTCCACAGTAGAATGGTAAAATATATTGTGGTGTAGTTAAAGTGAGATACTATAAAGCAAGCAGAGAATGAGTGATTTACAGCTACACATTGCAACATGGGTTAATCTCACGTACATAATGGTGAGCAAAAGAAGCGAGATACAAAAGAATACATGCTTTATGATACCCTTTAAAAAGAGCTCAAAAATGAGCCAAGCTAATCTATGTTGTTAGAGGTCAGGATAGTGTTTACTCATGGAAGGGATTAATGATTGCAAGGTGGGGCATGAGAAGGACTTTGAATCATTAGTAATGTTGTGTATCTTGATCTGTGTGCTGCTTGCATAGAATTCTTGATACTGGAATGATTCTGCTGGGTCAAGTATTATGTTTCAGTTAAACTGAAAATTAATGTCCTAGAAGGGAACATATTACTACCTGCTGACATCTGAGCTCTGAGACAGCAAAAGCTTGAGAGAATGAGAAAAAGGACATAAATTTTGCTCTGTGGGGGAGACTTGCGCAGCTAGAGGCCAACGTAAGAGCATCGAGAGGATGAGGGAGTACTGGTCCAAAGTATTAGTCCAATTTTTCCATGTCTACCTCAGGTTGATGTCACCCGGACCCATATCTTTTCCATATTCTGTGACCTCAAAACATCTGTCACCATAGTATCTGTACAGAAGGCATTCTGTAAGTGATGCTTTAACCACAAGGTTACTAGGACTATTATTTTAAAAGAGCTCTGGGAATATCCATATGGCCCTGTAGTCATGAGGAAATTGTTATAAATCAAACAAGAATTCCCCATTGTTTGGGGTTTTTTTTTTGAATTTTATTTTATTTTTTTAATACAGCAGGTTCTTATTAGTTATCCATTTTATAAATATTAATGTATATATGTCAATCCCAATCTCCCAATTCATCCCACCACCACCCCTGCCCCCGGCTTTTCCCCTTTTGTGTCCATATGTTTGTTCTCTACATCTGTGTCTCTGTTTCTGCCTTGCAAACCAGTTCATCTGTACCATTTTTCTAGATTCTACATATATGCATTAATGTACGATATTTGTTTTTCTCTTCCTGAGTTACTTCACTCTGTATGGCAGTCTCTGGGTCCCACCACGTCTCTACAAACGACCTAATTTCATTCCTTTTTATGGCTGAGTAATATTCCATTGTATATATGTACCACATCTTCTTTATCCATTCGTCTGTTGATGGGCATTTAGGTTGCTTCCATGACCTGGCTATTGTAAATAGTAGTGCAGTGAACATTGGGGTACATGTATCTTTTTGAATTATGGTTTTCTCTGGGTATATGCCCAAGAATTCCCCATTGTTAACACCATGGAACTAGAAATAGCTAGTTAGGACAGGATCGCTTACCTGCTTCCAGGATCACTGTGGGCATAATTTATTGCTCACTTATTGACTTATATCAAGAAAGCCTCATTAACTGAGTGGTAGGCACAGGTATTTTCTTCAGTTTGTATTGATACTTACACAGGAATTTCATTATCTTTTGCTTAACTATCTAGACTTTAATTTTAAGAGGATGTATTTGTCTTCAGTGGTAATACCTATTAATGTTTGATGTGGCTCTGCCTTTGAACCTTAAATGTTGTTGACTTTTTTTTTTGAGGTCAGATTGTCAATTCTTGCTTTGATATGCACAAATTCAGTCATTTGAGTTTTCTTAGGATGATAGCAAAACAAATACTTTCTCTCAATTCTCTAATGACCGTGAAATTTAGGTAAATCTGTGTTCTATATTGCAGAATTCTTTGGTGCTTTGCTTAGGCCACCATCAGACACCTTATATCATCAGTGTATCAAATTATTTCATTGAATGCATACATCGCATACAACTTGGGACACTGAGCTAAAACATAATTATACTTCAGATCCTTTTCAAGGTTTGAGCCTCGTATCTTCAGTATGTCCTATAATTGGCCTGGTTGTGACTCTTTTCTATTTTCTTTCATCCTTTCCTTCTCACTGTCCGTTGCCAGAATATAAGGGTATGTGTACTGTGGAAGATAGAATTTGAGAGGTCCTTTGATAAACTAGTTCTTGAGTAACATGTTAACATGTTACCCACTAAACAACATGTTATACAGTCAGCTCTATAAATAGGTAATACTGGGTGAGATTTTCATCTGATTTGATCTAGTATCAATGGTTATTTACCCTTTTTCAGTATAAGTACTCATGTCAATATTTAAAGGATAGCAGTGGAGGTAGAATTGGATTATAGTTAGGGAATGGAATAGAAAGGCAGAGGGGTATAATTACCCTATTGCAGGTTGTTTTCTGATTATAAAACTAATATGTGCTTAATTGTAGAAAATTTGGAAACATTATAGAAATATAAAAAGAAACTTGAAATCCCCTATAATCCCACCATCCAGAGATAACCCCTGTTTAAATTTTGGTCTGTTTTCTTCCAGTCTTCTTTCCCATGTGTATGCAGATGTGTGTGTTTGTGTTTGTGATGTTTTGACTCTCTCAAGGTCTTCAGAACAACAATAACAATAAAACAGGAAATCATTTTAAAAAAGGAATTGATTTAAATTCTTACTCAGGAGTGGGGCAGTCATGCATCAGTTTAATTTAAACTTCGGCAAAGGAATATTTTATTTGGAACTTGGCTAAAGGAGACAAATTGGGTCCATCTGGTTTTAATCCCCCCTTTACCAGCTGAGACGAGCAGCTCACCTTCTCCCCAGTCTTCTCTTCCCATGTTGTTTGGCAGAGCTGTACACTCTCTGGCATGATTACCAAAACAAATGAATGCTTCTTAAGTCTGCTTGTAATTAATAACTCCCAACAGAACATGAGTCTTCTGTAGGCTTGGAATCTTGCCTAATTTTCTCTAAGATAAGTAATTAGATGCTGAGGGCTGATAAGGCTCTTTCCTCTGAGCATCTGCCAGACAGCCGGTATCTGTAATGTGGGTAAGATGATTAAAGTCTGAAAATAGCTGGAGGTTTTCTCCTGTGTCACAACTGAAGATATTTATTTGTACTCCATCCTCCAAGCCCAACACAGCCCCAAAGGAGAAAAGATTTAAAATGGATTTTTAAAAGGCTATACCTAAAGTCTTTTAGATGGTTTAGTTAGCCTCTGTTTTCTATTTTCTTCTTCATTCAACTCACACATTTTCTGTGCAGTCAAATTAAATGTGAAGGATGGGTTTTTCACTAGTTACGAACACTAGCAAGTTAATGATTACACTTTCTCTGGAGCTTGGTCTATATGCCAGTGGATTCAAGTTTACTAAACTCCTTTATAAGAATCTACTAGGGCACTCCCATCATAGGACTTCTATTTAGAAACTTGTCTTCCTATTAGGAAGTTCTAAGTCAGATCTCTATACTTCTTGGATGGTAACACTTTCCAAAGGTTCAATGGGAATACTTTTCTTTTACCTGCTTTTATTTCATTCCCTTACAGCAGGCTTTCTCAACTTTGGCACTGTTGACATATTGAACAGGATGACTCTTTGTTGTGTGGGCTATCCTGTGCATTGTAGGATGCCTTGTAGCATCCCTGGCTTCTCCTCACTCAACGCCAGTAGGAACCAATGCCCCCTCTAATTTTCGACAGTCAGAAACGTCCCCAGACATCGCTAGATGTCTGTTAGAGGTTATAATCAGCCTTGTTGAGAACATCTGGCCTACAGAATAGTATTCATGTGTCCGTGGTCACAGTAGGTTAAAGTAGATCTTTATTTATCCATGAGCTATAGCTGGGATATCAAGCTAGTACTGGGAAGAGATGAATGCATCTCTTCAGCAAAGTTACTGTTAAATAATTCAGAAGGCACATGTGGAGAGCAGTTGACTGAACACATATTCTGATTTAAACAAGCTGGTACCTCCTAGTAGCTGGATTTGGTAGAAGCTTACAGTTTTGAGAAGCTTGGGTCCTACTGTTTATGAGTCATCAGCACTTTACAGATACAAAAGGGAGGCATATGAATAATTCCACACATTGAAGTGCTCATCCCAGGGGCTCAGATCTGCTTCTGAGAGGGCTGTGCTCTCACAGAGCCCAAGCACAGCTAGGAATAACTGTGGTTTATTTATACGACTTTCTGTAGGCAAGAACTTTCAAAAAATAACCTGGTGGTTTGCCAACAGAAGGAGGCTCGAATTTAATTGGCCCAAAGTAACTAATTATTTGTGGAGAAAGGTTTTAATTGCAACAAAGGGTATTGTGATTTGGGAATGAGGGAGAAAGAGGATGCTTTGTTATTGGTGGTCAAGGTGTGTCCTGGCCAAGATCCAGAGAGAGGCCATTAGATTAGTTTAGAAGGGAGAATAATGTATGTTTAAAAGGAAAACATGCTCCAGGAATTTTCTTCCTTCCTTGATTAAAATCACTGCTAAGGTCAAATTCTTAAGGTAGGAATTCGGAAGAGCATCTGGTTATCCTAAGGTGTATATAAAGCGAGAACATTTGAAGCATAGCTGACAAAAAAATATAAAAGTTAGAGAGGGCAGACAGCAGAAGCAAGAAGAACTACAATCCTGCAGCCTGTGGAACAAAAACCACATTCACAGAAAGATAGACAAGATGAAAAGGCAGAGGGCTATCTACCAGATGAAGGAACAAGATAAAACCCCAGAAAAACAACGAAATGAAGTGGAGAGAGGCAACCTTCCAGGAAAACAATTCAGAATAATGATAGTGAAGATGATCCAGGACCTCGGAAAAAGAATGGAGGCAAAGATCGAGAAGATGCAAGAAATGTTTAACAAAGACCTAGAAGAATTAAAGAACAAACAAACAGAGATGTACAGTATAATAACTGAAATGAAAACTACATTAGAAGGAATCAATAGCAGAATAACTGAAGCAGAAGAACGGATAAGTGACCTGGAAGACAGAATGGTGAAATTCACTGCGGAGGAACAGAATAAACAATGAAAAGAAATGAAGACAGCCTAAGAGACCTCTGGGACAAAATTAAATGAAACAATATTCACATTATAGGGGTCCCAGAAGGAGAAGAGAGAGAGAAAGGACCAGAGAAAATGTTTGAAGAGATTATAGTCGAAAACTTCCCTAACATGGGAAAGGAAATAGCCACCCAAGTCCAGGAAGTGCAGAGAGTCCCATACAGTATAAACCCAAGGAGAAACATGCCAAGACACATAGTAATCAAACTGACAAAAATTAAAGACAAAGAAAAATTATTGAAAGCAGCAAGGGAAGAACGACAAATAACATACAAGGGAACTCATATAAGGTTAACAGTTGATTTCTCAGCAGAAATTCTACAAGCCAGAAGGGAGTGTTATGATATACCTAAGTGATGAAAGGGAAGAACCTACACCCAAATTACTCTACCCAGCAAAGATCTCATTCAGATTCGATGGGGAAATCAAAAGCTTTACAGACAAGCAAAAGCTAAGAGAATTCAGCACCATCAAACCAGCTCTACAACAAATGCTAAAGGCACTTCTGTAAGTGGGAAACACAAGAGAAGAAAAGGACCTACAAAAACAAACCCAAAACAATTAAGAAAATGGTCATAGGAACATATATATCGATAATTACCTTAAACGTGAATGGATTAAATGCTCCAACCAAAAGACACAGGCGTGCTGAATGGATACAAAAACCCATATATAAAAAGACCCATATATATGCTGTCTACAAGAGACCCACTTCACAACTAGGGACACATAGAGACTGAAAGTGAGGGGATGGAAAAAGATATTCCATGCAAATGGAAATCAAAAGAAAGCTGGAGTAGCAATACTCATGTCATATAAAATAGACTTTAAAATAAAGAATGTTGGGGCTTCCCCGGTGGCGCAGCGGTTGAGAGTCTGCCTGCCGATGCAGGGGACACGGGTTCATGCCCCAGTCTGGGAAGATCCCACATGCCGCGGAGCGGCTGGGCCCGTGAGCCATGGCCGCTGAGCCTGCGCGTCCAGAGCCTGAGAGGCCCACGTACCGCAAAAAAAAGAAATAAGGTTACAAGAGACAAGGAAGGACACTACATAATGATTAGGGGATCAATCCAAGAAGAAGATATAACAATTATAAATATATATGCACCCAACATAGGAGCACCTCAATACATAAGGCAACTGCTAACAGCTACAAAAGAGGAAATCAACAGTAACACAGTAATAGTGGGGGACTTTAACACCTAACTTACACCAATGGAAATATCATCCAAAATGAAAATAAACAAGGAAACAGAAGCTTTAAATGACACAATAGACCAGATAGATTTAATTGATATTTATAGGACATTCCATCCAAAAACAGCAGATTACACTTTCTTCTCAAGTGTGCACAGAACATTCTCCAGAATAGATCACATCTTGGGTCACAAATCAAGGCTCAGTAAATTTAAGAAAATTGAAATCATATCAAGCATCTTTTCTGACCACAACACTATGAGATTAGAAATGAATTACAGGGGAAAAAAACGTCAAAAACACAAACACATGGAGGCTAAACAATACGTTACTAAATAACCAAGAGATCACTGAAGAAATCAAAGAGGAAATCAAGAAATACGAAGAGACAAATGACAATGATAACACGACGATCCAAAACTATGGGATGCAGCAAAAGCAGTTCTAAGAGGGAAGTTTATAGCTATATAAGCCTACATCAAGAAACAAGAAAAATCTCAAATAAACAATCTAATCTTACACCTAAAGAAACTAGAGAAAGAAGAACAAACAAAGCCCAAAGCTAGCAGAAGGAAAGAAATCATAAAGATCGAGCAGAAATAAATGAAATAGAAACAAAGAAAGCAATAGCAAAGATCAGTAAAACTAAAAGCTTGTTCTTTGAGAAGATAAGCAAAATTGATAAACCATTAGCCAGACTCATCAAGAAAAAGAGGGAGAGGACTCAAATCAATAAAATTAGAAATGAAAAAGAAGTTACAGTAGACACCACAGAAATACAAAACATCCTAAGAGACTACTAAAAGCAACTCTACTACTAAAAGCCAATAAAATGGACAACCTAGAAGAAATGGACAAATTCTTAGAAAGGTATAACCTTCCAAGTCTGAACCAGGAAGAAATAGAAAATATGAACAGACCAATCACAAGTAATGAAATTGAAACTGTGATTAAAAGTCTTCCAACAAACAAAAGTCCAGGACCAGATGGCTTCACAGGTGAATTCTATCAAGCATTTAGAGAAGAGCTAATACCCATCCTTCTTAAACTCTTCCAAAAAATTGCAGAGGAAGGAAAACTCCCAAACTCATTCTGTGAGGCCACAATCACCCTGATACCAAAACCAGACAAAGATACTACAGAAAAAGAAAATTACAGACCAATATCATTCATGAATATAGATTCAAAAATCCTCAACAAAATACTAGCAAACAGAATCCAACAACACATTAAAAGGATCATACACCACGATCAAGTGAGTATTATCCCAGGGATGCAAGGATTCTTCAATATACGCAAATCAATCAATGTGATAAAACATATTAACAAGCTGAAGAGTAAACACCACATGATCATCTCAATAGATGCAGAAAAAGCTTTTGACAAAATTCAACACCCATTTATGGTAAAAACTCTCCAGAAAGTGGGCATAGAGGGAACGTACCTCAACATAATAAAGGCCATATATGACAAACCCACAGCAAACATCATTCTAAATGGTGAAAAACTGAAAGCATTTCCTCTAAGATCAGGAACGAGACAAGGATGTCCACTCTCACCACTGTTATTCAGCATAGTTTTGGAAGTCCTAGCCATGGCAATCAGAGATGCAAAAGAAATAAAAGAAATACAAATTGGAAAAGAAGAAGTAAAACTGTACTGTTTGCAGATGACATGATACTATACATAGAGAATCCTAAAAATGCCACCATAAAACTACTAGAGCTAATCAATGAATTTGGTAAAGTTGCAGGATACAAAATTAATGCACAGAAATCTCTTGCATTCCTATACACTAATGATGAAAAATCTGAAAGAGAATTTAAGGAAACACTCCCATTTACCACTGCAACAAAAAGAATAAAATACCTAGGAATAAACCTACCTAGGGAGACCACAGACCTGTATTCAGAAAACTATAAGACACTGATGAAAGAAATTAAAGATGATATCAACAGATGGAAAGATATACCATGCTCTTCGATTGGAAGAATCAATATTGTGAAAATGACTCTACACAAAGCAATCTACAGATTCAATGCAATCCCTATCAAATTACCAATGGCATTTTTTACAGAACTAGAACAAAAAATCTTAAAATTTGTATGGAGACACAGAATACCCCGAATAGCCAAAGCAGTCTTGAGGGAAAAAAACGGAGCTGGAGGAATCAGACTCCCTGACTTCAGACTATACTACAAAGGTATGGTAATCAAGACAATATGGTACTGGCACGAAAACAGAAACATAGATCAATGGAACAAGATAGAAAGCCCAGAGATAAACCCATGCACCTATGGTCAACTAGTCTGTGACAAAGGGGGCATGGATATACAAAGGAAAAAAGACAGTCTCTTCAATAAGTGGTGCTGGGAAAACTGGACAGCTACGTGTAAAAGAATGAAATTAGAACACTCCCTAACACCATACACAAAAATAAACTTATGATGATTCGAGACCTAAATGTAAGCCCAGACGCTATAAAACTTTTAGAGGAAAACATAGGAAGAACACTCTCTGACATAAATCACAGCAAGATCTTTTTTGATCCACCTCTTAGAGTAATGGAAATAAAAACAAAAATAAACAAATGGGACCTAATGAAACTTCAAAGCTTTTGCACAGCAAAGGAAACCATAAACAAGATGAAAAGGCAACCCTCAGAATGGGAGAAAATATTTGCAAATGAATCAACGGACAAAGGATTAATCTCCAAAATATATAAACAGCTCATGCAGCTGAATATTAAAGAATCAACCCATTCCAAAAATGGGCAGAAGACCTAAATAGATATTTCTCCAAAGAAGACATATAGATGGCCAAGAAGCACATGAAAAGCTGCTCAACATCACTAATTATTAGAGAAATGCAAATCAAAACTGCAGTGAGGTATCGCCTCACACCAGTTAGAATGGGCATCATCAGAAAATCTACAAACAACAAATGCTGGAGAGGGTGTGGAGAAAAGAGAACCCTCTTGCACTGTTGGTGGGGATATAAATTGATACAGCCACTATGGAGAACAGTATGGAGGTTCCTTAAAAACTAAAAATAGAATTACCATATGATCCAGCAATCCCACTACTGGGCATATACCCAGAGGAAACCATAATTCAAAAAGACACATGCACCCCAATGTTCATTGCAGCACTATTTATGGTAGCCAGGTCATGGAAGCAACCTAAATGCCCATCGACAGACAAATGGATAAAGAATATGTGGTACGTATATACAATGGAATATTACTCAGCCATAAAAAGGAATGAAATTGGGTCATTTGTTGAGATGTGGATGGATCTAGAGACTGTCATACAGAGTGAAGTAAGTCAGAAAGAGAAAAACAAATATTGTATATTAATGCATGTATGTGGAACGTAGAAAAATGGTACAGATGAACCGGTTTGCAGGCAGAAGTTGAGACACAGATGTTGAGAACAAACATATGGACACCAAAGGGGGAAAGCCACGGGGGTTGGGGATGGTGGTGTGATGAATTGGGCAGTTGGGCTTGACATGTATACACTGATGTGTATAAAATTGATGACTAATAAGAACCTGCTGTATAAAAAATAAAATTAAAAAAATTTTTTTAAAAATTAAGTAAGCAATGAGAATGTTCCTTAACAGCATAGAACTTAAATATTAGCGTCTGGTTCTATGGATGTTATGGAGGGTAAAACAAGGATTGCTTGCTGTCATGCACATATTTGGAAGATCCAGCTATCCTTCATAGTAGTGTCCTGTGAACTTGTAAAGATTATGGAAAAATCCTTTGCACCTAAATTTTTAGAAGATGAAAGATCTCTATTGATTGGATACATGAAAATAGATCTATTTAGAAAAGCACAATGTAGGGACTTCCCTGGTGGTCAAGCAGTTAAGACTTTGTGCTCCCAATGTAGGGGCCCGGGTTCCACCCTTGGTCAGGGAACTAGATCCTGCATGCCACAACTAAGAGCCCACATGCCACCACTGAAAAGGTCCCACACGCAGCAATGAAGATCCCACATACCGTAACTAAGACCTGACGCAAATTAATTAATTAATTAAGAAAAGCACGATGTAGACGATAAATTATTTCATAACTTACAGGAAGTCCATGTAAAATACTTACTCATAGAGCTAAAAGTAAGGTTTAAGATTTAAGTTCTTAAAGGAGTAGCTAGAAGTATTTCAACAAAGCAATTGTGCATGAGTGTTTATTTTTCTCTCTTGAAGGCAGATATTTTTAGTTCCAGAGGGCTTTTGTCATAGGCATTCAAAAAATTCACTGAAATCACTCTTAAATTCTTACCTCTTACCCTCTTACCCTACCCTCTACTTTTTGGAAAAGGTTTCAAGTCCTTCTCTACTAAGTTCTTCTAAAGCACACTGAGTATCTCTGTCATTACTAGAAACATTGTGGCACTAGTCCTATAAGATAAGAAATCCTTTTTTCATTAATTTATAGTGGTTATTAATAAAATGAACAAGCCATTTAATTACTCAGGTGACCACTCTGAGCCCAATGTGTATATTTTCTAAGAATAGTTAAGGCTAAATTTTAAATGCGAGTAGCCAGTTAGGTGCCATATTATTATGTGTCCAGTCATGTTTGAGAGGATTGCATTTTGGTTATCATCTTAAAATAGCAATTCTAAATATTTTGCCAACTGGAGATGAATGTTTAAAGAAAATTTTAATAGTCTTCTAGAGACAGTTATTCATAGATAGCCATAAATTCTGTTATTTTGAAAGAAAGGCTACCTTTTTATTCTTTTCTTGCAAGTTGAAATTTATTTTTATTAAGTGAGTGGAAAATATCAGGTTATGTTTGTTTTAGTTTAAACATGAATAAATTCACATTTTACTTATTAAGGATGAACACAGTCAAGATTAGAAAAGTTGTAAGAGTACAAGATTCATTTTAGAATTGCTACGAGAAAAAGAATTGAAAGACATGTACACTACTCCAGCTGGGCATGAAAGAACAGCTGGAAGTACCCATGGAGCTGTTTTTAATGAAAGAGATACAAGTTTCCTGCCCTCTCTGAGGGTTCAGTAACTGGCTCCTTGGTGAATGGCTGCTTTGATGAGCCTTGAAAATATAAAATCAGAGATAGGGGTAAATAGTATTGGAAATGATGAACTAAGACCCAGCAAAGCTGCAGGCACTGTACCTCAAGCTACACCAAAAGTTGATTTAAATTACCAGAAAGATTTTGCCAATTATGAATCAAAACCTTAAATATTCTGCTTCATGCAGTTTATCATCAGGAAACCATCACGAACATCCATAAAGATTCAGCCACACAAATGTTCATTACCTGTTAATAATAATAATAATAATACCAAGAAGGGGACAACCTTAAAGTTCAAAAATAGGGGAGAAAGGTAAATTATTGAGAGATTATTTTACTGATTTACTGAATGCTGTGTAGTCATTAAAATGACATTGCAAAAGAATATTTAATGTGTGCAAATATATTCACTACATGTTAAAATAGCACAAAAAGGGAAGTTATAAAATAATACATACATCATGATTTATGTGTGTTTATGAGCTGTTATATGGCTAAGAGGGCACATACCAAAATTTATCTGGTTATCTCTGGCTGTTGCCATTACAGTTTTTAGGGACCACATTTTGGGGTTTTTTGTTGTGTGTGTGTGTGTGTGTGTGTGTGTGTGGCTTTTTGACTTACATTTTAAAGATTAGTTTACAGTTCTTTCATTTTTTAAATTCGTGCATTGAAACAAATTTATTGAATACCTCCTCTGGGCAAGATACTGTTCTAGAGTCAGGCACCATGTTAAATAATGCATGCCTTCCTGAGTACCTCTTCTTTAAAATTTATATTTTAAAAGTCAATGGAGGGTTTCCTTGTTGGCACAGTGGTTAAGAATCAGCCTGCCAATGCAGGGGACACGGGTTCAAGCCCTGGTCTGGGAAGATCCCACATGCCTCAGAGCAACGAAGCCCGTGGGCCACAACTACTGAGCCCGTGTGCCACAACTACTGAAGCCTACGCACCTAGAGCCTGTGCTCCACAACAAGAAAAGCCACTGCAATGAGAAGCCTATGCACCGCCCCAAAGAGTAGCCCCCACTCGCCACAACTAGAGAAAGCCCGTGCGTAGCAACGAAGACCCAACGCAGCCAAACATTTAAAAATAAATAAAAAATTTAAAAAGCCAATGGAAAAAAATTTCAAAACTTAAAAGTTGACTTTAAAGGAAAATTAAGCTCATCCGAGTGACCAGTGGTATCTAGAAGCCTGTCTCTAGACAGAGGAAGAATAACAAAGACCTGAACTTCCAACTCCTTCTCTCACCCTTCCTCCTCCTGAGGATGCTTTTAGGCTACCTGCCAGGGAAAGTGAACACAGGGGTGGAGATAAACACCACGCTGCAGGTGGGATTATCTCAGAGTTACGGAGGAGGATTTTAAGTCCCTGTTGTTAAGGGATGGATCCTGTTAAAAAGAAAATACCTTCAGAGCATTGTAGATTGCAGTAACCTAACCTCATTAATGTAGCAGAGAAAGCACAACAGTACAACTTCTTTACTGCAATTGAGGAAGGAAAGTAAAATGAAGACAGAATCATCAGCATGTAGAAGCATAAAAAGAAGAGCTCCTGTACGTTCAGCAGAATAAAGAGAAGATGGCTGTGAAAGCAACATAGCACAAGCTTACAGCCCCACTGATAGAGTTGCTCTGACTTCCTATTGCCTAAGTGGAAGAGCAGAAAAGAAAAAAAAAGGAAGAAAGGAAACAAATCCAAGTGATGGTTCAAGCTGTGCGACTATTTGTGAAATTATTAGATAATTTGATAATTCTTTTGGCATTTTAATAAAATCTAGCCTTAATATTTAATTTGAATACTTTTGAGTTAATCTTTCCAATCCAGCACTCTCCCTGAGCACCAACTCAGAAACTTTTTTCAAAGCTGTTTCAGCAAATAAACGCTAAAATTAAGGTATATTTAAATTTTTTTGCTTAGACCTAAAACTTCCTTCTTATACCTCTTTTATGGCAGAGCTAGGAATCTGCATAAGCTATTTATGAATTGATGGCTTACTTTAATATTTTAGGACCAGGTGAAATCTCAGTCTGTGCTTTGGCATGTTTGGGCATTTATCAGGATCATGTCACATACTTTTCAGGCATATACTTAAAAATTGATCATCATAAATAAATGTAAAGCACCCTCCTGAGGAAAACATTCATTATGGGCCAGACTTTAAAACTGGAACATGCAACCAGAAGCTACAGGAATTGGTCTGCAATTTAGCACTCACCATGTTTATCAACCATTCAGATAATTTCAGAGCAATTTGGTATGTAAGAGAAATTCTGGAAAAAAAAAAACACAAAGCACCTTTTTACTGTGGTAACACAGAGGTCTCTCCCAAATTTTTATGCAGTTATGTTCAATTGCCATTTGTATTAGTCATTAAAACTCCAAAGGGTATAGTGGGTAAACAAAAAAGAAAATGTCCTGCAAGATGTGATTTTATTCTTTTAAGATATGCTTTCTTGATTTTAGTCTTTCGATCACTGATCCCTTGACTTTAAAAGAAAAAAAGTCAAAAACTGAAAACACTTCTATTACAACCACTTTTATATTTGCTGCTAGATTTTGTGAATAGATCATTCTGATCTAACTTTCAGCAATCTAATTTATGAACGTGGTAATCAGAAGTGAAACTACCGCTTTTATTTCAAATGTGTTCCTAACTCATCCATACTCTAAAGAATCCATGGTACAGTGTATGTCCTCAAAGGGAAAAACAGAAGGGTCTAAATTTGACACCTGTGCTCTTGTACAGCAAATGAAGTTAGGTTAAACTGTGCAGAGCTAACAGCGTCAGTGCCTATTTTCTTAAATGGAACTCTGAATTTTTTTCAGCTGCCTTTCAGCTGTACACTGACGTGTTTGAAGCTCCAAATTAAAAAAAAAGTTAAAACAGGACTGCATCCAAATTAGAGTTTTCCATAGTTTTTAAAGAATGCATATGAAGTAGTTTTTTTTAATAAAGCCTTGTTAAAACCACAGCAAAGTCATTCTGATAGATAATTGGGAGCAACAAGGAAAAAGCTTTACAAGAGTATAGATTTCTTTTAAATTGTTCATTTGAGTGACATAAAGTTACACAACATTCTAAGGTTTTCTTTCATTAATAGGGATGAGGTACTAGGCTAAGTGCATGGGTGATACAAAAACTTAATTTTAATCAATAGTTTCACCTGTCTTCTTAATCCCTTTATTGAGGGTAACAGCAAGCAGTGAGAATGGTCCCTCTTAGAACTGTGAGGACCATAGTCATGTACTTTACTTAATTAAATACCCCACCTCTCACACCTTCTGTTCAAATTGCTAATTAACAGCTAGAAAGAAAAGACAACAGACGGGAAAGGAGGCATAGACACTCCCAAATTGATGAAATGGCTCTCTTTGTATCCTGGTGGCTCAAATTCACAAATTTTAGCGTGTTTTAGCCGTTTGCTAAAGATGCTTCATTCTTGCCATCAGCTGAACATGACTAATTTTTAGAATTGCTGGGTCTGTGAAAGTAAAAGGCAGACAAAATAGTTTAGGACCTGATTTTAAAACTCATTAAAATTCATGAGTTATCCATGGGCTCTCTGGGTTTTGATGGCAAGTTATATTTTGTATTGTGGTGGTGGATGGGAAGCAAGGTTCATATGTTCCCCAAGAGAATGGTGGTTATTTACATATGTGCCCTGGAGGCAGGAAAGGGGTTTTGGTTTTCCTTGTTGTAGTGGAGGGGGAAACTGTGGAATGGGAGGATGAAATTGAAGGGAACAGGAATTAAGCCCTAAGGACAGGGTCTTTCCTTCTCTTCCAAGAACGTTGGCTGCTCTGGAAGGAAGGGTCAATATCTCCTGTCCAATAATAGCCAAAGGACAAGATAACAGGAGTCAGACTCAGATGGGTAGATGGCCTAACACCTCATAGAAGGAGAATCCAGGAAGGCTAGATTTGCCAAAATGCCAGCCTACAAGCTGCCCCCGGCGACCCCTTCAATTAAGGGTAGAGTGTGTGGCTAAGGTGGGGTCCACAGCGGAAAGACCCACAGAAGAAACCGTTTTTTAAGCTGACACACACAAAATCAGGCTGAGGAGCATCACAATTTCATTATACTAAAGAAAATAGAACTCTGTTGCGATTTTTGTGTATGTTATACCTTCTGTAAATCTAAAACCATAATTTTCTTATATTTCTGTAATTCCCATACCAATAAAATAAGCATGGCAGAACAGTCATCTTACATAAATGAAAACAGGATTTAATGAAATGAAATTTTATGAGCTTTGAGAGAAACAATTCTTTGAATTATCTTATTTTGCTTAAATGAAATTAATGTGCTCTTGCTTTCAGTCCTAAATGATCTGTGCTTTATTGTGAATTTCATTTTCTTCTGCAGAGAGATTTATTTTTAAAGAGAGGTGAGATGGAGGAGGAGAGAGGAGTCTGCCTCTTGGGTAGTAGGTGATCTGAGGTTTATGTCTTACAGGCATCTGCCCCGGGGGTGAGG
Source organism: Phocoena sinus (assembly GCF_008692025.1). Classification (NCBI taxonomy): domain Eukaryota; kingdom Metazoa; phylum Chordata; class Mammalia; order Artiodactyla; family Phocoenidae; genus Phocoena; species Phocoena sinus. Next base: position 38,573,450 of record NC_045769.1, read on the forward strand.
CTCCCTGCAGTTCTGCTGAGGATTCTAAGTCAGGAAGGAGGCCAGAGAGAGAGAAGAGGTGGTCCACTGTGAGACCCCCAAAGTATGCTGAAGGGACATAGCCCTCCAAGGCTATGCCTCCTCTCTTAGACTGGGGGCGTGAGAAGAGGGCGGTGTTGGTATATGGCAACTCCAGTCTGTTCCTGGGATAAAAATGAGCAAATGCGGTCCATAAGGCCTTCAGCCCAAATGAAGAGCTCCTGGCCACTACCATGATTCTCTGGATAAAGTAGACACTTGAAGAGCGGAGGGGAGCCCATGATTCCTCAGTCTCAGAGCCTGAGAAGGGTTCATTGGAAATTCAGTGGGACTGATTTTCTGATCGTGGGACAGCATAGCTCTGTCTGCCCTGTATCTGCACAAGTTTCTTTGGAAGGAGAGGAAGGCATCTTTTCAAGTTCTCTCAGTGTTCCCATGGAGAGTCCATTGTGGAACGACATTGACGGGGGAGATTGTTATAGGCATTTCCAAAGGATATTAAGACTTTTGAGGTCTTGTATTAAGATTGGAGCCGATGGGTGGTGTCAAAGTATACTTCTCAAAAAATTTAAAATGAGACTCTCATAAAAGGAGAAAAAGAACATGTGTTAAAGATTTTTATTAAAATCTCATTAAGTAATGATGGAACCACTAAGACGCTAAAGTTTATTCAGGGATCATTTGAGGAACAGAGCATTTATAGAGACTTTAATAAAATAATATTAGAGTATGATTGCTAGGTAAGATACAAAACTTGTTACCATCCAAAACAGCAATAAGCTATAATTTCTAGAGTTATCTTTTCTACCACATAGAAATAATGTGTATTTCTGCAGGAAACAGATCTACAAGTTAACATGTAACTTCACAGAGACTGCGCCCTTAATTAACATTTTACTAAAAATTAATCCTTGGGTGGACCTGTTAAAACAGTGCCTCAGTATGATTCTTAAAAGGACATGGGGGCTTCCCTGGTGGCACAGTGGTTGAGAGTCCGCCTGCCAATGCAGGGGACACGGGTTCGTGCCCTGGTCTGGGAAGATCCCACATGCCGTGGAGCGGCTAGGCCCGTGAGCCATGGCCGCTGAGCCTGCGCGTCCGGAGCCTGTGCTCAGCAACGGGAGAGGCCACAACAGTGAGAGGCCCGCGTACCGCAAAAAAAAAAAGGACATGGAACTAGCCTCTTTGCCTTATTTACAAGTTTTGGATCATTTTTCTGAACAATAGGGAATCTTGTCTAGTACCTCTTGATATTTAACCCTCTTATTCTTTTTCCTTAAACTCATGTTATCCACGTGTGGTTGTGGTTGATTAGCACAGACTATTTGCTTTTATCTTCCTCCCCTGTGCCCCTTTACTCACACACACATATCCCAGCATCACCACAACACACGTGTAAAATGCCAGGATCCAAAAGAGAAGAGTCAGGTGACTCTGACTGAACACACCAATCGAATTGAATGTACCAATGTGTTGAACTCACTGCTGATATAGAAGGGTGAACTTAACTTTTGAATTATTCTGCAAAATTCAGGAGGTTGTAGGCATGGTCTAGGCTAATTCTTTTACTATGAATATCAAGGGAATAGGCCAAGTTTTTTGTTGTACAGAAAATTCCTTGCAGTAATTATTGCTAGATCCAAGAGGTCTTGCCATACTCACTATCACATCCCTAGTGGATATATTAAGGGTACCCCCAGGGCATACTTTGCTGGTATCAGCAACCTAGGCGCACACTTTATCTGAGATTCCTGCTTCTGGAATTTGCTGGTGACTGCAGCCTATTCCCTCAGAGATTTTCTTAAGGACCCTTTTCAGCTATCTCTCTTTTCTATCCTGTCTCAAAGCCATCAGCATTCCTTCCCTCTTTTGGCTCACTGCCCACACAAAAGAATGAAACCAAATTCGGTTATAGAAAACTGTGGAACCAAAGAGAATAATTTCTTTATTATGGTGAATTATGCCTTCTGATTCTGTTTAACCCAGATAGAGTCATTTCATATTTTTATCCTGCTTAGGAAAAAGTGAATTTAGGAATTCTGAGCATTAGTTAAATCATTTAAATCCAAAGCTGCCAGGGAACCTCGAAAATAATAGGGAGCACTTTGATGATTTTTTTCACATTTGCGATAGCTTCTGCAGCGCTTCTTTGCAACTCCTTCAGTGGGTTAAAACCCTTGTTCTCTCCATAATCAGTTTTGGCTTCAACCTTGGATAAGTCCTTGTGTTTTCAGGAACCATGGTTATCTTTTCCCTAGAGAGTGATATTTCTTATGAGTTAATTTTAATGCTCTTCCTTATCTAGAAGGCTCACTCATGGCAAGATGAAAAGAATTCTACTGTTTCATTATTTCAAAAACGTATTATCTGGCTTTCTCTGGACTGATTTAGGTATTTACAACCAGAAAATGTGTTTCGAATTCTTTTACTAGTATCTTACCTTCTTCATAGTATTGGTACATCAATCGTATCAAAATTTAATTTGACATTAGTCTTCTTTACTTCCTTATGACAGAAGGCCAGAGTGTCACCTCAGGATGAGTTCTCCCACTACCTGGCAACAGCAAACTGACATCCTGGTTTAGAAAGACACACTTAGCCTAGAGCATTTTTCAGTTACAAGACCATGTTCTATGAAAGGTCAGGTTTGTTTATTTGTTTTGCTGGTTGGTCGATTTATTAAATGTAGCAATGCATATGGTATTCACATTGTTTTTCTAAAGGGAAAAATCCATCCAAAATATAAGATCCCAGTAATGTTTTTGATAGTTCTGCAGTGTCAAGGCAGCAAATGTGTTATCACCCTGTAATTAATTCCACTAGTGCTCTCTCATTCACTTATCAGATTTAAATTAAATTCAATAAACAGTATTGAATACCTCCTACAAGATATAGGTAGTCCCTGCCCCTAAGGAATTTCCAGTTTAAGGGCCATGAAGGAATGTACTCAACCAATAGTAATACTAGCCAGAATGGTGTTATTGATTTAATAAAGATATACCACTCATGGTCATGAAAACATTGACCTCCCCCTGCCTAAATTTTGACTGGGTAGGATGCTAAAGGGACCTTGGACTCAACCATCTCACTTTTAAATAGAAATTTATGTTAGTCTTTATTAATCTATATTTGTTGTAGAAAGTTTAGAATATGTAGAAAAGTGGAAAGAAATCAAACACCCAAAGTCCCTCCACTACAAAGCAGTTATTATTAACTCTTTTGGTATATTTCCTTCCAGTCTCCTTCTCACATATTTTATTTTTTACATACATGAGATAGTATTAAATATGCAATTTTATGCATTGATTATTTTTCCATAAACTGTTCTGACATGATCCTTTCCCAGTGCTATTAAAAACTCTTGGTAAACATTTTTTAAGCTAAATAATGTTCAACTATTGGATCAGTCATAACTTAGACATTCTTCTATTTAGGTTGTTTATACTGTTTCACTGTTGGATGGCTTCGGGCTTAAAACTTTCTCAGGATAGAGTCTGAAGTAGGTTTATGGGTCAAAGTACATGAACATTTTTAAGGCTCTTGCAAGATAGTTTTTGAACACCACGCATTTTGTACCTTGCTTTTGCCTTTATCTTCACAGCAGGTTTCATTAGCCTTCCTTACACATACTACAGGCTCTTCTGCCTTTTAATTGGCAAGGAAATCACCAGGAACTGAATATACACTGGAGGGAGGAGATAAGCAGAGTTATCAAAACCAGCTCCCAAGAAGAGTTGGAAACTTAATCTAGCTAAGCTTCTAGTAGTGCCCTCCTCACAAATGTGTTATCTCCTTTTGAAGTTGCATAGACCTTGACTTACACAAGTATAGAAAGTTAATGGTTCCTTACTTACGGAATTGAGTGGAGAAGGCAGAAATTAGATTAGATTCATGCATTTCTAGGAACCACTGAGTCTCCAGTAATTGTTGTTACTAACAATTTCAAGCAACACGGCTTTCTCTAATAGCTGTGAAGGGGTGCGAACAGAATCCTGAGAAACAGTCACTGCTGTTACTGAAGTGCCATCATGAAGGGAGCTAGTTTATTTTGGGCTAGGCTCAAAGGCCTGGCATCCACTGAGGTCCAGTATGGCCTGAAACATTATATTAAGCCTGAGACTGGAAGACCTGTGGGATCCCCCGAGCTCTATCCTGTGCCCCTGGGAGCCTCTGAATGGAGCGTTGACATAGGCTGGGTGGTCTGAAACTTCCGCAGACTCAGCCCCCTCTTCTGGCCTGAGCCAGAGTCAGGTCACAGCACAGTGGACTCAGGATCGGCCTTGAGGTTACCTAAACAGCATCTCATTCTCAAGCACAGACAAGTGGAATGTGAAATAGAATTTCTGACAGAGGTGCCAACTTTCCAGGGACCTTGGTCTGCTTCCAGGCCTTTGACTTGAAGACTCATAAATGTCCTCACTGCTAAAAGATAAATAAGTCCATTTTTAAAACTTTCCTCAGAGCACCTCGTTGACATGGTCCCCATGGATATTTTCTGATTGGTTTTCTAACTCCTCTTCTCCCTCCTCACCTGTGGAAACTAGTTATGTAGTCCAAGTCTAACCAGCACTGACAAGAGCAAGGGTTACCTCACAGACCCACTGGCTACACCTTTCTGTTTTTATATTCCGAACCATACTTGGTTTCTGCTTCCTTAAATAGCACATTTAGAAACTGGTTTAGTTCAGCTGAAGGTCTCTTGAAATCCCTGGATTTTTTCCTGCCATATTTTCAAATAACTAGTCATAAGCTATACTACTTACAAAGCTTGGGTTCCCAGCTAAAGGGTAATATTTGTGTGTTTCCTTGCAATTTTGGATCAGATCACTGTTTTGTTAACCTAGCGGCCCATTGGCTTATGGTCAAGTTCATATTTATTCTTGATTTTGTTATCACAGATTCACTTTTTAGAGAAAGAGGCTTAAACTTGGCCTTCTATTATCTCTGCTGTTTTAAAATCCAAGACGTTGAGGTGTTCTTTGTGTGAGTCCTCCGGTCCTGTGGTATTGCCTTCCAAATTCAGAAAATGTCCTATCAATTGTTATAATCTTAAATACAATCGTTTTCTCAGGCCCCCCAAAGTTATAGAGCATCCCAGCCACCCCCCACCCCAAGCTGAATCAGAGAGTTCACGTTTTACGAATAAGATGGTTGAAAAGCCTACTTGCTCTCATCTTAGCTTTCTTCTCTCAATTCCCACTTCAGATGCCCATCTTTACTTGTCAGTGGGGGTTGGGAGTAGCTTGAATCTCAGACCTTCTGTTTTTTTTCAGCCAAGAGAGTCTTGGCAAACGCAAGGTGGTAGGAGGACGCTGTGGGAGAAGAGGTAGAGGTCAAGCAGTGCTAGATTCTCCATACAGGGTTCATAAATGATTGATCAAATGAGAAAAGAAGCAATTCTGGGAGTTTGGAGATAACAAGGAATAAGATTAAGTAGTCCAGATAAAGGCTTTATTAAAGCAGCCATTTTAATAGATTTTTTAGGCAGAGGACCAAGTCGATCCTTGGAATGAGTGCAAATTTTTTATTGAGCCAGTAGAAACTGATGGTGACATATTGGACGTGTACATTGGATTTATGAGTGTAATTCAACGTGAAAACTAGCATGTGAATGCATGGATTGTGTAAGTGTTACGTATAAATTATATTCTTTGATTTATAACTGCAAGCTTTATGTGCAGAACTCATTGCCTTTTTATGATACTGCTTGTTTGGCACGTATTCTTAGCTGTAACTGTGTTTCAAAAGAGCCATTCTATTTCGGATTTTGACAAGGTAGGTTGCTGGTGATCTCTGTAGAGCAATGTTATTTTCCAGTAATATTGGCGACCACAGGCTGAAGTACGAGTTTGTATAATGAGTCATGGTAGGAGCTCTCTGTCTCCCTCCGGCCCCCATATTCTTCCCCTGAGTCGTTTGTGCAGAGTGGAGTCTCTGAGCAGTGCTGGGTATCTGCATCATCCCTTGGACTCTACATGTTTAGAATCAATTTTAAATTAGAAAGAAAATTCTAAACATAAACGTCAATTTTGAATGACTTACAAATTGCTTTTCTCCCCACTTTTTTCACATTGCCTTCTTAACTAACAAAGAAGAATCGCTAAAGGAAGAGGCATATTAGAGGAGCTAGATTCCAATTAAGGTCCCCTGTGACTGCTGTGTAACTAAAATGACTACTTAGCACTCCTAGGAAACAAAGGAAAATCTCAAAGATCAAAGGGAATTGTTGAAGTTAGAGGCATAAAAAAGACCCACATACTTTAAAAACACACACACACACGCACACACACAAAAACTCTTCTTGTCTCCTACCCTCATCCCTGTTGGGTTTTTGTTTTTTTGTTTTTTTTTAATATCAGGAAAAAGTTTCAGCTTATCAGTTGATAGGAAGACATTGTTTTGTGGGGTAGATAACATGGGTTTTGAATTAGACCTGGTTCAGTTTCCTCATCTGTATTTTCCAGGCTGTGTGAACTTGAGCAAGTTACTTAATGGATTACTTGAGGATAGATTGAGGTGATCCATGGAATGCTCAGCTCATAGTAAATGCTTAATACCTTTGGTTGTCATCAGTGAGAATCTTCATCATTATCACTTATCACCACCAGCACCTTCATATCATGGTCATCACAGCCTCCACCGCCACCAGTCACCATCACCATCACCATCACCATCACCATCACCATCACCATCACCTCACTCTCCTGGTTTTCCTTCTACCCCTCTGTACCCTCCCCTACTCACAACCCCTTTTGCAGACTCTCTTCCTCTTCCAAACCCTAAATACCGGGATTCCTGAGGTTTACGTCCTCTCTCACTACACATTCTCCCTGGCAGCCTCATCCACAGTGGGGGCTTCCTGTCTCAGCCATTGCTGCTGATTCCCAAATCCATTACTCCAGCCGAGATCGCTCTTCTAAGCTTCAAACATTATATCCATCTGTCCAGTGGACATGTCCCCTTAAATGTCCCAGCAGCACTTCAGACTAAAGCTCAACACAATTTCCCTCCCCTGACCTTGTGCCTTCTCTTGTTTCTTATCTTAAAGAAGACATCACAATTCACCCTGTTACCAAAGCAAGAAAATTGGGTGTCATCCTTGACTCTACACTTTCCCCTTCCTCCACTGTTCAGTCGATGAATGATGTCTGTTACACCTTCTAGGCTCTCAGGTTCATGTGGGTAAGGACCATTTTAGAACTGGAAATCTCAGTGCCTAGCACAGTACTCAATAACTATTGAATGAATGAATAAAGGAGTGAATGAAAGTCCTGAATATCCCCACTTTCTTCCATTTCCTCTGCCTCTTCTGTAGTATAGGCCACCGTCTGTTCTTAACAACTTAATTCATAATTTAGAAATCCCATAGTTGAAATATCCTAACTGATCTCCCTGCTTCTAGGCTTGCAGTCCTCACCCCCAGCACCGCTGCAGCTCATTTTCCACACTGCACAGAGAGATTTTCACGAAACCCAAGAATCTGATCGTCATCATGCCTCTTCCCGGCTGAAAGCACTGCGATGACTCTCACTAATTATCCTGATTTGATGTCCTGGCTTACAGCTGTTATCCCGGCGCAATTGTCAGTTTCATACATGTCCTGAATTGGGCGATAATGATATGATCACCCTATACCTAATCTGTCGTCTGCTTACGTTTCCAGCCTAATTGCTCCTCATTCTTTCCTTACCCCTACATGCTATCTAGTCGTATTAAACTTAAAGCTTTTCGTATTTGTTGTGTTCTCACATGCTCTTCCTTCTGCCTAGAAATTCCCTTCTCTCTTTGCCTCACAGATTCCTACCATCTGGGTCTCAGGCTAAGCCTTCCTTTACAGAAGAGTCTTCTCTGACCCCCAGGGTTATGTCAGGTACTCCTTCCTTCATGTTCCCATAGCATCTTGCATCCTAGCTCTTACCTCACTGTTTTCACTACCCGTTAACTTCTGTGGGCTCCCCACTAGCGTCTAAGTTCTCTCAGGTCAGTGACCACATATGCTCGCTGCACAGTTGAATCCTGGTGCCTAACCCAGACTCCTTGACAGAGATGACATTCAGCAAACGTGTAGTGAATGACTGAAGTAAAAATCACATGCTATTAGAATGATCAAAGTACACGTGTGGAAAAATCTTCCACAATAAATCTTCTGGGAATATGTCTAATTTTTGACTGTAAACAGTACATTGTCTTCTTGCCTCTGTTCATGGTGTTTGTGATAATGGTGGAAATGATTCTGTGTTCCTTTGATTAAAAGTTCATCCTAGGACAGGATTTGGAGTTGGTACGCACTGTCAATTCCAGGAACTCTTGCAGGTGATAATGTTGCAAAACAAAGCAAAGAACAGCTGTTTTCTAGCCTTTTCAAGCAGTTGAAGCTACTTTTATTTCAACTATGTATGGCAGATGGTTTTAAAGTTATTAGTTTTGAAGTTAAAATTAAATTTGCTCTCATTATTCTAATGTATCCTAGATTGCTTAAGTTCTAAATTCTATTCTCGCACTAATGAAAACAAACATAAAATGTCTCATACTTCCGATATAATTATTTGTATTGTATTATTTGAAAACTTGAAATTGTGTGCTTTTAGATGGTAAATTTTACACTGTTACTTGATCTACCAGAGAATGCAAACATTTTGTTTCACATGCATTGACTAGAAAGGAGTTCTGGACCTATCTAGGGGTCTGTGTACATCATTCTATTAAGTGAAAAGGAAGGTTAATGGCTTTTATTCCAAACAGAAATAGCTTTAGTGTTTTTATTACAAAAACAATACACAGGGCTTCCCTGGTGGCGCAGTGGTTGAGAGTCCGCCTGCCGATGCAGGGGACGTGGGTTCGTGCCCTGGTCCGGGAAGATCCCACATGCCGTGGAGCGGCTAAGACCGTGAGCCATGGCCACTGAGCCTGCGCATCTGGAGCCTGTGCTCCGCAACAGGAGAGGCCACAACAGTGAGAGGCCCGCGTACCGCAAACAAACAAACAAAATAAACCCAAAACAATACACATTCATGGCCAAAAAAATCAGGAAAGATAAAGAAGAAAATGAAAATCATTTGTATTCCCACATTTAGGTTACTGTGTTAAACATTTTAGGGTATATATTTCTCGTCTTTTTTTCTGCATGTGTAGTCATATCAATACAGCTTTTTAAATGGAAATGGTATCATTCCACACATATGGCTTTAAAATGTGTTTTTCCACTTGACAAGTTTGGGACTTTCCGGGAGAAAAAAAATGGGTAAAGAGCATGTTAGGAAGTTTTGCTTTCTAGTGTGTTGAGTGGTGTAATTTCCCCTTCACCATCCCCATTAAGAAAACTTAAATAAATCTGTATTACTTTTTGAATCAGTCAGGGTGCATTCGAAGGAAGCGGAAGCCATGCTAGCTGTTTTAAGCAGAATAAGATTTGATTTTTTTTTAAATAGGTGTTTATAGGGCTTCTCTGGTGGCGCAGGGGTTGAGAGTCGGCCTGCCGATGCAGGGGGCACAGGTTCCTGCCCCGGTCCGGGAAGATGCCACATGCCGCAGAGCGGCTGGGCCCGTGAGCCATGGCCGCTGGGCCTGCATGTCCGGAGCCTGTGCTCCGCAACGGGAGAGGCCACAGCAGTGAGAGGCCCACGTACCGCAAAAAAAAAAAAAAGGTGTTTATAATATTGTTGGGAGGTCTAGAAGAGGGTGCCCTAGGCTGATCCTCCAGAAATAAACCTAAACTGCACTTGGACTGCCAGGGTGGCTGCCCCTTCCTCATGATCAGGGAGATGGGGACTCAGAAAGCAGCCCTGGAATGGCTGCTCCATAGACACACCACCCCAGCTGACGTACGGGGACAGACTTGTCACTGCCACTGCTATTGGCCCTAGAGCCACACAGCATCTGCTTAATTCACACTGCCAAAAACGGATGCTTGTATCCCTGTCTTGCTTCTCTACCTTTAGCTAAAAGACAAGCTAAAGTCTCCATGACTCTGCACACCATCAGAAATCAGATGCCGTCTGCTCACTTCTGCCTCTAAAATTTCAGACTGCATCCAGTTGGCAGAACCTAAATCAGATCTGAAACCCTAGTTCAGGGGAGTCTAGGAAATGTAGTTTAGAGCTGTCTAGTCTCTGCAGTAAGGGGCAGCCCAATCCCATCAGTCAGGAGGCTGGAGTGGACATTGAATACTGCCATATTCACCACACATCAAGGCTTTGGGTGTTGGGTTTTTGTCCCTTTTGGATGCATCACTATACAGAGAAGAACTTAACAGCAACATAAAGGGGAAGAGCTTATCAGAAGTCGTGACATATACCACTACAATTTATTTACTCCATCCCTATTGCTCTTTATTCAATTTCTGTTGGTTGGGTTTTTTTCCCATATAAACAGTGTCTTGATAAACTGCTCTTAGCAGAGTCACTAATAGCCTCCATGCTCCTAAACCCAATGGGCAATTCTCTGGCCCCATTTTATTTGACCTGTCAGGACTTTTGACACGGCTATGCATTCTCTCCTTAAAACTCTTCCTTCACTTGGTTTCAGAACGTCCTGCTCTCCTGATGTTCTTTCTAGCTCACCTGCTCAATCTGCATCTCCCTGCTGGTTCCTTCTCATCTCTCTAGCTCTTAATGTTGCGTGCCCAGGATCCAGTCTCCCTCCTCTGTGTACTCCCTGGCTCATCTCATCCAGCCTTATGGCTTTAAATACCCTGAAGTCCACACCCGTGTATCCTACAGCTGCCGATTAACATGTACTTTTTTTTATTTTTTTGAGGTACGCGGGCCTCTCACTGCCGCGGCCTCTCCCGTTGCGGAGCACAGGCTCCGGACGCGCAGACTCAGCGGCCATGGCTCACGGGCCTAGCCGCTCCGCGGCATGTGGGGTCTTCCCGGACCAGGGCACGAACCCACGTCCCCTGCATCGGCAGGCAGACTCTCAACCACTGCGCCACCAGGGAAGCCCTAACATGTACTTTTGATGCTTTAAAAACATCTCAAACCTAACATTTCCAAAATCGAACTTCTGCTTTTTCCCGCTACATATATTCCACTCACTTCTCCATTTCAGTTTGTGGAACCTCCATCTTTCAGGTTGCTTACAACAAAATCCTGAGTGTCATCCTTTACTTCTCTCTCACATTCACATTCAATCCATCAGCAAATCCTGTTGACTCTGCCTCCAAAAATATCCACAGTCCAACACTTTTCTCCGTCCCCACTTGCTCCCTGCTGGTCCAAGCCACCATTATTTCTCTCTTGGACTTTTGCCCCAGCTCTTCAGTGGTCTCTGTGCCCTCCCTAGAGTCTAAAAGTTAGAACATGTCACCCTTCTGCTCAAAGCACACCAGTGAAATTCTATCTCACTCAGGATAGAAGTCACAGAGTTTTTACAACAACCCAGAAGGCTCCTTGTGATACTACCACCCACAGTGCCACCATCTTTCTGATTTCCTTTCCTGTCATTCTCATCCTTGATCACCTTGCTCCAGTCTCACTGATGATCTTAAGCATCTCTGTCGCTAAAGGACTCGGCAATTGCTGGCCCCTCTGCTTGGAATGCTCTTCCTCCAGATATCCACAAGGCTCTCTCATCGCCCTCAGACGTTGTTCAGCCATCACCTGCTCAGTAAGGCCTTTCCTGGTCTCTGTATTTAAAGTTACAAATGGACCTCTCCTCCAGCCTTCCGAACCCTCCTTCTCTGTTTTATCTTTCTCCATCGCACCTACGGCCTTCTAATTAATTATATAACTTCTTTTTTCTGTTGCCTGCCCTGCCCCCCATGAAAAAATTGATTTTTGAATATATTTTTTATTATCGAATCGGTGCATGGAACAGTATCTGGGCACATTGGTAGTCATTCATCAAGTGTTTGTTGAATGAGTATATTTCTTTATACATGTGTCATTGTGCGCTTGTCTAATTATTTACTGGGGATTAATTCCTAGGGTCAAAGATATGCACAAAATTGCCCGGGAAGGTTTTAACAATTTGTTCTCCCAACAAGGGTCAATGAAATGTCTTTTGCCTGACACCCTCACCAACATCATACCCTAGTCACGCTATCTGTTCCATTCCTTGAACTCACCGTGTTCATCCCCACTTGATGCATTTGCCCTGACTCCTTCCTGCTCCCAGAATGCTCTCCTGCCACATTTTGACTTGATGTCACTCTTCTTCTTATTCAGGTCTCACTTGAACTGTCATCTCCTTGCTTGGAGAGGCCTCCTCTGGCCATCAGCTGTAGAGTAACTTCCCAGTCACTCCATTTCACATCACCCTACTTTACTTTCATTACAGCATATTTCACTACCAGATATCTTCTTATGTGTATGTTGTTTATTTGTTTGTCTGTGTTTTCCTGCTCTAGAATGTAAGCTCCATGAGAACAAGAGCTTCCTAAGTCTTTTGCAACGCTATCTCCATAAATGTGTGTTTGATAATGGAATAGACCCTGGGTATTGTAATTTTCTCGTTGTGACGATCTGCTGGGTGGGAAGTGGATTTAACATGAATTATTTGCCTAGATTGGTGAAGCTGAGCACCTTTTCAAGTATGAAAGCTTTCTTTTGAATAACAAATGCTAAGATAACCTAGAAGTTGAAATATTCAGTTAGCATATTTGTTTTAGATATGCTATATCAGATTTCTTATGTTTCTGAGAAGTTGCATGATTTCTTAAGTTTCTGAAGCCTCCTTTCTCATTTATGTCAACATTTGTATCCATAAAGTAGGATTCCTTCTGCAGATTGCACTCACGTACTGTTGTTTTCTTTGTGTCTCCACAGCTTTTGGAAAGAAACAACAGTGTTTTTGAAGAGTCAGAGGCTGGTGCTACCAAGAGTCCGCTCCACCTAGCTGTAAGTGAGATGCTGTGGGCAGCTTCCCCCGTTACAAAAAGAACCGAAGTGTTCCTAAAACTAGGCTGCTCTTAAAAGGAAAGCACAGCACTGCATAATAACTTATAATGGAAACAGTACATGGGTGAAGGCTGAGGCTGCGGTGAGAAAGCATGTCTCAAATTCCAATCCCAGCTTCTCACTGGTGACCTCAGACACATGACTTACCCCGGCTGAGCCTCGATTTCCCCATCTGTGAAGTGAGGATACAGGAAAAGAGACAACGTGCATGAAGCCATATCACAGTGCCCTTAAGAATAATGATTGTTATAAATTTTAAGTCTCTAAATTATTATTATCTAGTAGTTAAATCAGTAAACTGAGGAAATGTTTTATTTTGGTTTTAGAGATTTAAGTATAGACAGCAAGTACTGAACTTAACAGATAATCGAATGCCACAATTAAAAACTTGAGATATTTAAATACAGACTTGGGAGAGCAAGATGAAAATATGCATAATTGCAACTCTGCTGCTTCTGCCTGGGCTTGGAATCGGGGTCTCAGAGGAGGTATCAAGGGCTGATTCTTGTACTGGGTGAGATCTGGGAGGGAGGGGAGCAGGAATTTTTCTGCCACCAGTAAAGCTTCCTTTCCACATCCCAGTCATTGAAGAGAAATGCAGTAGCTCAGAGTGAGGATCCCCAAACTCTCTCTGAGGGTGACTGAGCTGGGAAGCTCACTACCGCTGTAAGTCAGTTAAGGTCTTGCTAACCGTCGATCAGCAGCAGCTGTTCCCTAGGGACCTCTCAGACTGGCAACAGCCAGCTCACCTACGCAGGGCTCTGCTGAGCTGTGAGGCCTCGGTCCAGGGCCATCAAGAAGGTGTTTGGATGCACCCAGAGACTGGATGTTGGGAAGAGTAGGATGCTGGGTCTCTGTGCTTAATGGTTATGACATTTCACGCACACATAAGCACTTATTCAGTTTCCTTCTGATGAAAAATTGAGGTGGAGAATTTGGAGAGCAGAGAGGAGTGTTTTACTGATGGCCTACTTAAGCAGTCAGGCAAGGTAAGAAGGGATGAGGCCATCCCACAAGGATTGGGATGAACCGATCACACTCATGGAGCCCTCGCTTCTTTGCCAGTCTCCCCACACACTCACCAGCACACCTGATAATATCCCACTCACCACCCTCTGCCACATCTACCAACGCAGCGACTATACACACGGACACACGCACACACTGAGTCCAGTGAAATCAGGCTAAAATGTCCATTCGTCTTTCTTCCAGACATGGGCTTAGAGTAGAAAAGGTGGATGGAGGGTGGGATATTTACATGTATAAAATTTCATACCAGTTGGCTCTTAGTACAGGTTGCTCTAAAGGTTGACCCTAGAATCTCTGCCCAGCCATCTGCTGTGCCTGGAGAAGTTACCCCAAAGCTGGGAGAGACCTATTGGAAAGGTTATCTCAGGTAGAATTCTCATGCCCTATGAAGGTGGGGTTGATTGCATTGCTAAGCCTAATGGTAATATGAGAAGAGACTTTCCTAGCTTCCAAAAAATTCTATCATCTCTCATTCTTTTTTTTTTTTTCTTTCAAAAATTATTGTTGAGTGCTTACTGGGTGCCAGGTGCTCTGCTAAGTGTTGTGGGTTCCCAGTCCTGTAAAGACAGGGTGGTACAATATCATTGGAGAGAGTTGGGCTTTGGTAGTTCTACACCTAGGGGATCCTAGCCACCAGTCTTCTCATTAGCAACTCGCCTGGACATGGTTTTCCCATCTGTAAATTCAAAGGAGTGAGTCAGTTAAGGATCCCCAAACCCTTTCCAATTTGTTAATTTATTTAATTGTTTTTTTGTATGATCTTGGCCAAGTACCTAACCTCTTGTG